>NC_143400.1:47872408-48185402 GCF_052110815.1 Crocodylus siamensis
TTATGCAAAGGAAACTTGAGCTACATGGGTGCTAGGTTTCTAGCTATTTAAAATTGCTTTGTTCTGAGCATGCCCAGAAGCCTATGTGTAGTTATGTGAGAATCTTTACAATCAAAAATGGAAGTGCTGAATATTTTTAGGTACCTAAGTTATTTTGTGGCTACTGGATTGATCTACATTATTTATTCATTCATTCATTCATTCATTCATTAATTGTAATTTTAGGTGCCCAAGTCCTATTAGGCATTGGCGCAGAATCCTAACTCACCTACTGGGTGGCCAAGGTGCAGCTTGCAACTAAGTCCTAGTTTTATAACTTGGTTCTATTACCCCATCTGAGCACACAGGTGCCTTCACTGTAAAAATAAGATGACCCTCTATAGATGTACAAAAATCTCCCATAGGCAGCCCACGTGGTCAGCTGATCCCTGCACCTTGAGAACCTGCAGTTTCAGCATTCTCCAGTCACACTCTTCCCACCTCTCAACCTTACATACACCAATCATATGGTACATTGGGGTGTCCCTCATGGCTTCTTTCAAGTACACTGGACACAGAACTCTTGAGAGTACCCTGGAGCACCATGAATCGCATTCATTGCTGACTCTGAGCACATTGGAGCAGAATCTGGTGGGCAGGGCATGCTCAAGTGGCCCACCCTAATAGTACCATAAACATGAAGCGCACACATCTTTTAAGTACAGGGTCATGGTTCCAGCAGCAACATTGGAAATATTGGGACCTCTCTGCTGTTCCAGGTGCCTTGATGAAGAGAAAGAAATCTGCAAGTTATGGAACTGGTTTCTATAGTCTTCAGAACTAGATGAATTCCTCATACCATGTGTCCAGAATAACACTGGCATTCAGACTACACTAAAGCATTAGACCCCAGCATTTACAGATCAGCATTCCTTGTGGAGCATCATCCATATAGACTGAGTGGAGACTTTAGGGTTTCCCAAATCTAGAGCTCTAAGAGCAAGCCCACACATCAGCCCACTGTGGGCACTTCCAGGTGAGCCCGCACATGCCAATTGCAACATGTCAAAGCTCTTTAAGATGCATCAAGAGGCACGTGCAGGAATGAGAAATGTTCCCCATCCTATAAATTTGCAGTTTGTGGGCAAAATTAGACCCCTGGATATCCACAGATCAAAAAACCCTGAAGAGAAAAAAGGTGGGGCACGACACAGTCCAGGACCATGCCCTGAGACAACCAGAGGCTGGTTCCTCCACAGAGATGCTCTGGATGCCAGACTGTCTCTGTGGTTGGCCCTCACCCTGGTGTTGAAGCAATTGCCTGTCCGTGCACAACAGGCAACATGCCAGCCGCAAGGAGCTGGACCCAGGCTGCAGTGCTGCTAAGCAAGAGGTCAGGGGGGATGGAGAAGCAGGGAGGGAACCATGGTGGAGACCCCCACTGTCCATGCCTGCACCCTCAACTTTCCCAATCCCTACCCCACCTGCCCCTGAGCCCCCGATCCCTGCTCTGCCCCATCCCCCACAGGCCCCTGAGCCCCCCTGATCCCTGCTCCATCCAGCCCCAACCCCCCCGTGCCCCCCCGATCCCTGCCCCACCCACCCCAGCATCCTGGTGGGAAAAACAAACAAACAAACAAAAGCCAGCATTTAACAGAAGTTCCAGCTGTTATTGGGGTCACTGGCCACAGTGTCACCAGGCCCCAGTGGCCCTAGCCTGGGCCTCCCCCCCGCTGCCCTGTGCTGTCCATGGGGACTATGCCAGGAGGTCCCAGAGTCCCCACAGCCCCTGCTCAGTGAGCAGAGGCTTCTTTTTTCTTTGTTTTTATAGTGCCAGAGGCTGGGGTGGGGGGCAGCCATGGGGGGCTGGGGTGCAAGTGGGGGATGGGACCAAGCAGGGCAACCATTGCAGGGTCTGGGGGAGCAGGGTTTGAGGCTGGGTGGGGCAGCCATGGGGGGATGCTGCAGGAGCCGGTGGGGGATGGGGCCAGGCAGCGCAGCAATCCAAGGGGATGGGGGAGCACTTAGGGGTGGAGCATCTGGGCCCTGAAGGGAGGGCTGTAGCCCCTATGGAAGGGGCTGTGGCCCCTGTGGAGAGGCTGTAGCACCTGTGAGGGGGATATAGCCCCTGTGGGGGACAGCAAAACATATATTCATGAATTCATGAAACATGTTTTAAAATTCACTTTATTATTATGATAGAGCCACTGGTAGTCTTCCAAATTGCTTTAACACTGTAGATATATCAGTAAAACATTGCCTAACTGGTCACTCTCTCTCTCTCTAGTGTAGTTGGGTGCTGAAGGAGGGAGAGGAGGCTGACTGGGCACATGTGCAGGCTCTCAGCACACGTGTGCCCCATGCAATGTACCTGAGGTGGCGGAGGCTGAGAAGCAACAGCAGGGGCAGCAGCAGCTGATCCCTTGAAGGTAAGTGGGCAGCAGCCAGCACAACTGCAGAGGATCCAGAGGGGAAGCCCCCCAGATCCCTCTCTGCTGAGCTGGGTGGGGAGCCACACAAACAGAGCATACAAACAGAGTGCACTCTTTAAGAGTGCACCTGCGTTTGTGCAGGTGGAAGCAGGCAGGGCAGCAAGAGAGTCTTCCTTAGGAGGGAGGAGGCTCCACCAACAAGGAGAGAGGTAAGAACTATCTGCAAGCCATGGTGATGACTCGCAGTGCTGCCAGGAAGGCCCCTGCCCTGTGGTGCTGCCCTTCTGGGGCTCCTCTGAGGCTTCCACCCAGATGGAGACCTTGGGGGGCCTGGCGACCACGTGCCCCCCAAGCTGTGGGGGTGGCTGGGTGGGATCCTGGGGGTGGGACTGAGGTCTGGTAACTCCCCCACCTGCCCCTCTTGTGAGCATGTTCAGGGTCTGGAGGGGCAGGTGGCAGAGCTCCGGGCTGAGGTGAGCATGCTGCGGGGGATCCGGGTGGTGGAGGATGAAATGGATATGTATTTCCATTCTCTGCAGAGACAGCCAATGACGATCCCTAAAATCATCAAGTCCTCTGACTACTACCCACTGGTTGTGGTCCATGTGGGTACAAATGATGCATCCAAGGGCAAGCCAGATAACATCATGGAGGACTACAGGGCCTTGAGACACCAACTGAAGAAAATGGGAGCCCAGGTGGTATTTTCCTCCATTCTCCTGGTAAGTGGACAGGGTAGGCGTCATGAGGCCTGCACTGATGTGGTTAACCAGCGGCTTCAGAGCTGGTGCCATGAAGCAGGCTTTGGGATTTTTGACAATGACTCATGTTTTGTATGGAGGGCATGCTGGGGTGGGATGGGCTTCACCTCTCCCTGAAGGGCAGACATATCTTTTCCTCTAGGTTGGCTGATCTCATAGGGTGGGCTTTAAACTAGCTTCGCCGGGGGAAGAGGTTGCTTCAAGTGAAGAGGATGCTCCACCACCACACAGGGTGACAAGAGGAAGGGAAGCCCAGGTAAGCATCAATGTCCTAGGAGTAGGGGGCCACAACTGTCCTAGGAGTGGGAGGGAGGCATGTGCACCCTCAGGAGGCCTCAAGTGCCTCTACACTAATGCTCGTAGTATGGGGAGTAAGCAGGAGGAACTGTGCCTCCTGATTGCAAGTAAGAACCCAGACTTAGTAGGGCTCACAGAAACCTGGTGGGACCCTACCTATGACTGGGCGGCAGGCATGTGGGGATACATCCTATATAGAAGAGACAGGACAGAGAGGAAAGGTGGGGGGGGGTTGCGCTGTATGTCAAAGAGCACTTCACATCATCAAGGATTAGATTCGGGGTAGAGAAGGGTCAAGCAGAGACACTATGGGTCAAACTACAAGGGGGGCATGGCGAAAGGGACCTTACGGTGGGTATCTACTACAGACCACCCAACCAGGGGGAAGAGCTGGACCAGGACTTCTCCAGTCAGCTTATGAAGGCAGTTAGGTCAACAGATGTTATTGTCATGGGTGACCTAAACTACCCAGACATTTGCTGGGAGGAGCAGACAGCCAGGTCTGACCGCTCACGCAGGTTCCTGGCTATATTACAGAACCTTCACCTTATCCAGGAAGTGCATAGCCCCACTAGGGGTAATGCCTTGCTGGACCTGGTCCTGGCCACAGGGGATGACCTGGTGAAGGGACTGCAGGTCCTTGACCACCTGGGCAATAGTGATCATCACCTGCTGGATTTCACTATCCAATGCAGGGTGTCAAGGGCTTACACCAAGGCTAATGCCCCTGACTTCAGAAGGGCCCACTTCAATGAGCTTAGGAGACTAGTGGGGGAGTCCCTGAGGGCCCAGAAGGTAGAGAAGATGGGAGTCCACAAGGGACGGTCATACCTTAAGAGGGCGATCCTCCAGGCCCAAAGAATAACAGTCCCTAAGAGAAGAAGTCCCTAAGGGGGGTAAGAGTGCTCAGAAATCTCCTTGGCTCAGCAAGGGCATTCAGCAATGCCTGAGGACTAAAAGGGAGGCATACAACTAGTGGAAGGGAGGAGCTATCACCAAGGAGAAGTACTCCTCCTCGGCCCGTGAGTGTAGGAGGGATATTAGGAAGGCCAAGGCAGAGATGGAACTCAGGTTAGCGTCCAGGATTAAGGACAACAAAAAGTCCTTTTTCAAGTACATTGGGAGCAAGAAGAGGGCACCAGGCAATGTCGGGCCCCTGCAAGATGCAAATGGTAATCTTGTGGCTTTGCCAGACAAGCAAGCTGATATTTTTAACAGCTGCTTTGCCTCTGTTTTCTTGAACAGGGACCAGAACATCCCACCTACCAGCAGTAGGGACAATCTCAGGGATAGCTCTGTCAGGCCTTGGGTCAGGGCAGATGTAGTTGGGGATCTTCTGGAAGGGCTAGACATTTTTGCAGGTCCAGATGCCCTCTACCCGAGGGTGTTGATGGAACTGGCAGGGGTCATCGTAGAGTCCTTGGCCTGGCTGTATTAACATTTGTGGTCATCTGGCCAGGTGCCGGGGGATTGGAAACTGGCTAATGTGGTCCCAATTTTCAAGAAAGGGAGGAAGGAGGACCCAAGTAAATATAGGCCTGTAAGCCTCACCTTGGTGCTCAGGAAGATCTTGGAGAGAATCATCAAGGAACGCATCTGTGGGGGGGCCTGCAGGGGAGATCATGCTCAGGGGCAATCAGCATGGGTTCATCAAAGGCAGGTCCTGCCTTATCAACCTGATTGTCTTTTATGACCAGGTAACTAAATCCTTGGATGATGATGTCGCCATGGACATAGTTTTTCAAGACTTTAAGAAGGCCTTTGACAGCTTTAAAAGCTGCCAGGTCCACCGGGTTAAAAGGTACATGGGTGTATACTTGCATGGTCTGAGCTGCATGCCCATCTGCCCCAGACCGGGCTATTACAGTTTCAGTAAGTAAAGGATAAAATCCCACTGAGGGAGGAATCTCTGGGACTGGGGGCATCTGACCTTTATATGGTGGAGGTGTTAAAGCCGAAGGGGACGCTGACTCTGGCATTACAGTAATGGGGGGGAATGCTGAGACTCAACACTAACAACTACTGATCCTATCGGAGTCAAATTACACTTCTGCAAAATATCTGTCTTGTTCCATAAAGCCATAAACAATTGTGCATACAAATGTTCATTCCACTTACCCGTCTGCTGACAAAACAGGAGTAATTGGAGATTGTATTGTAGTTAATTGACCCTTCCGGAGGCCACCTTTCCTGATCCTTCAGTTGATATTGAGGCCATTCCACTGTACAGAACCTTTTAAGATCATTTTTAGTCATTAGATCTAACTTAAACAGTTTCCAATTAGTCAGAATGCATTCTAAGGGTGTACACCGTGCCCTGCCAACCATACTCTGTCCCTGCCCATACTCTAGGGAGACACTGGGCGTCCCCAGGTCTTAACAGACAATGCTCTGAGCTTATCATACCTTATCCAAGGGACCGGTTCCACACCGTCGCCCACGATCGCTTCTCCACTATTAGAGCGCGTTGCACCGTTGTGCCCTCCGGGGTCGATCAAACCACATCTCTGCCAAGGCCCCCAATGAAACCACCGGTGCGCGCTGGGCGTCGGTTGTTGCCACAAGTCGTCGACCCCAGGAGGGATCCGGGCAAGGCAAAATGTTAGCCTCGAGCCCCACGTTGGGCGCCAAAACTGTTGCCGGCACAAAGTGCCCGAGGGAGGCAACAATTGGGTTCATTGCCCGGTGTGCGTCGCGCCAAATAAACACACTGGGGGAGAAGCAGACAGAGTTTATTTGAGCTCAAGTAAAAGGCACAGGGAGACTGTATTGTCTCAAATCCTGCACACCTAACCCTGCAACAGCGAGATCTTTATACCCCGGTCAGTTTCACTGTCAGTGTTTTTCCCCCGCTAGCCCCACCCCCCTCCCTTCTCCCTCCGAGCGGTGTCCTTGCATTCCACAGATAACAGTTTTAGCTCGCCTGCTTTCCAGAAGGACAGGAGATTTGCAGGCGCCTGAGAGAAAGGGTTGCAAAGGTTGGGCAAGGGGGGGCTTTGGCTCATCTGAGCCTGCAGCAGAAGGACTTCATCGACACTCGTGGTCTTCCATCCCTCTGAGTTACCCAGGGTTATGCCCAGTGTCACCAACAAGGTGGACACACTTGAAGGAAGAGAGAGACTGCAACTAGATTTGGACAGACTACAAAAGTGGGCAGATGTGAATAGGATGGGGTGCAACATAGACAAATGCAGGGTGCTGCACCTTGGGAGAAGGAATCCACAGCATACATGCAGGCTGGGGAGTTCCTCTCTTGAAAATACAGTGGCGGAACAGGATCTTGGAGCCATTATTGACTCCAAGATGAACATGAGCCGCCAATGCCAGACCGCAGGCACCAAGGCCAGCCAGACCTTGTCGTGCATCCAAAGGTGCATCTCAAGCTGGTCCAGAGAGGTGATACTCCGTCTCTATGTGACTTTTGGTCAGGCTGTAGTTGGAATACTGCATTCAGGATTGGGCGCCACATTTCAAAAGGGATGTGGCCAGCCTGGAGAATCTAGAGGGGGGCCACCCACTTGGTGAAAGGGCAGCGGGACAGGCCCTATGAAGACAGACTGAGGGACCTGAACCTTTCAGCCTCAGCAAGAGGAGGCTGAGGGGGGATGTGGCACGACGGGACCTAGCAGTGCCGTGAACTCCCCTAGCGCCCCCTACCTACCACGCCAAATCAGTTTCAATGCATCCTCTTTATCTCACCCACCACGTCTTTGATGGTAATATTGTTAATGGGAGACTGCCTTTTTCCCCTCTTTGGCACAGTGCCCTAAGATGTCTCTGTCCATGCCCTGCTTTCGGTGACACAGTGCACTCTAACCTCTGGGCTATGTGTGGGCCCTACAATCACCAGGGCCCTCACGGGTACTCTGGCTCATCTTTCTGTCTGCCTGCACCCTCACAGGCACTCCCTGACTTCCCTCGCAGCCACCGCCCGCACTGGGGCCTGTCTCCGTGCTCACACCCGCACTGGGGCCTTGCCTCGCGATTCCACAATTGAGGCTCAGGTAGCTGTAGCCGTGCCTGGCCTCCAGACCCCCTTCTCAGGTCTGACGCCTCACTGGGGCTTCTCACCTGTGCCCGCACTGGGGCTTTTCACTCACGATACTGCCTGCAGTGGGGGCAGGGTCAATACACCCCAAAACATGGCTCCTTCACGAGCGCTGGGTCTCCACACTACTGTGGAGCCCCTATGAGGCCTCCTCCAACCCCTACAGCCTCACCCGGTCCTCCAGTCTTACACAACTACAAAACAGAAAACTCACACACCTGTGTTACAATGTAAACGCCAAGCCAACTGGCTAACCATCATCCACATCCCTACCAGGGTTTCCTCCACCCAGTATCATCAACACAGAAGTTGCTCAGGCCATCAGGCTGCGCTGCGCTGCCCACCCCAGCAGAGCTCCCTCTTCCTCAACTGCCAGAGGGGAACTGACCTCCAGCCTCAGCCTGGCTTCTTTATATAGGCCAGGCCCTGCCCCCTTCCAGTCAGCTGACCAAACTGGTTGTCTCAGCAACCCACACCTGTGCTGCCCTGGTGACTGGCAACTGAGCCTCCCCCTTCTCACCACTAGGGGTCTCTCACGAGTCGCTTCCACTTTAGGCGCAGGGCGCTTCAGTGCCCAGCGACAAGGGACCTGGTGGCTGCCTAAAACCTCATCAGAGGAGATCAACAGCAAATAGGTAGAGCCCCTTTCTCCCCAGCACCAGCTGGGGTGATGAGGAACAACGGTAATAAGCTGATGGAGAATAGGTTTAGGTTACAGATCAGAAGGCAATTTTCTACAGTTAGGGTGGCCAAAATCTGGAACCAGCTTCCCAGGGAAGTGGTCCTCGCCCCTACCTTGGACAAATTCAAGAGGAGGTTGGATGATCACCTGTCTGGGGTCTTGTGAACCCAACATTCATTCCTGCCTGTGGCAGGGGGTCAGGCTAGATGATCTGTTCAGGTCCCTCCTGACCCTAGCCACTATGAAACTACGGTCTTTTGTTTTAATTGTGGAGGAACATACATTTGGGGGTATTTTACAGAGTGACTTTGGAAATTTGTTATTAGGGACTTTTCAGTTTTCAAATAGGGAACACCAGAATTCCTGCTAGGGAGGCCAGTGGCAGGACCCTACCTGCTCAGAGCAGGCGCTTTGGACCCAGTGGCTGTGCCTGACCTCCTGGCCAATTGGGGCCAGGAGGACATGCTTTGACAGTTCAAAGCAGGCCACAACATCTGGAACATCTGGGTGATAGCTGCCCAGATGGCTGGGCACAGATGGCAGTAGTGCCACAACAAAGGCAAACTCTGCAACCACAGCCCACTGGCAGCTGGCCCAGAGGGGCAGATGCCTCATCCAGGTCTGGCAGATGTGCAGCAGGTCACAGCCAGGCATCAGCCCACACTGCCAGACTGCTGCATTGGATAAAGGGTGCAGGGAACTCTCAGGGATGCTTCATCAGTCCAGCTGACACAAGGAGTATTGTCACCAGGCACCAATTGCCTAGGCCCCAGAAACTCCTGAGAGTGAGTAGCCCTAAGCTACTTGACAGGGCATCTGTCTGTACTGATGAGGCCAGGACAGGGCAGCTTTTTATACTGCTGGGGACAGCACAGGTGCTAGCCCCAGACTCTAGCTCCCCCTGGCTGGAGATCTGGGAGAAGCCAGGCAGGGTTATTTTGCCTCAAGTGGCAGAATTTGCTCCACAACAAAGTGCATGTCCGAGCATGTGTGCTGAGGCAAAAAGTCCCAGCTCTAATTTGCATCGCTTCTATTTGAGCTGCTGCAAGTGCATGTGCTTGCATGTGTGGATGAACCCTATGGGAGGACTTGGGGTTTGAGACAGGGAAAGAGGCACATGCACACTCATTTGGATGTGTCCTATAAGGCCATGAAACATTGGGCTTTAAGGTCTATTTACTTTGGCTTTTGGGAATCTTTGCTATATTGAATTTCCCAGAACTGAGAACCCAGGCCCCAGAGCTCCTCCAAGTGTACAAAGCCTGAAAGCTCAAGCTGTATGAAACAGGCATGGTCCTTTATGCTTTCACTGCTGTCTGTCATTATGGAGCAGTCACAAAGCTGACCACCACACCCCTCTAACCTTTGCCAGTCAGAACAAAGGTGTTTTCTATTGCTCTCACTGGTTGAAAGTTTTAGGGCATGAAAAGGAAATATCAGTTCTCTGAGGAAAGGTATTTACATGGTGTTTAAAACATATATTCACATGTGGCAAAATAGGATTACCCAGGCACATGGATTCCTGACAGGAGGAGGAGATAATCTAGTGATTACTGAACTCATCCAGGAAGGAGAAAACCTATGCCACATAACTCATAAGGGCTATGTACGTGCAATTCCAGCATGCAAGCAAGGTGCTTTATTTATGAGGCCATGGGATATACAGTGACCATGTGTTCAAGCCCTCCTTTTGAAGCTGGTCCACTGGGCAACCAGGAGAGTGAAATATGAAGGGTCAGAAGGAGAAGAGTGAACCTGAGGAAGTGTTGCTTGGTGACATGGACTGGTGTCCAACCTTTGTCCCTCAATGGGTTTATTTTAAACTGGTATTTAATATTCATTACATTCATAGTTTTTAACCTTTTTAAATAAGTGTACCTCTTCTGACTCAAAGTTTCAAGTCCTGTACCTCCTTATAATTTTTCTTGTTTTCATAGTTCCATAGTTGGTAGGGTCGGAAGGGACCTAATCAGATCATTGAGTCCGACCCCCTGCCGTGGGCAGGAAAGAATGTGGAGATCAAATGACCCTGGCTAGGGAAATGTCTAGCCTCCTTTTAAAGACCACCAGGGTAGGAGCATGCACCATTTCCCTTGGAAGTTGGTTCCAGCTCCTGGCCACCCTAAAACCAACCAAAGGGGGAGAGGGGCAGATTGAGGACACTGCAGTGAGGGAGGGAGTGGGGCTGGGGCAGACACTCCACAGCTAGGGTGGGGTGGGTGCAGGACAGAACTGTAAGCAGCTTGTCTGGAGGGTGCAGGAGGGGGATAGCTTCCGCCTTTGTGAGCACCCTAGGAGGGCATATTGGGGTGCGTGCTCCTGGATCTGGGCATGGGGCAGGCTGGGGCCAGGGCAGCACTGTACTCTTCCCAGCAGGGGATTGGGCTGGGCTCCACTGGAGACAGGCAGCAGTAGGAGCAGGGCTACAGAAGGGGCTGCAGTCATTCCAGAATTCACTGTAGGCCCCCCAACCCCGCTCCCAGCGCATCTGCCACCCAGCCCAAGCACAGCGTGGCCCAACCCCCCACCAGGAAGAGCTCAGCACAGCCCTGGCCCAAGCCAGGAATGGCAGCCCATGCAGATCCAGGGACATGCACTGCCCATGCCCTCGCAGGGGTGTGTGCAGCGGTGGCGCTGGGAAGTGGGCTGCTCACACATGGCAGCTGCCACCAGCACCCCTGTTACTGCCATGCACTGCCCTGGGCCGTGTCTACGCCACTTTCCTCCATGGGATGCTGAGGGGCCTTGCACCTGGCCAATCATGTGATGTCCCTCAGCACAGGGTGGTGGGTGGTGATGGCAGTGGCTGCCTCCACATCTGGCCGGCCAGCCAGGCACAGAAGCACACTTCCCTGACCCCTGCTCCTGCAATTCAGATCCTTCCTGCTCTCCAGGAAGGAAGGGGGTGGAGGAGAGTGAGCTGAGGTGGTGGGGAGGCGCTGCCATGTGCCGTGTGGCACCAGTGGTGCCCAACGTGCTCCTCACCCTCCCCTGAGTAAGAGGAGAACTGTGAGAATGTGCCAGGGGAGACGCCACTGCCATGCCTGCGGGCATACTCCATCTGCACCTGCCTGCCTGCCTGCCCACACATACCCACTGTGGCCTAAGTACCCCTGGAGGTATGCGTACACATTGTTGACAACCCCTGTATTACATGAACAGTAGAGGGACAGTTTCTGCTTTTTGGGGAGAAGCTGCCCTTTCCATCAGGTCGATGTCCTTTGCACCACTTTCCCACTAGCTAACTCTTCTCCTCCTGGCCCTCCATTGGGCCGGCTTCAAGAGTCAGACTATAAAGTGCTTGAGGTAGCGTCTTCCTGTTGTCCCAGTGATTCGACTATATATATAGTTCTCTCTATATATAGTTATGTGTATGCTTAGATATCTATAGCAATTGTTGCTACTTTTGCAGAGTTTGTATTATATTTGCACTTGCAAACCTGTACTCACCTTATTTTTGCACTATGAAAACACTCAGTAGGATTCACCATAGCTACATACAGTTGCATAGGGAGGAATAGGAGCATCCATGCACGTGCTCCCTAAAATTTTATTTGCATAAGAACAGACAGACAGACAGACAGATAGATAGATAGAAAATATGATTTAGTCTAAAATGTCCACAGATAAGGTCATTCTGAAATGCTTTTCTAAATTAAGTAGTAAAAAATATTCACAGCAGATGAAGCAAGAAAAGCACTCAAGATAAGACCAATCATAGAGTATGATGATCTAAAAGTGAAGAAAGAATTAAACAGTTTACACTGGGAAAGAACTAATGTTCTTGGGAGCTCCTTGGAACTTGTCCATAATTTTACAGAAGCTCTATTAGCATGTTCAGTATAATCTCTACAGGTTTTTCAAGTGGATATCCATCTCTGAAGGTGCAGTTATCCAGAGGTGGTATAAAATAAGTTGAGGTAGAGTTACATTCTCTGCACAGCTTGCCCATCTGCTTAACCTGTGATGTAGTGGTTAGAATGCTGTACTAATGTCAGTGATATATAGGTGCAAACCCTGTCAAAGTGGAGGGGAATGAGATGTCTTGTTCCTGGCTGGCTCCCTTTACACGCAGTCACACATTCAAAATGCATGCAAAAACTTACCTCTATCACTGCTTAGGCAGTGCATAACTTACTGAACATGCTGTGTCTACCATATCAACTTAAATATTTACATTTCAGGGGAAACAAAATCACAAAAACTCCATAGTGTGACAAGGTGTTTTTTTAATCTTAAGAAAAGTGGCTGATTCATGGAAAACTTGTTTCCCTGCAAAGACTAAATACCTAACAACCAAAATAGTTTTGGTTAGACACTGCACTATCAGTGACCCCTATAAGCTACCTCCGCATCATGGGAAATTTTCATGTACTCTAGAAGGTGTATTAGAGATACTCCTAAAGGCTACTCCTAAAGGCTACTGAAGTATTTTTATATTGACATAGTTTGCAGTTAAGCTAAATAAACTGGATTTTTTAAAGATTAACTAGGATCAAGACCTTTTCAGTCAATGTAATGAAAAGACTTCAGTCTACTTTTGCTTGGCATTATAAGTAGAGTTAAGAGGAACATCGTTCCAATACCACTGGGAAATTTGAACAAAGACAGACAAGTATGACATTTATTTGATTATTGTTTATAATATGCATACATTAAATTCAGAATTAAAGCTTCCTGACTCATTTCATATATACAGATATAATGCAATTTCTGCAAGTCACTAACAGTATGTCAGCAGATGGGCTGGTGATCTTTTATCACACATTCCATTAATTTTCTTTTAATAAAGTTCAGTTTGTCAATCAAGGAAGGGCAAATAAACATTAAAAAAGAGCATTTCTCTTATTGAAAAGCATCCTCTTCATCAATACTGTGAATGCCACTTTTATCTCTCTGTTCCTCAGGCTATAAATCAGTGGATTCACTGTTGGTGGCACAACGGCATAGAACACAGCAGCCAGCACATCTTGATATGGGGATGAGATACTCTTTGGCCTCATGTATGCAAACAAGGATGTAGAAACAAATAAGCCAAAGATGATCAGATGGGGCAGGCAGGTAGAGAAAGCTTTGTATTTGCCTTGTGTGGAAGGGATTCTCATGACCATGACAAAGATGTCAATATAGGACATAAGTACTAAAGTAAAGCAGACAGAACCAGAAAATATACCACTTAACAAAAGCAAAATTTCATTAGGGAGTGTGTCAGAGCAAGACAGCTTCAGCAGCTGAGGAATATCACAAAAAAAATTATCTACAATATTGGACTGGCAAAAGTCTAACCTAAATGTGGTAACAGTATGTATCATTGAATAGACCACACTACAGATCCAGGAACCAGCTGCCATTTGGACACACGCACCCCAATTCATGATTTCCCTGTAATGTAGAGGAAGGCAGATTGCTACATACCGGTCATATGCCATGACCGTGAGGAATGCCATCTCTGCAGCTCCACAAAGGACAAGCAGAAAAACTTGAGCAACACACCCAGAGAAAGAGATCACCCTGGTACTGGTTAGGGAATTGGCAATGCATTTGGGCACAGTGACAGAGATGTAGCAGATGTCTAGGAAGGATAAGTTGCCCAGGAAGAAATACATAGGACTGTGGAGGTGGTGGCTGAAGGCTACAACTAGGATAATGAGCAGATTCCAAATCAGGGCTGCCAGGTAAACTATGAAAAATACCACGGAGTATATGATCTGCTGTTCTGCAGTGTCAGAGAATCCCAGAAGCAGGAACTCAGTCACAGTTGTTTCATTTGACATTTCTTGCTTTACAAACTGTGTGGAGAGAAAAGGGTCAGATTCTGAGTGAGAAAAAATATATTAATAGGACAGAAAGAAAGCTGGTATTAATCATAGGCATAGTCATAGAAGTAGGGTCGGAAGGGACCTTATAGATCTTCAAGTCTGACCCCCTGCCAGGGCAGGAGAAAAAAAACTGGGCTCAAATGATCCCAGCTAGGTAGGCATCAAGCCTCCTCCTAAAGACCCCCAGGGTAGGAGCCAGCACCACTTCCCTTGGAAGTTGGTTCCAGACCCTAGCCGCCCTCACTATGAAGTAGTTCTTATGGCTGTCTAATCTAAATCTACTCTCCAACAACTTGTGGCCATTATTTCTTGCTATGCCAGGGGGCGCTGGGGGAAACAAGGTCTCTCCCAACCCCTTCTGGTCCCCCCTAGTGAGTTTATAGATTGTCACCAGGTCCCCCCTCAGCCTTCTCTTGTGTAGGCTGTACAGGTTCAGGTCCCACAGTCTCTCATTGTAGGGTCTGCCCTGTAGTCCCCAGATCATGCGGGTGGTCCTCCCCTGGACCCTGTCAATGTTGTCCACATCCCTCCTGAAGTGTGGCACCCAGAACTGGACACAGTACTCCAGCTGTGGCCTGACCAGTGTTGCATAGAGGGGGAGGATCACCTCCTTGGCCCTGCTAGAGATGCACCTGTGGATGCACAACAAGGTCCGGTTAGCCCTGCCAACCGTGACCTTGCATTGTCGGCCCCTGTTCATCTTAGAGTCAATAATGACTCCAAGATCCTTTTCTGCCTCCATTCTCTCAAGAAGGGAATTTCCCATCTTATAAGTGTGCTACTGGTTACTACTGCCCAATTGCAGCACCCTGCACTTGTCAGTGTTGAAGCGCATCCTGTTTTTGCTAGCCCACCCCTGTGACCTATCCAAGTTTTGCTGCAATCTTTCCCTCCCTACTAGTGTGCTCACCTCACCCCAAATTTTGGTATCATCAGCAAATTTAAACAGGGTGCTTTTCACCCCATCATCCAAATCGCTGATAAAGAGATTGAACAGCATGGGCCCAAAGACCAAGCCCTGGGAGACTCCACTGCCCACTTCTCCCCTGAATTCATACCCCTGAATTCATACCCCTGAAGAACATACATTGGAACTTTTAAGAAAGGGAAATGTTTTCTTGTGCAGAATCCTTTTTAATTTAATTGCCAGACCAAACAGCACCCCCAACTACAGCCCAGCCCAGACCAACAAGCGAAGCGAATAAACAGGTAAGAGATAGGGGCCAGAGTAACGCTGGGACTAGGGAGTCAGTACACACATCCACAGGAGGCCTCAAATGCCTCTACGCAAATGCTCATATTATGGGTAACAAGCAGGAGGAACTCACCCTCCTGCTGGCTGACACCAGCCCGGACATAGTGGGGATTACGGAAACATGGTGGGATGCAACGCATGATTGGACGGTGAATGTCCAGGTCTATAGGCTGTACAGAAGGGACAGGATAGGAAAGAGAGGTGGGGGCATGGCACTCTATATTAAGGAGGAATACACATCCTCGTCAATTAGCAAGGAGTCAGGGGAGGGGCACTCTGAAGTGCTTTGGGTTAGGGTACAAGGCAGTCGAGGGGAAAGAGACTTAATGGTGGGAGTCTACTACAGACCTCCCAACCAGGGAGAAGAGCTTGACCAGGAATTTTTGGGTCAGCTCACAGAGGTAGTGAAGGTTAAGGATGTGGTAGTCATGGGGGACCTGAACTTCCCAGACATCTGCTGGGAAGAACAGTCAGCCAGGTCTGACCGCTCACGTAGGTTCTTGGCCAGAGTGCGGGACCTCAATCTAACCCAGGAGGTGCACAGCCCCACCAGGGGAGATGCCTTGTTGGACCTAGTGCTGGCCACGGGTGATGACCTGGTGAGGGGGCTGCAGGTGCTCGACCACCTGGGCGACAGTGATCATCGCCTGCTGGGATTCACCATCCAGCGCAAGGTGGTAAAGGCATTCAGTAAGGCAGCAGCCCTAGATTTTAGGAGGGCAAACTTCAACGAGCTAAGGAGGATAGTTGGAGAAGCACTGAGGTCCCGGAGGGGAGGGGAGCTAGGTGTCCAAGAAGAGTGGTCGCTCCTTAAGGAGACGATCCTCCAAGCCCAAAGGAAGGTAATCCCAATGAGGATCAAAGGGAGCAGGAGAGCACACAAGCCTCCGTGGCTCACCAAAAGCATCCGGGAATGTCTCCTTGCTAAAAAGGAGGCTTACACCCAATGGAAAGAAGGGGTCCTCACCAGGGAGGACTATTCTGTAGTTGCTCGGGGATGTAGGGGGGTAGTTAGGAAGGCCAAGGCAGAGATGGAGCTGGGACTAGCTTCCCAGATTAAGGACAATAAGAAGTCCTTTTTTAAATACATAGGGGGTAAAAAGAAGGTCCCGGGTAATATGGGGCCCTTGCAGGACGCATTGGGAAATTTGGTTGTCACACCAGATGGCAAAGCTAACATGTTTAACGATTTCTTTGCCTCCGTCTTCCTAAGTAGGGACCAGAACAGCCACCTCCCTGCTGGGGCCCCCTCGGGCCCCGGGGGGAGGCACACCTGGGCCACGGGTTAGCGAGGATTTAGTTAGGGAGCTTCTGGAAGGGTTGGACATATTCAAGTCAGCCAGTCCGGATGATCTCCACCCTAGAGTTCTAAAAGAACTGCCCAAGGTCATTGCAAGTCCCCTGGCATGGCTTTATGAGCATTCGTAGTGCTCTGGTGAGGTACCAGAGGACTGGAAGAGGGCCAATGTGGTTCCCATCTTCAAAAAAGGCAGGAAGGAGGACCCAGGAAACTATAGGCTGGTTTGTCTTACCTCGATCCTAGGCAAGCTGTTTGAGAAAATTATGCTGGCACACATCCAGGAGGGGCCAGCAGGGGACTGCATACTTAGGGGCAACCAGCACGGGTTCATCAGTGGCAGGTCAAGTCAGACCAACCTGGTGGCCTTTTACAATCAGATCACCAGATCGTTAGATGCAGGGGTAGCAGTAGATATAGTCTTCCTGGACTTCTGGAAGGCTTTTGACACTGTCTCTCACCCCATTCTCATTAAGAAACTGGGGGGCTGTGGTGTAGACACCCACACAGTCAAATGGGTCGCCAACTGGCTGGAGGGCCGCACCCAGAGGGTGGTAGTGGATGGGTCCTTCTCAACCTGGAAGGACGTGGGCAGTGGGGTCCCCCAGGGCTCGGTCCTCGGGCCTGCACTGTTCAACATCTTCATCAGTGATTTGGACGAGGGGGGAAAGCATCCTGTTCAAATTTGCTGATGACACTAAGATGTGGGGGGATGTGGGCACACTGGAAGGATGCAACAGGCTACAATCAGACCTAGACAGGTTACAAGGGTGGGCGGACGAGAATAGGATGGGTTTCAACACAGACAAGTGCAAGGTGATGCACTTCGGGAGGAACAACCGGCACCAGACCTACAGGTTAGGGAACTCCCCTCTTGTTAGCACAGAGGCGGAAAAGGATCTTGGGGTCATCACTGACTCCAAGATGAACATCCTTGATGGACTGGCCCAGGCTAACATCCTAAGGGATAGCCAGCACGGGTTTGTTGCGGGTAGGTCTTGTTTGACCAATCTCATTTCCTTCTATGACCAGGTGACCTATCACCTGGATGAGGGAGAAGAGATTGATGTCATATATCTTGGCTTCAAAACAACTTTTGATCTGGTATCCCATGACCTCTAGGCCAAACTGGCCAGTTGTGGCCTTGGCTCCACCACGATCCACTGGCTGGGAAATTGGCTCCGTGGTCGGACCCAGAGGGTTGTAATTGATGGCAGTCACTCATCGTGGTGCCCTGTGACCAGTGGGGTCCCTCAAGGCTCTGTCCTGGGACCCATACTGTTCAACATCTTCATTAACGATGTGGACATTGGAGTCAGGAGTGGACTGGCCAAGTTCGCCGATGACACCAAACTTTGGGGCAAAGCATCCACGCCAGAAGACAGGCGAGTGATCCAGGCTGACCTGGACAAGCTCAGCAAATGGGCAGACGAGAACCTGATGGTGTTTAACACCGAAAAATGCAAGGTTCTCCACCTTGGGAGGAAAAACCTGCAGCATCCTTATAGGCTCGGCAATGCTACGTTGGATAGCACTACAGAAGAAAGAGACTTGGGGGTCATCATTGACCACAAGATGAACATGAGCCTGCAATGTGATGCTGCGGTGAATAAAGTGACCAAAACGCTGGCTTGCATCCATAGATGCTTCTCGAGCAAATCCTGGGACGTCATTCTCCCCTTGTACTCGGCCTTGGTGAGGCCGCAGCTGGAGTACTGCATCCAGTTTTGGGCTCCACAATTCAAAAAGGATGTGGAGAAGCTTGAGAGAGTCCAGAGGAGAGCCACGTGCATGATCAGAGGTCAGGAAAACAGATCTTACGATGACAGGCTGAGAGACATGGGACTCTTTAGCCTGGAAAAGCGTAGGCTCAGGGGTGATCTGATGGCCACCTATAAGTTTATCAGGGTGACCACCAGGATCTGGGGGAATGTTTGTTCACCAGAGCGCCCCAAGGGATGACACGGTCGCACGGTCACAAACTCCTGCAAGACCGTTTCAGGCTGGACATAAAGAAGAATTTCTTTACTGTCTGAGCCCCCAAGGTCTGGAACAGTCTGCCAGCAGAGGTGGTTCAAGCACCTACATTGAACACCTTCAAGAGTAAATTGGATGCTTATCTTGCTGGGATCCTATGACCCCAGCTGACTTCCTGCCCTTTGGGCAGGGGGCTGGACTCGATGATCTTCCGAGGTCCCTTCCAGCCCTGATGTCTATGAAATCTATGAAATCTAACTAAATAGTTGGAAGAGATGTTATGTGAGTTTTAGGGACAAGCTTCCTCTGGTTGAAAGGTTGTCTAACATCTCTCCCAACTATAAAGAGCTGCTCTAATAAAAAATATTATCAAACAAACTTTGTTCTCACAATTTCCTAGGACAATCATTGTTACAACAGGACTCCCAATCTACTATAACATGATATTGGATGAGTTACTATGAGCCATGGTTCCTCATGCATATAATGCAGGTGAAAGCAGTCCCTTACCGCCCAAGGGCATTATAAAAGTAAATGTACATATTGGAGGGGCTATGATACCACAGTATTTGAACCAAAACAATGTGTTTCATATATGCTGCCTAGACACAAATGTAAAGCTAAAAGAAGCAGTGTTGCCAATTAAGAATCACACAGAGAAAGCAAAAAACCTGATCACACAAAAAAAAACAGAATACAGATGCAATAAGATCATAGTCTAGAAGGAAAGAGCAAGAGGAGCAATGGAAAATGAGAAGTTGAACTTCAAAATAAATCTAGACTTTATTTACATTTTCTTAGAAATCTTTTAGAATTTTTTTTAATAAAATGTCCTCAGTATAATACACCTTCTAAAAATTAAAAGCCATTATTTGACAGAACGGAAACAATCCAACAATTTAAAGCGATCACTTTTCTCAGATAACAAAGTCACTTTTAAGACTTTGAGTTGTTACTTTTGAAAGCACACTCCCATGCCTATTCCACAAATTATGAGCCCTTCTTATCAAGGTGTCTAAATGGAAAGTCTAAATGTGTCTGAAAAGTAAATTGCAACTAACCACTCAGTTATTAAAGCTGGTGCATGGGAGTCTCACACTTGCAAGTCATAGGTTTCTGTCTTCCTGCATGTTTTGTGACTGAAATTTAAGCATGTGTCCAGAATGGACCTGTGTAACTGCTACGTGGATGCACAAATCAAAGTACAACTCTCCCATATACAAATGAACTGTTATAGGGTATTTGTGTGATAAAATGGAGAGGTAGTAGTCTCAAACTGCAATGATGCTTCATATGGTTATTACTATCAAATCAGTAAAAGGTTTCCTTTATTATGAGAGGTGTTAAATTGAAAGTATTAAGGAAAATTGATTATTCTGAATGCAGTGCTATGGGACAAGGAAACTGAAACATTTTTTAATTCATAAACATGAATTTCATTACAGCTTAGTCATTCTGTTTTTCAAATGCTAAAAGGGGCAGAGAGAAACACACAGAGATGATGTCTTAATCAAGCACATAGTTCAGTAAGCATCATCAACTGTTCCATTTAGCTTTGTGCTTCCCCGTTGCCTCAGTACAAAGCACAGATTCTTGTGGGGTCTGCCAACTGCCCATGTACCACAAAGACTGCACTGCACAGAGCTCTATCTTTCAAGCTGCATGTGCAGATTACAATGAGATGAAGATGGAGACTCTGAGACCAGATCTACCAGAGTTCTTGCCAATCTAAAGGAGTTTTGGGAGTCCTGGTAATTATTATTTTAATTTTCAAAGGAATTAATAAGCATTAATTAGCTCCCATTTCACTGAAAAGCAAGTATGATTTCATTCTTAACTTTTTAGTCACATTTTAAATTTTTAATGAAGAACATAGACATTCATTGTAATGTATCAAGTTAGGACATGCTTACAATCAAAGGTTGTCCTCCTGTCTCCCCCAACAATCTTTAATACAATCCATTTTTACAATGCAACAAATAGAGGCACAGAAAACCTGACTAATTGGACAGCTGGTACATAGAAACACACAGAGAGAATGAAGAATAGTATTTAATCTACCAAATCACCCTGGGTTATTTGTTAAAATAGCCTCCGAATCAGAAAGAAATGATCTATTCTTCTGTCATTTTGGTTCAAAATATATTGAGAAGTTTGAATCAAATAATAGCAAACTTCAGGAAACATACCATTGAAATCTGGCTTATGAATTATCCTCCATGAAAATACTTTGAATGTAGCTAACACATCAGGAAACTTACCAAGCCGAAGAGTGTAGACTAAATTATAGTGAGTTTTCTTCCAACTCTGGGATGTTTCTGATCACAGGTAAATCCATCCATACATCCATCCATCTCTTTATCTCTCTCACTTTACTATTAGATGCTCCAAACACTTATGTCTAAGAATCTTTGTGCCCTTTACAGAGAGAGAGAACTGACAACTTGTTCCTCTAAATTTGACCTTGTATATAACTGTTTAGTATTGGAGCACCTAAATGCTAATAATGCATGAACATGACTTATTTATGACTTCTCCCTATGGATTAGTAGCATTTGATCCCTGAAGCCCTGAGAAGTTTAGACAGTTTAGAGCCCCAGAGGTAAAATTTAACTTCTCTGATGTGTAAGTTTTTAACCTTCATTAGGTTAAATTGAGAGTGCCTAGGAAACTTAGTGAACTGAAGTCAATGCTTGAATGCAGGTACACTGTTGCTTATGCACTGGGTGACAGAGCCCATGGTTTCTTAAGATGTCCCCCAGGTGCCTAGCCTAGATGTTGTCCTTCTGCAGGATCCTTAGTGCATCTTTTATATGGCAGGTGTCATGTTGCCTCATCCACATGTATAATGCAGAAGGAGTAGGTGTTGTCCTGTGGGGTCAGGCCAACTCTCAGGATCTCAATATTGTGCTGTTAGACAGGAGAGTGTGACACAATTGCACATATACAAACACACAGATCAATTAAGTGGATGCACACACACACTACCAACTCAGGCACATGCACATCCAAACTAGCCTAGGTACATGCATACCTATCACCAATGCAAGCACATACGCACTAAAATTAGACAACAATCAGTTGTCAATACCCACACACTCTGTACACATAAATGGATCACTAATTCGTGTACCAGTCACACAATGACATATATATATATATATATATATATATATATATATGTACACACTCACCAGTTCACACACATACAACCCACCTACACATCTACACACATCTACACATCTACACACAGGTAAGTTCCTAACTTGAATGGTATGGTGCATGTATGTGTGCGCTTGGGGTATCTGGGATACTTAGGGGAAGGTTAAGGTGAGAAAGAGAGTTAAAGTGTGGGGAGTGAAAGTTGACTAGAGAGAAGCTGGCTGAGGAACTGAGGGTTACTCGGGTTCACCTGGTGCCAGCGTGGAAGCAAGGGGAAAAAGCCCAGTGGCAAGGAGGAAACAGCCAGGAGACAGAGGTAAAAAGCTGGGAGATCAGGAGACAAGGCAGGGGGGACAAGGCAATAACAGAGGCCGAGATCTGGAGAAAAGGTAGTGAGGATGAGACAGTAGCAAAGCAACAGGGGTTTGCAGGCAGAGAGGAGCTCAGGACAGCTGGAGTCACAGGAGCATGGGATAGGTGTTGGAGACAGAAGTTAGAGGGGCAAGGAGCAGAGATTGGAGCAGGGCTGGAACCGTAGTAAAGCAAAACCCAACTCAGGGTTCCAAATAACAGTTTTATTAAATGAACACTGTACTGTACAGCTTGGTTCCTACACACATTCACACAAGCATTCCCCCCCCTCCCACACACACACACACACACTGGTAGCAGGAGAAAGAGACTCAGTGAAAGGGTTGGAGTCCAGGTAGGGAAGAGAAGCAGAGTCCAAGTCCTTGGTTGAAGAGAGGGTGGGGTGATAGCTACCTATCCAGGCTGGAAAGGGGTCCTTGTCCAGTAGGTATTGTCCAGAGGGGGATCGCTGGCAGGGTCTCTGGGTGGATAGGTGGTGTGCCGTGGTTCTGGTCCAGATGGAGAGGGCGTCCCAAGGAGTCAGTCTTTACTATCCCTTTTTATGGTGCAGATTACCTCCAATCTCCTATGGGGAGGGCCTGTCCAGACAAAGTCAGTCCTGTTCCAGAGGATTCCAGGTGTTCTTACTGAGCATGTGCAGCCTTGGCACAATGGTGGCTTGCCTCCTTTTTTGCTTCTTGAATGTTGAGAGTGGTTTCAAGACCAGGTATTGGAGTTGATGGTTCGGTCATTCAGAGGGAGCTATTTTTAGACCTAATGCCATTGTCTCTCAAACACCCTCATTCATCCCCATTCATTTAGGAAACAAGTTACGTAGGAGGGATAGGTATGAGTCATAGGTTACACAACAGGGCATGGAGACAAGACAAACAAAATGGAAGCTTGACATAACTTATGCTAACTTACATATGGAGGCCTAAATCATACAGTATCAGCAAAACAGTAATATAGAACAGTAAAAATCAATATAAACATAATAATTATACAAGATAAAGAAGGAGAAAAAACAAAACAAATACACCTTGCTACCAAAATAAAATGCTGAAGCTTATCCTATGTCTTAGCTCACTTATACTTATCTATAGGTAATAGAGAGGGAGATAAAAAGTCATAAATGGTTGGGGAAGCAGAGGGAATGCATTTTAAAATAAAAAGCCAACAGAAACTGGGGGGTTTTCTATGTAGGAAAGGCAGGAAGAGGTCTTGTCAGAAGCAGACTGAACTGACCTGACTATACATTTCAAGATGTGCTTCTATCTGCCTTCATTTCAGGAAAGAACTATCCTATTCCCCCTTGCATGTGTAAAACGGTCACCATCTATATTAATAAAAGGGCCTCTGTGTGTATGTGTCAGCGCCACTTCTCCAAGACCATGATACCTAGAAACCTGAAACTTTGCATGCATACTAAGGAGATCCTGGGGGCATGCACCTGGATACTATTTGTTTGATTTGGCTCAAAAATAATTTTGCCAATTTCTTGTTCTCTGCTGAATAACCCCATGAGAGGTCAGCCCCAGGAAGCAGAATAATTTTGCATGTGCAAAGTATTCCTTAGCAAAGCTCAAAGCTCCTGGTCTAGGTCAACCGGTACAGCTGGAGAAGGCTCTGCATTTAGAAGTATTCCCCTAAGGACTGTGGTTGGGACTGGTTAACAGGACTGGGAACACCCGCAGGCTGAGTGAGGGCTTAAGGAAGGTCCAGGGAGAAAATCATGCTGGGCCTTCTCGGGGACTGATTAGGTGGCTGTGAGAGGCATTCCCTGTAAGGCACCCTACAAGAAGCAAACTTGCCAAATATTGCCTTGAAAAAGCTACAGCGAAAGCAGCTGAGATTCCAGAGCAGCAAGTTGTGAGATGACAAACAAATACAGTAGCAATGGATGCATCCAGAGCAACTGAGACTTCTACGCAGAAGGTTACAAGACGAGAAACAAACAGAGCAGCAATGGCTACATCCAGAACAACTGAAACTCCTGCACAGCAAGTTACAAACAGAGCAGCAATGGCTGCAGCCGGGAACTGGCCCTGGAGGGAAGAAAACTCTGCATTCTTCTACGATCCAGCCTTGGATTACAATTCTGATCCATTACTTGTAATTGGCTCAGTGGCGACTTCCTGCAGCCACTGCCTTGCAATGACATGGAAAGGAGACGCTCCAGGGATATGCTGCAACAGTGGCAAGGTTCAACTGCCCCAAATGAATGATCCTCCTGCGCCCCTTTATACATTGTTCATAGGCTACACTCCAGATGCACATCATTTCCAAAGCAATGTTAGAAGATACAACTCATACTTCCAAATTACATCTTTTCGCACCACAAAAGACATCAGAGAATCTGGCTACATGCCCACATTTAAAGTGCAGGGCCAGGTGTATCATTAGATTGGCAGTCTGATGCCACTCCCAAATGAAGAGCCCAAATTCCTGAAGATCTACTTCATGGGTGACAATACAAAACAGGCTGAACAGCATTGCAACAATGTCATTCAAACCAACCTACAGGTGGTGTTGCAGTTACAAGACATGCTTCACAAGGAAAGCAACTATGTTCACAGTTTCAAGTGACTCCATGTTGTCATTCACGCAGACAAAACTCTAGCTGCTGAGCATGAACGGTGCTTCAATGCTCCCACAACAACAAAAGTGGCTGTCATTATGGCTGGTGAACAACATGGCAATCAAGACATTGTGTTGCAACTCAGGAACAACTCCCTTCAGAGAACTGCTTAGACACACTGATCATATGATGCACTTCAGTATCCACTGCTTTTCTACCAGGGTGATGATGTCTACCATTTTGAACTGCGACAAACCCAGCAACGGGGCTGCCAACTCAACAGATTTCTGCCATAGACTTTATGCCTACAGGATGATGCTGTGAGCTAGAAGTTTCAATCACATCTTGTGATGCAAAGATCTCTTCCACCAATTTGCTGTGGACATGTATGCCAAAACTGAAGCAGAAAGGTTGAGATTCATTTGAATGAACCAAAAGAAACTTGGAGCTGAAAACTACGTTCACCTCAGGGATGCCATGAAGAATGCTGCCAGTGCTGGCCAGTTGGGCATCTTGCCTTCCAGTTTCACAGGTGGGCCTCACTACATGCATGAGTGTACTCAGGATGCCATGACATATGTGTGAAACTATGGCCACCCTGATCTTTTCATTACCTTCACCTGCAACCCAGCTTGGGTGGAAGTGGCTAATGAACTGATCTCAGGCCAAAAACCACAGGATTGGCATGATTTGCTGGTAAGAGTATTCTGACAAGAAGTGAAGACATTAATGAATCTCATCAACAAGGGAAAGATTTTTGGAGCCATTCAGTGCTACATGTACACAATTGAGTGGCAAAAGCTTGGCCTGCCACATGCCCACATTCTGCTGTGGTTTCAGGATGAACTTCATGTCCACACAGTGGATAACATCATCAGTGCTGAACTTCCAGATCCAGAATTGATCCATTTCTGTTCAGCATCATCAATGCACAGATGGTGCAGGGTCCCTGTGGAAGCATCAGTCCAAACTCACCATGAATGAGAGATAATAAATGCACAAAAAGGTTCCCACACGACACTTGGAATTTAGGCACCAAGAAACTGTCAAGCTGCAAAGCAGGACAAAATATGCCAGACCAACCAGACATCAAAGCCAGGGATGCACTTGGCTGTGTGTACACTGTACATCCAAACTATTTTGAATGCTTTTACCTGAGACTGCTTCTGCATAAGGCCACAGGCCCAACATCATTTGAGGGCTTGTGAACAGTGGATGCTACAATCCGTGAAACTTACAACCAGGCTTGCCAGCTCAGAGGACTCCTGGGAGATAATACACATTGGAACAGTGCGTTGGAAGACGAAGCTGCAACTCAGTCACCAGGGATGCTGCAAAACTTGTTTGCCATAATGCTGTAGACATGTGCCATGTCAAATCCTCAACAACTATGGGACAATGACAAGGAGAATCTGGCTCAGGATATTTTGCATCAAGCATAAGTGCAAAATCCAAACCTTGAACTGAACTACAGTGATGCCATCTTCAATCAAGCTCTCATTATCACTGAGGACAAGATCAAGGCTTTGGGTGGCTCTGACCTCAAAACTTGTGGCCTTCCTGACCCACAATGAGACAATGATAATGAGCTGATGAATTACATTTTGAGAGAGACCAACTACAACATTGACCACCTTACTAAATACATACAAGATAATGTGCCAAGTCTGGTCCCAGACCAAAGAGAAGCCTTCAATAAGATTACTCAAGCAGTTTTCAATGGGAGTGGTAGCATCTTCTTTCTGGATGCTCCAGGTGGAACTGGGAAAACTTTTCTCCTCAATCTTCTTTTGACCAAAATCCGGCAGACAAACAGGATTGTCCTTGAAGTGGCATCATCAGGCATTGCTGTTGACAGGAGGAAGAACAGCACACTCAGCCTTCAAGTTGCCCTTAAATCTGACAAGTGCAGAGGCACCAACCTGTAACACTGACATGGGTAATGGCAAGGCAAAGGGCCTGCAGGAGTGCCAGCTCAGTGTCTGGGATGAGTGCACAATGTTTCACAAAGCAGCCATGTCTGGGACACTGGCAAAAGATGCCTGTCTTCCCACAAGCCTGTCTGTCACACCAAGCCCCACCAGCCTGGGCAGACACATGTCCTCCCATAGGCTGTTCCAAGGGGACTCCCATCCCAGTAGTGCCCAGAGGCTGGTGAGCTGCCCTCCAGCACCTCCATCTTCCCCTCCCTGTTCTCAGCCCGCTCCTGCTCCCTCCACACTCTCATACCCCAGCCCTTTCAAGGAACCTGTTGTCCCTTCACTATCCCTGGCTCCTACTCCCGTCCCTTGGGCCTCTGAGCCATAGATCAGCCATCATCTTGCCTGTGGATATGGCCTAAAATCCCAATAATCCATAGGGGATAGAGTCCACTTTGGCTGCTGTAGGTGGTATGGGTGATTTACCTGGGGCAGCCTCACAACCAGATGGATATGGCATGAGGCAAATCGGCAGCCATCCTGCAGGCTTCAGTATCCTGAGCAAGAATGGGTGATGGGAGAAATAAACCAGGGAAAAATCACTCCTGCCAGCCCTGTCATGGTATAACCATGGCACAAACAAAAAGTAAACCTAAAATCACTGGAGCATCAGGAAATCACAGGGGCTGGTCACAGCACAGCTGCTCTGGATGTACAGAAATCCTGGCATGTTCCACATATGCTGGAGCCCATGGCTACCAAGACTGTGCCACAGGGCAGGTGATGCATGAAACACGGAGCCCCTCAAGGTGTGCAGGGTCTTTCTCCCTTGGCAAACTCTGCCCATAGCTCCAATCTGCACACAGGCCCCACGGCAACTTCAGCCTGGCCAGAGGGCCAAGGGAGAGGGAAGGGGTTGGGGCCTCCAAGACTGAGATGTCCATTCCCCTTGTTAAGAGCAAGCGTCTTCCTTGCTGCAAGGCACCAGAGTTTGGGTGAGGTGAGTATTAGTGGTTGTCTCAAATATCACATCCTAAAATGAGTGAGTGAGTTGGAGCTTGTGTTCCAACTCCAGCTGGAGTGCTGTGCTATCTGCCACTGCTGCTTCCTGCTGTGACTGCCCCTCAGTCCCCTTGTTTCTCCCTCCTTTGTGTAGACCAGGAGGGACCCAGAGGTGATGCTGAGGCTGTCTGTGGTCCAGAACAGAAGTGATGGGAGAGGGAAAAGAGGACAACCAGGATGTTCTGGGGTGCCCAAGTTCCTGTAGTGGGTTCACATAGAAACCAAATACTCAGTACTGCCTATACAACTATGGGTTCACACTGAAGGGGAAAGAGAAACACTACATGCACATACATGCTATATACATAACCAAAAAGTTGCTATTTAGACTCACAAAGGGCAACAGAATTCCACCTGAAGTGTGTATCTGTGTGGGAAAAATCTGAAAAGCTTGTAGATAACAGTTGAGACCACAAGATTTCCCATTACTGCATTCCTCCGGAGAGTTAGATAATGGCCCTTTTCCAACATATAATTAAAGAGACAGCAAATCACATCTCTATTCATTCATATTCCCAACCATGATATATAATCAGGATATTGATGTTCCGTTATTTCACATGACATTATTAGGTACTTAGTGAAGAGCATGTACAGTGCCATACTTGAGAAAGTTGAACTTTACAAGTATTTTCATGACAGCTTTTTGCAATTTCGTATTTTTCAGACTGTAGATGATGGGGTTTAACATGGGGGTTAAGATGCTGTACTGGACAGAGAATAGTTCATCTAGAAGCACAGAGGAGGTAGCACTGAGATTCATGTACTGGACAAGGGCTGCCACAAACAACAAACCCACCATGGTAAGGTGGGAGATGCAGGTGGAGAAGGCTTTCCACCTGCCCTCACTAGAACGTATCCTCAGGATCGTAGAGATAATGTAAATGTAGGAGATCACAATAGGAAGGAAGGACATCAGTCCAAATGTCACGACAGAAGTGAGGAGAACCACATCATTAGCCCAAGTCTCAGTACAGGACAAAGGTAGCAAATAAGGGAGCTCACAGATGAAGTGGCTGACTTCCTTGGGCCCACAGAAATTCACATTCAACAGAAGCAGCGTGTTGATCAATGCATACAAAAAACTCATTGTCCATGCACCACCCACCAGCTGTTGGCAAACTTGTTTGCTCATGATGCTTGTATAACGTAGTGGATCACATATAGCAGCACATCGGTCATAAGCCATCACTGTGAGCATAAAACCCTCAGTACACCCGAACAACATAATCAGGAATGTTTGTGCAAAGCAGCCAACAGCCAAAATGGTTTTCTGTTGAGCTAGCAAGTTCTGGAGCATTTGGGGGGTGGTTATAGAAGAATAGAAGACATCAAGGCAGGACAGGCAGAAGAGGAAGAAGTACATGGGGTTGTGAAGCTCAGGATCAATCCTGATTACCAGAATAATCACCATATTCCCCAAAAGAGTAACTAAGTATATGATTAAAAACACCAAAAAGAGGAAAATCTGGAGCCATGGGTCATTGGAAATTCCCAGGAGAATAAATTCAGTCACATTGATTTGTATTTCCATTGCCATTTGGACAACACTTTGTGAGCTGTAAAAAAGGAGGAAGCGGTGGAAAAAACACAATTAAATACTGTAATGTACTAACATAAACACATTCTGCTCTGGTAATCAGAGCTCTAAGACCCAGACTATATCAAAGCAGTAGACAACATATGAGCAGGCTACTATCAAATACTAAAATATGTGAACATTTTAGCTCGAAAAGTGAACTACTTTATTGCTATCTGAGGTGGGGTGGTAGGGTTTTGGGTACAGTTGTTGTTTGATTTGATTGTTCAGAATTTTCCATCTATGATTCATTTCCAGAAATGCAAAACCTGCTTAGGGTACTTCCCTATGAAAGCGCTCTCCCTTAGTGTCAAAAATTTTTGGAAGCCTTGAATCATAGAATCATAGAAACTGATGGTTGGAAGGGACCTCAGGAGGTCACATCTGGTCCAACCCCCTGCTCAAAGTAGGACCGTCCCCACGTAGATCATCCTAGGCAGGGCTTTGTCTAGATGGGCCTTAAAAACTTCCAAGGATGGAGAGTCCATAGCCTTTCTGGGTAACCTGGCCCAGTGGTTTACTGCCCTCTTGGTGAGATTTTTTTTCCTAATATCTAAGCTAAACTTCTATTGCTGCAACTTGAGACTATTGCTTTTTGCTCCGTCATCTGTCACCAATGAGAACAGTCTAGCTCCATCTTCTTTCACACCATACTTCAGGTAGTTGAAGGCTGCTATTAAATCTGTTCTCGGTCTTCTCTTGTTAGTATGCTGTTAGCCTTCTTGGCCAGCAGGGCACGCTGGTGGCTCATATTTAAATTACTGTCCACTTTAACCCCCAGGTCCTTTTCTGCAAGGATTCCTATTGTTCTTCTCTGCCAGCACAAAGCAGAATTCAGTTTTCATTTGAAAGAGCTGATGGTGGTAGATCATGTCTTAATTTCATTTGCTCATGTGATTGTTTGTTCCTTTTCTTTGCTTGCTATATGATTTAAGACCATGCACAGTTACTGCAAAACATTGTGCAGCTGTATTCTTTGAAATTTCCAAACTCCTTTAACCCAAATCTCCAAGTTGATCTCTGAAATGGTTAACTCCTCTTCTCTCTTATGTAATAGACCTTCACATTTTTTTTGAAAACCCTTCTGCAAAATATTTTTTTGAAGAATTCTGCCCATAATAATAATTAAAAAAAAAGATTTCAAATCCCAATTGTTAATACAGCTCCAAATCCAGCAGCTTATTACACGAATGATCTTTAAAACACTGTTTCAGGCATAAAGGTTGTAGCCGTGTTGATCTAAAAGTACAAGGAGTCAGTGTGCTAGGGGAGATATCTTTTATTGGACCAACTAGACTGTCGAGTTGGTCTAATAAAAGATATTGCCTCTAGCACACTGACCCTTTAAGACAGAGTATTTCTCAGGAGGTCTTTCAAGCTACTCTGGATGTGAAGAAAGGAGGGAAGTTTTAACTGGAGGTGTAGAGAATCCAGACAAGTAAGTACTAAAGCAGGAATAAATATCCTTTAGGCCACAAAATAAATTAAAGTATGGCATCACAATTAAAAAGTGCAGTGCTGTACAAGAGGGTAGGGTAGACTGGGGGGCAGAAATATAACTGAAGCAGAAGGAAGCACTACCTCATCAAAGAAGAGAGCATGGAGATGGTTAGGTAGATATAATTTTAAAATAGCCCATGCTACTTCACTGTCTTTGGGGGAGAGCTGCTCTCACATACAAGCATTTCCCCTGCCCTCTGGACTCCCTCATACAGCTGTGAATCCCCTCAAAACAGTCAAAAGGGCAGAATCAGACCAAGTTTTTAAAGAGGCAAAATAAAGATTTTAAAGGTAGAAAAAGGCTCACCTAGCCTGTCCCTGTCAAATCCAGAGAACTGGAGGCTCCAGCCTGGTCCTGCAGCCTTTGAACAAGCATGAGGAAATTGTGTTCTGCCATACACATCCTCCATAAAAGAGCCTGGGATATTGTCTCTCTGAGCAGGCAAATCCTAGTGTGCATGAGGGTTTTTCAGCTGGAGATCAGTTTTGTATTAGAAGGGACCAGAAAAATGTCTCATGGTTCAAGTAATCAAAGTCTCTCACAGAGCAGTCTGAGGAGTACTTTATACAAGGAAAATGGCTGATGCATCTCATGTGGGACCAGGACCAATCCAGCATGGAAGGAAGGCAAGGGAGATAATGACTATGCTGTTGGCAGGTGATGCAGCAGCCCCATGATACCTCATTGGCCTCCTCATTATGGATCAAATGGAAACCAATGTGTTACCTTCAGCAAATCACTATGTCATTGTACTGTATGTTAAATAAGTCAAAGGACTTCTGCTCATTGACACCAACATTGGATCTGACCCTGAATACCCATTAGAACTAAAACAGTAAACTAAGATTATTATAATTTATGAAGGCATATGTTGGTAATACTTCGTGAATGCCCATAATATAACCTGGAATCTGTCAACTACTACTGATAGTTGAGGCAGTTTAACTTTCAAAAGGCCAGGCTGATGGCTGGGAGGTCTAGAGGCAGAAGGTCAAATGACTGGATATGCCACAGGGATAGCAGGTGCAATGGCCAACTATTTAGGTTGCTGGGTGGGAGAGCAGGTTGTAATTGATGAAAAACTCTGAATCTGGCAAAACCCATGGAGATGGTTCAGAAATTCAGTGTCCACTAAAAAATGCCCTAGGTCTCAGGATTATTTGCAGACAGGCACATCCCAGGTGCAATATGCATGTCTCATAGTTTCATAGTGCTTAGGGTTGGAAGGGACCTCAACAGATCATCAGGTCCAACCCCTAATGTCCAATCCTGTCTGCTTCCCCTCTGGTAGGAGACAGTGTGGTGTGATGCTCCCCTGGGAAATTCCTCCACATTTGTACTATAGAGGTTCACAATTTTTCTTTCAAGCTGTTTAATAGAAAATATGAGCAATGACTAAACTAAACATTTCACAGGCACAGCTGTCTTCAACTACAAGTTTTCAATTTCCCTTTCATTGTAAAAGCAGGAGACTTGAAAACCAAAACACTGCTATTCAGTCATCTTATTATGATGCTTTGTGGGTATTAACTGCACCCCGTTTGCCTCCTGCTTCCATCTTCCTTTGTGGGTCACACTTCCCTTCTAGACCAATACAGTTTCAATCTGGATACCTACACCCATATATAAGTTCACAAAATAGTAACTCTTGTTGAATGTAAACCCAGGCAATCTCGGATGGGTATGGCAGACAAAGGCACTATATCAGTATAGGTCTTGACCCTCTTTGGTCTTCCAGTTAGTGTACAGTCCCTACCCTCAGCAGGCTCTCCAGGCAGCTGGCAAGGGACAATTGACAATAAAACACATGTTGAACAGTAGGTTAACAGATAAAACCCAGCCGGGATAAATCACTAGTCCAAACATACACAAGTGAAATGACATTAATAGGATGCAGAAATAGGAAGATAAGAAATACCATAAAAGCAAATATTGAGTAAGGGATGCCTTAGCAGGAGCCCTTAAGCAACTGAACCCCTAGTAGGCTAACTAAGGTAGCTCATAATCATCTCGTGATACAAGAATAAGTGCACAAGTTTACAGCAAAGGTCCCAACCATATAAGGAACAAGGACAACAACAATGGTACAGCAATTGTGCCCAAAAGAAGGAGTGATACCAGGGGAAAGAGCAGGTTACCATATAGACACATTATTTCCCTCCTCTAGGCCACATGACTAGTCTGGCCCAGTGACCGTGAAGCCAGGGATCTTCCTCCCCTGTGGAAATCTTTGTCTCCTCCCCTCCTTGGGACTGCAATCCCCTTTTCAGGTAACTCACAGCTCCAAGCAATTCTGGTTGGCTTTGCTCATCTCTCTCTCTCCATGGGTCTGGCAGCAGGGCTTCTCCCCCACCTCGTTGGGATGGTCACTCTGTCCTGCTGCCATTTGCTGCACGAAGTCCTGAGCTGCCTCGTGCAGCTATCCTGGCTTGTCAGCCCTCTCAGGCCCCATGCACTGGTCTGTGCACCGAGGAGCTCCTGCCCCTTGGAGGGAGGGGGACCTGCACTGCTTCATGCAGCCGCAGGGTCCCTTCAGCACAGTCTGGGCGCTGTGCACCGAGAGGCTCCTGCCTCTTGGAGGGATGGGGATCTGTGCTGCTTCATGCAGCTGTGGGGACCCCTCAGTATCCTCCCAACCCTCTGCGCACTGATCCATGCACTGACACCACAGCTCCCACCACAGCAGGGCTGGGATGCAGCTGCTTGCTGCTTCCTGCTCAGCAGAGACATTTTCAGGGCACTTCTGGGGCAACTGCTCTGCTCCACTGGTCAGCTCCACCAGTACTTCTGCAGCCGTTCTTTGTTGTCCCTTGTTGAAGTCATCCACGTGCTGGACTCATGAGCTTTTATCCCTTCTGGAGGCTCCACTCCCAGGTTGAAAACAGACCAATGGGAAAGCCTGATGGGTTAGTTCCCTCTCAGGTCCTCTTCTTTACCTGGCCCCTGTGTCAGAATAGGGCCTGCACTTTTCCAGGCTAAAGAGTCCCATAACTCTCAACCTCTCAACATAAGGCCTGTTTTCCTGCCCTCTGATCATGTGCATGGCTCTCCTCTGGACTCTCTCAAGCTTCTCCACATCCTTTTTGAATTGTGGAGTCCAGCATTGGATACAGTACTCCAGCTGCGGCCTCACCAAGGCCAAGTACACCAGGAGGATGACATCCTGGGATTTGCTAGAGAAGTATCTATGGATGCAAGGCAGAGTTTTGCTCACTTTGCCAGCTGCAGCATCACATTGGTGGCTCATATTCATCTTGTAGTCAGTCATGACCCCCAAGTCCCTTTCAGCTGTGGTGCTAGCAAGTGTAGCACTGCCAAGCCTATAAGCATGCTGCAGGTTTTTCTTCCGAAGGTGGAGTATCTTGCATTTTTCGGCATTGAAGGCCATCAGGTTTTCATCTGGCTATTTCCTAAGCCTGTCAAGGTGGGCCTGGATCAGCATCCTGTCCTCAGGTGGGGACGCTTTGCCCCAAAGTTTGGTGTCATTAGTGAACTTGGCCAGTCCACTGCTGACACCATTGACCACATCATTAATGAAGATGTTGAAAAGATAACACCCAAGGACAGAGCCTTGGGGACCCCACTGGTCACTGCGCACCATAATGTTTGACATCTGTTAACTACCACTGTCTGGGTCTGACCTCAAAGCCAATTCCCCAACCAGCAGACTGTGTTGTAGCCGAGGCTGCAGTTGGCCAGTTTTTCTATAAGATGATCATGGGATACCAAATCAAAAGCTTTTTTAAAGTCAAGATACATGATGTCAATCACTTCTCCCTTGTCCAGGCGGTATGTCACCTGGTCATAGAAGATGAGATTTGTCAGGCCACAACAAACCCATGCTGGCTATCCCTCAGGAAGTTTGAAAAGAATGATCTCTTTCATGATTTTTTCCAAGATCTTCCCCAGGATAGAGGTCCAGCTGATGGGCCTGTAGTTCCCTGGATCTACTTTTCTTCCTTTCTTAAAGATAGGCACCACATTGGCCAAAAGGTTGGCTTTCTCCTGGGTGTCGGTTGTCAGTTGACCCATATGGTTTATCAGGGGTCCAATGTTACCCTTGCTTTTCCTACAGCTCCTTGCATATCTAAAAAAGGACTTTTTATAGTCCTTGATACGTGTAGCCAGTTGGAGTTCAATCGCAGCCTTGACTTTCCTGGTTCGCTCCCTACAGGTCTGGACCAGTGCAAAGTACTCTTCCTTTGGGGTGGATCCAGCCTTCCATCCTTTATAGGTCTTTCTTTTTAGATGCAGGAGATCCACTGCTTCCCCGCAGAGCCAGGGGGGCTGCTGTGCCCTTTTGCTGCCTTTCCTCTGAGACGGGATAGACATTGCTTGAGCTTTCAGGATCACTCTCTTGAGGAGCAACCACTGTTCCTGAACTCTCCTTCCCTTTGGCTCATCATCCCTTAGGGCCTCACCAACAAGCCTCCTGAGTTCATCAAAGTCGGCTTTCCTGAAGTCGAGGACTTCTGCTTTGCTGACTGACTTGCCAGCTTTACGGCAGATGGTGAAGGTGATCAGCTCATGGTCACTGTCTCCCAGATTACCTTCAATCATTAGGTCACTAAGTAAGTCATCCCCCATTGCCAGTACCAGATCGAGCAGCGCTTTGCCTGTTGTCGGTCCATAGACTTCTTGAGTCCGACAGAGCTCATCCACGCACACGAGGAAGCTTTGCAACAGTTCAGATACGGCCGAGTGCTCTTCCCACAAGGTATCAGTGTAGCTGAAATCTCCCATGACAACCGTGCACCAGGAGCATGCAGCCTCAGTTAGTTTCTTGGTGAATTCCTGGTCAAGCTGTTGATCCTGGATAGGAGGTCTGTACTAGACTCCCACCATTGTGTCCCCTGTGCCTTGTTCATGATGGATCTTGACCCATAGAATTTCCAGTCATCCACCCTGGGTGCCTTGAGTAAGGACAACAGCTCTGTTGCCCATTACACATTGGGAGGAAACACAGGCACATTCTTAGCCCATATGGAAAGACCACAGCACTCTCCCCATGGCACCATTACAACAGCAAGAGAAAATACAAGGATTGTGGAGCCAAGTCACTGGCCTCACTGCTCCAGAACCATCTGGCCTCTCACACAGCACCTGAAGTGGATCTGAAACACTAGTGGGGAAAGCAGGGGTACAGGACATGGGGAGAGAAGCAGAGGCTTCATCACTACAACATGACTTTACCTTTTCCTTCCTCCTTGGGACAGCCAGAAAGAGAACACCAGCCAGTATGCATTGTGACAAAGGGGCCCCTCGGTCATGACTCAGAGATTATCATATGTTTTCCCATGTGGATCATGGGTAACCACAACCTATGACTAAAGTTCTTCAAGAAGTTCTTGGGAGCTCACCTTTCCAGACAATTTAAAGGAATGGCTGACCTTTCATTGACATTAATCCTAGACCTTCCAGGCCAACTTCCTTATCCTTCAACAGGGCTAGCAGCCTGAGTCCAGTGCATGTATCAGAAGCAGGCATATATGCCACTGCAAGGAAAAATATCCACTAGTGGAGCATCATACAAGAAGAACCATGAATAGCTGTAGAGATCTGTGAAATTCAGACACTCCAAAGGTGGACTCTGGAGGTAGGAGAAAGGAAAATAAACCCTTGACAGTGGGGACAGATGGTGGCCAGATCAATGTGGATCAGCTGCGGTGTCCTGCCACAGCTGATCAACTTCTTTGGCTTAAACACGTGTTGCCCATTGTCCTGCTGCTGTACAAGTGGTGATGTGTTCCCTTTGCCCAGGGATTCCCCATGACCTCTTTGTCCCACACTGGGTCCAGTGCTGACGTGCGCCTGACATGAAGGCCTTGGTCTGCATGGCTCCTGACCCTGGGCAGTGTGGGGTGTGCAAGATATAGGGAACTATTGGTGCCCCATGCCTCCATACCAGGATCCACACTGATCTATATCTCCACATGAAGCGTGGGTCAGTGCAGTTCCCAGGATGGAAATATGGGGTGCCAGAAACTCCCTGGCTCCCATACCTCATCGCCACCCCATCCTGATCCATGCCACCATATGTTAGTATGGGTCTCTGCATAGAGGCACAGGCTGTTGGGAATTCCCTGGGTTTTGTGCCTTCAGGCCAGGACCTGTTATGGGTTTTTTCTACTTATGGAGACAGCCCCTGGACAACCCAGAGAATATTCCAGGTACTGGGGAAAGCCAGGTGGGTGCTCTGGGGACTTGAGAGATCGGGTCCTACCTGGGATGTTTGGATAGATCCTACCCTCATCACAGCGCAAAGCAGTGTCCTTTTCACGGCACCACTTGCCCTCTGGCTAACTCTTCTCCTCCTGGCCATCCATATCCTGCTTTCTAGTTGTTCAGTGGGCTGGCCTCAAGAGCAGGACTGTAGGGTGCATGAGGCAATGCCTTGCTGTTATCCCAGTGGTTAGAGCATTTCTTCTTCAAATAAAGTTTTAGGGAACTCCAGACTTATACCTGGATGCTTCTATTCCTCCCTATGCAGGTGTATGAAGCTATGGTGAATCCTTCTGAATGTTTTCAGAATGGAAAAATAGGGTGACTTCAGCTTTGTAAATGCAAATATAATACAAACGCTGCATAAATACCAAAAATTGTAATATTTATATCTATATCTAAGCACATAAAAATATAAATATCATTAGATGTGAAATTTGATTTAGTCCCAAGGGTCCACAGATAAGGCCACCTGAAAGTACTTTTCTCAAGTAGTAAAAAACCTCTATCCACAGAAGAAGCATAGGGGATAATGATTTAAAAGTGCAGAGAACACTTAGCAGTTTACACTGGCAAAGGGCTAAGATGGAAGGAGCTCCTTGGAAAGCGTGCATAATATTACAGGAATTCTATTAGCACACTCAGTATAATCTCTATGGGTGTTTCAAGTGGATTTCCATGTCTGAAGGTGAAGGAAATAAAAAAAGAGCTGTGATGGATCTGTATTGTATCTGTATTGTCTGTATTATCTGTATTGTCCCTGAAAAGACTAAGTGTCTAAAAATCAAAATCTTTTGGTTGGATACCCCACTGTCAGTGACCCCTATGACCTACCTCAGCTTCACAGGGAAGTGTCAGGTACTGTGGTAGGAGTAGCTCAAATACACCTAAAGACTACTGATGTATTTCTAAATTGAAATATTTTTTAGTTTAGCTAAACCCACCGGTTCTTAAATTTTCACTTAGATGGACAACTTTTAAGTATATATAATGATAATTCTGCTGTTTGCTTTCATTCAAATTTCCCATTTGGAGTAGATTAATTTTCTTGCTAGCTCTACTTATAGTGCCAAGTAAAGGAAGGCAAAGGTGGCTTTTGCTTGATTATTGTTTGTAATATGCATACATTATATTCAGAAATAAAGCTTCTCATTTCCTGTCTCATTTCATATATACAGATAATGTAATTACCACGTGTCACTAACAGTAGGCCACCAAAGAGGCTGATAATCCTTTTATCAGACATTCCATTAATTTCCTTGTAATAAAGTTCAGTGTGTCAACCAAAGACGGGCAGATAAACCTTTTTAAAAAGCATCTCTTTTATTGAACAGCACCTTCTGCATCATTGCCCTGGATGCCACTTTCAACTCTCTGTTCCTCAGGCTATAAATCAGTGGATTCACTGTTGGCGGCACAACGGCATAGAACACAGCAGCCAACACATCTCGATATGGGGATGAGATACTCTTTGGCCTCATGTATGCAAACAAGAGTGTAGAGACAAATAAACAAAAGATGATCAGATGGGGCAGGCAGGTAGAGAAAGCTTTGTACTTGCCTTGTGTGGAAGGGATTCTCATGACCGTGACAAAGATGTCAATATAAGACCTAAGTACTAAAGCAAAGCAGATGGGCCCAAAAAGAATAGCACAGGAAAGAAGCAAAATTTCATTAGGGAATGTGTCAGAGCAAGACAGCTTCAGCAGCTGAGGAATATCACAAAAAAAATTATCTACAATATTGGACTGGCAAAAGCATAACCTAAATGTGGTAACAGTATGTATCATTGAATAGACCACACTACAGATCCAGGAACCAGCTGCCATTTGGGCACACACGCCCCAGTTCATGATTTCTCTGTAATGCAGAGGGAGGCAGATTGCTACGTAGCGGTCATATGCCATGCCTGTGAGGAATGCCATCTCTGTGGCTGCACAACACACAAACAGAAAAACTTGAGCAACACACCCAGAAAAAGAGATCACCCTGGTACTGGTTAGGGAATTGGCAATGCATTTGGGCACAGTGACAGAGATGTAGCAGATGTCTACGAAGGATAAGTTAGCCAGGAAGAAGTACATAGGACTGTGGAGGTGGTGGCTGAAGGCTACAACTAGGATAATGAGCAGATTCCAAATCAGGGCTGCCAGGTAAACTATGAAAAATACCACAGAGAATATGATCTGCCGTTCTCCAGTATCAGAGAATCCCAGAAGCAGGAACTCAGCCACGGTTGTTTCATTTGATATTTCTTGCTTTACAAACTGTGTGGAGAGAAACGGAAGGGTCAGGTTCTGAGTGAGAAAAAATATATTAATAGGACAGAAAAAAAGCTGGTATTTATACCTCTGAAGAACATACATTAGTACTTTTAAGAACATACATTGGTACTTTTAAGAAAGGGAAATGTTTTCCTCAGCACAATCATTTGTTTAATTATGTTCTTATTACAATTATGTAAGAGATGTGATTTTAAAATGGACTAAATTGAAAACTCATCTTACCAGTGAATCCACTCCTTGTGGATACTTGGCATTGTATTTAGTTTAATGTTCATCACCAAAAAAGATGTGTTTTATCAACATTGCTCTGCTCCAAAAGAAGCGACTGATGTTACTCGGGTTTATATATTGTAAATACCGTTCTGAAATATGCTGTTGGTTAAAAACCCTCAATGATGCCTGTCTTATACTGCATCCAAGGCCATCTACTGTGACAAAAATACTGTAACCATAGTGGCTGGCTTGTTTATAACCAGTGCTACAAGATCCTACAATAGCAGCAAAACAAATAATTACAACTCAACCCAGAAAAGGAATAGAAAGTGGTAGCAGTAAATATGATTGTTATAATCATGTCTGTCTAAACTTAAAATAAGGTGAGCTCAGTGATATGAGAAAAAGAATAGCTGATTTAGACTGGAGAAGAACAATGGTCTAGGAGTTGTGGTGAGTAGTTTGGGGTAGCCATCTTAGGACCATCTGTTTGAACTCCAGTCTTTCTCTTAGGATTTATGTATGATTTTGGCTATGCAAGAAGCACGTTCTGTTTGGTAATACCTTTTTCTGGACTAACTAAATAGTTGGAAGAGGTTTAAATGAGTTTTAGGTACAACCTTCCTTAGGTTGAAAGTTTGTCTAACATCTCTCCCAACTATAAATAGCTATTTCAATAAAGGGTATTACTAGACAAGGCTTGTTCTAACATTGTCCTAGAGAAATCATGGTTACAACAGGACTCCCAAATTACTATAACATGATATTCAATGAGCTACTATAAGTCTTGTTTCTTCATCCATAAAATACAGGTGACAACACTGCTGCAGGGGCTATGATATCACAGTATTTAAACCAAAACAATGTCTTTCATAGATGCTATCTAGAAACACATGTCAAGCTGAAATGGGCAGCATTGCCGATTAAGACACGCACAGAAAGTAAAAGCTCAAAAACCAACTTATCACACAAAAGTAAATGAAGATGGATTCAGTAATATCATAGTCTAGAAGGAAAGAGCAAGAGGAGCAATGAAAAAAGAGAATAGAACTTCAAAAGAAATGTAGACTTCATTTACATTTTCTTTAAAATCTTTAAAAAATATGATGAAATGTCCTCAATATAAAAGACACCTTTTCAATTAAAAACTGATTTGACAAAAAGGAAACAATACTGTTTAAAGCTATCATTTTTATGATAAAACAAAGTCAGTTTTAAGACTCTGAGTTGTTACTTTTGAAAGCACACTCCCATGCCCACTGCATAAATTATGAGCCCTTCTTATTAAGGTGTCTAATGGAAAGTCCAAATGTGTCTGAAGAGTAAATTACAACTAACCACTCAGTTATTAAGGTTGATACATGGGAGTCTCACACTTGCAAGTCATAGATTTCTGTCTGGCTGCATCTTTTGTGACTAAAACTTAGGCATGTGTCCAGAATGGGTGCATATACATACCTGCATAGCTGCTATTTGGATGCAAAAGGCGAAGTACAACTCTCCCATACGCAACTCAACTGTTATAGGGATTTCTGTGTGATAAAATGCAGGGTTTTTAGTCTCAAACTACAATGTTTAACATTGTCATTACAACTGAGTAAAAGGTTTCAATAATTATGGGACGTGTTAGATTGAAAGTATTAAGGAAAGCTGACTATTCCAAATGCAATGCTATAAGCTATGGGGCATGGAAACTTAAATTCTTGTTGTTGATAAACATGAATTTCATCGCAGCTTATCTGCTAAAAGAGGCAGAGGCACACAGAGAGAGAATTTCTTAATCAAACACGTAGTTCAGTAAGCATCATCACCCCCGTTCCCCAATGTGCTTCCCCATTGCCTCAGTACAAAGCACAAGATCTTGCAGGGTCTGTCAACTGCCCACACAGCACAAATCCTGCACTGCACAGGGCTCCAACTTCCAAGATGCATGTGCAGATTACAATGAGATTAAGATGAAGACTTTGTGAGAACAGATCTACCAAAATTCCTGCCAGACTATAGGATTTTTGAGAGTGCTGGTAATTACTATTTTAATTTTCAAAGATGTCAGTTGTTGCGCTCCATAACGCTGGTGCACCCTTGACCTGCGAGCCTGGGTCGGCACGACCAGCTTGGCACGAGGAGGGGGATTTATGACCGGGCAGGTGGGTGATAATGGTGAACAGGAGTCAGGATGATTTAAACACAGCGTGATGCTTTCACAAAAGATTTATTTTACTTACACTTCTGATGGCTAGAGCGCAGGCAGTGGGGTTGATTTATTCATTCAGTTACAGCATGCAGATATCATGTTCCCCAGCATTTACAGGGTGGGTAAGACAGTTGCTTCTGAGCGATTCATATAAGTCGTTGCAGTCTGCAGATTAACGGGAGCTCTTGATAAGAAAGATAACGTCGGAGATAGAGAGATAAATGTGGATACGCCAAAAAGATAACGTAGGCGAAGAGAAATATTCGTGCACGATCTGTTCTTCTTGAGTGTATACACAGTTCTCTGTTCTCTGCTTTGGGCAGAAGTTCTTTCAAAGTTTTATCTGACACAGGTGACCAATTACTATACGCCAATTATAAATAATTAATGAGTTGGCACTTGTGCTTTCTTTGTTTGCTCAGGTTTCATAAAAAAAGGGGGGTTATTTTTACTTGGGTGGTACTGGTCCTGTTTGGTCACAGGATGGCGCGCATAGTATATTTAATTAATTCTACAACTTCACTAAAGTTAGCTAATTTCGTTACTATAGATACTTTATCTTTTGTGCTGGGCTGTCAAGGTCAGTTTCTCTCTCTGGTATGGAAAGCTCAAGTAATTTGAAATGAGGCACAGACAGGGGTGTGTATATGCAACACCGTTACAAACTAAAGAATAATAGGTGAGACTACTATTACAGAGTTTGTTGTGTTAGTCTCTGACCTTTTGTCTCTGACCTTTTGCTATCTGACTTTTTGCCAACGGCATCTGAAATCAAAGACTTTAATCTTTGACACCAGTAAGAGTTAATTAGCTCTCTTTTCATTGAAAAGCAAATACAATTTTATTCTTAACTTTTTAGACTGCTCTTAAAGTCACAGCTTAAAAATTCTAATAAAGAAATAGGACTTTCACTGCAAAGTATCAAGTTGTATGTGTTTACAACCAAAGGTCATCCCCCTGTCTCCCCCCAACAATATCTAATAAAATCAATTTTTTGAAATGTAGCAAACCAGGGCATGGAAAATGTGACTGATCTGATAACTGTCACCTAGGAACACACAGAGAGAAAGAAGAAAGGTATGTTATCTACCAGATCACACTGGATCATTTTCAGTTATCCCCCAAATCAGAAAGAAAAGATCTATTCTGCTGTTATTTTCATTCAAAAGAAATCAAGAAGTTTGAGTTAAATAACGGCAAACTTTAGGAAACATTCTGTTGAATTTGGGTTGTGAGTTACCTTCCATAGAAATACTCTGAAGATAGCTAATACAACAGGAAATTACCATGCTGAAGAGAATAGACTGAATTATAGTAAATCCTCTTCCAACTCAGGGATGTTTCTGGTCACAAGTAAATCCATCCATCCATCCATCTCTCTATCTCTCTCGCTATCACTGCACTGTTAGATGCCCCAAACACTTATGTTTAAGAATCCTTTTGCCCCTTACAAAGAGAGACAACCGATAAAACTGTACTTAGACTTGTTACCTCTGAATCTGATTTTATAGATAACTGTTTATCATTGCAGCTACTAAATGCTGATAATGCAGGAAGAAGACTTCTTTATGACTGTTTCTTAATGGATTGGTGGCATTTGTTCCTTGAAGCCCTGAGCAGTTTAGACACAGAGGCCCAGAGGTAAAATTTAACTTCTCTGGTGTGTAAGTTTCTATACTGTCATTAAATTAAATTGAGAGTGCCAAGGAGACCTAGTGGGCTGAAGTCAATGCTTGGATGCAGGGACACTGGTGCTCATGCACTGGGTGACAGTGCCCACAGTTTCTTGAGATGTCCCCCAGGTGCCTGGCCTAGATGTTGTCCTTTTGCAGGATCCCTAGTGTATCTTTCATACAGCAAGTGTAACATTCCTTCATCCACATGTATAATGCATAAGAAGTGCGAAAAAGGCAGGAAGAAGTCTTGTTAAAGGCAGCCTGAACTGACCTAACTGGTTTTCAAGACCTCTGCTTCTCCCTACACTCATCTCAGGCAAGAACTATCATACTCCTCCATGCACGTCTAAAACTGTCACCTTTATAAGTAGAGAAGGGCAGCTCAATGAACATAAGAAGAGATTCAGTTGTGCAGCATATCAAGGTGATCAGCAAGCAGTTCCCCCTCTAAGCTCTCTACTGGAATACCTTTTAGCCAGGAACCTCTGGCTTTCAGTCCCAGCCAGAGCACTTGCATACCCTGGTCAAAATCCTGAGCCTTGGCTGCAGGCACCAGGCAATACTTCTGAGGAAGGCTTTAAAAAGACTCATAATTGTATAATATGCGACTATAGAACATCATAGAATGTAGAATGTAGGAATTCCTACACAATAGATTGCTGGGATATTCTATGCCTTGTATACATGCTGAAGGGGACAAAATAGTACTAGTAATGGCTAGGAGAATGGTGGCAAAAGGAAGAAAACTGGAAAAAGTAAGCATAGATAGAACAAACAGAGACAGAAGAAAAAGTTGGCTTATATCTGGCATTGTGTATATGCACTCTAGGTACTACAGCTGGATTGAAATGTACTCAGGAATAAGAGACTTTCACTGAAAGGGTCTCCTTATAAAGTTTACCTTGTTCTGTGCACTTGTATGTCCCACACATGGCTGCATAACTGTCGCTTTTGGTACCTACTGCAGTTTGCAAGTATATTCCCTTTGCATCAAACTGAAATTGCCCTCTGCACATACCTGCTGGAAAACAGACAAGGCCTTCTTCCATTTAGCCTGCTATCTTAGGGATTAGGGCACTTGTCAAGGGAATAGATGACCAGGTTCTAGGTCCTCCCTCTTCCAGAGTGGGTTTGAACTTGCCTCTCCGGGCTGCAGGCTAAGGAGTACCTATATTCTTCTCTAGCTCAGCTCTGGAACATTATCTACAGCATCTTGCATTTAATATTAATTGGATCAAATGGATAAACTGCAGTAGGAAAGTAGCTGCACTATTAGGGACAGGAGCCTGATCTTAAGCCAGGGGCCCATGTATATAAAACAGCATCCATTTTATTGAAACACACAAGCTCCTAGATACTTGTATCTCCCTCTCTTCTCTTCACATTTACTACAAGGGATATGCATTTATCTCATTTTGCAACTTCAGTCTTACTGTGAACTGTAGGAAAGAGTAGTCATTTTGATTAAGGAATACTATGAATATCATTGAAAAGATAACCTATAATTAATAACTTTGTAACAGCTGACTTTCTCCAAATGCACATTCTACATTAGATTTCAGTGACTGTTGACTCTAGAGAAGATTTGAAAGATAAATAGACAAACATCCCTTAGCAAAAAGGATGAAAAGAATTAGAAGAAAAAAAAATTGTAGGATGCCATTTGTGATTAGCTCAATTACACACTCTAAACTTGGATAACAGACTCTTTATTCTATTATTATTATTATTATTACTACTATTCTAGAGGTTCTGCTCATATTCTCATGCACGTAATACTGTAAACACAGTAGCATTTAGTTCTTTCTGAGAAATTGTTTAAATGGGGGGATAATTTTCCTCTAAAATAAAAAGTTAAAGTTTCAATAATAATATGGGATTTTTCCATTTTAAATGGGCAAACGAGTTGGCCATCCAACAAGGACATGCTGCCTGGGGGAGGTCCAGTCCCAACAAGTCCTGGGTGGCACCAGCCCTTCTTTTTAACCATAGGGAGACATCTGACCATCTCCAGAGGGTGATACTAGTTCACCTCTGCTCTCCCATGCCCAGAATCCTCTCCACAGCTGCAGAAAGGAGAAGCTCCCAGGACCCCTGCTCCCATGCACTGCTTTGCTTCCAGGGTAAATGGATTCCCAAGATGTAGGCTGGGATTTTCAAAGTGACCTAACAGAGTTAATTCCAAATCACACTTTCTTGGAAGCCTTATTCCTATTAGCCTCCTTGTCTTCTCTGTTAAACTTCGACATAAAATTCAAAAGTACCAAGGAAAGGCACCCAAGTGCTATGATCCATCCCTGATACTGTTCTGCAGGCTACAAATAAACCCTGTTAGAGTCAATTACTCAAATTGTGCCTGTTCCAATGGAGGTTGAAGTCTATGAGAGCGCTTTTCCCGCCTTATTCTCCACTGTTTCAGTTGTCAATGCATCAATTCCATGGGAAAAAGGGAACATAGCCATGCTTGGACAACTGACTTCTTCTGGGGCATGGGAAAGGGCTCAGAGTTTAGAACAAAAAACAAGAACATCTCCCATACCTTTCAGCATAAAAGTGGGTGAAGAATTCAAAAAGAAGGACAGAGTTACAAAGAGAGATTTGCTAAACCACGTGTGAAAGCTGGCCCATGACACCAAATGGAGTCATGCACGGTCAGAAATTACTACTATTCATTATTGTGGCACATCCAAGTTTTGTTTTTCATAGATTTCATAGATATTTCAGCTGGAAGGGACCCTGGAAGATCATTGAGTCCATTCCCCTGCCCAAGCAGGGGAATCATAGGATCCCAGCAAGATAAACATCCAAATGTGTCTTGAAGGTGTTCAAAGTGGGTGCTTGAACTGCATCCGGCTGCAGTCTATTCCAAAACTTGGGGGCTCGGACAGTGAAGAAGTTCTTTCTTATGTCCAGCTTGAACCAGTTGTGGCAGGAAGCCACCTTTGTTTCTCCCCAAAATCTCTGTGCTGTGACAATTTGATCAGGATGGGCCCAGCAGAGGAGACGCACCTTTAGCCTATCTCTTTAGGTTACCTGAGCTGGCTACATTCCTGATGGAGGGGGGAAACCTGCTCCCTCTGCCTACATGACTGGTATCAGCTACCTGGGTGAGGGGCATCTACCCGGTGGGCTAGAGTCTGCCCGGCAACTAGTGATGTATTTCAAATTGGTTGGCCAACAGCCAACCGTTGCTGGCCTCCATTGGACCAGGTAAACGAGGTCACAGGGGCAATATAAGCTAAGACTGCCCAGGAGGAGGGGGCAGCAGCCAGGCAGGGGACTCAGACTTAGAGAGGAGCTTTACCATCTGAAACTGGCTCTCTCCCCCATATCTCATGAGCGAGGAATGGCCTGCCTCCAGAGGGGATCTCCAACAGCCTTTGGATGATGCTTGTGAGTAAGCTGCTTGAGATCTGATTAGATATATAGCTGACAGTAACTCAGATACATGATCAAAAGGCTACCTCAGCCAGACTGTTTTGCTCTATGGGATTTCTACGATATCGCTCTATCTTGTACCCTATTTTCACCCTACCCCTGTGATCAATAAAGTTCTCCTTTGTGACCAGTGTCAGAGACTTATTGAGGGGTGGGTCTAAATTATGCCTGAGAGGCCCTTTAGGTCTGCGGACTAAGGGAGACTTTCCTTTTTGCCCCCCGACTTGAGGAAGTGCCCCAAGTGCCTGTACGGGGTCGAGAACCCGTTGGACTATTAGGACACAGGGCAGAGAGAGTCCCTTCTTGGGATGGTAGCAGCTTACGTTACCCCCAGGCTAGCGAGTGTGCTCCAGGAAGGGGGTTAGCTGGATGCGAGGCTCCCCTAGGGAGGCACTCGGAGCCTGGAAGGTGGTCGGGAGCAGGGAGGTGGGTAGCTCAACGGAGAATTGCCCCCTACTGGCCCGCCACACCAGTCACAGTGGAGTTTGTGACCGTTCAATCTTGTCATCCTTTGGGGCACTCTGGTAAACAGACTTTCCCCCAGATCCTGATGAGCAACTCTGATAAACTTATAGGTGGCCACCAGATCACCCCTGAGCCTGCACTTTTCCAGGCTGAAGAGCTTCATTGTTCTCAGCTTCTCATCATAAGGTCTGTTTTCCTGACCTCTGATCATGTGCATGGCTCTCCTCTGCACCCTCTCAAGCTTCTCCATATCCCTTTTGAATTGTGGAGCCCAAAACTGGATGCAGTACTCCAGCTGCAGCCTCACCAAGGTGGAGTACAGTGGGAGAATGATGTCCTGGGATCTGCTTGAGAAGCATCTATAGATGCAAGCCAGAGTTTTGCTTGCTTTACTAGCTGCAGCATCACACTGCAGGCTCATGTTCTTCTTGCGGTCAACCATGACCCCCAAGTCTCTTTCATCTGTAGTGCTAACCAGTGTAGCATTGCTGAGCCTATAAGTGTGGTGAAGGTTTTTTCTCCCAAGGTGGAGAACCTTGCATTTTTCAGTGTTAAACAGCATCAGGTTCTTGTTTGTTCATTTCATGAGCCTACCAAGCCTGGGTCACCCTCCTGTCCTCAGGTGTGGATGCTTTACCCTAAAGTTTGGTGTCATCAGCAAACTTGGCCAGTCTGCTTCTGACACCAATGTCCACATCATTGATGAAGATGTTAAACAGTACAGGCCCTAGGTCAGAGCCTTGTGGGACCCCACTGGTCACAGCGCACCAAGAAGATTGGCTGCCATCGACCACCACCCTATGGGTCCTACCACGGAGCCAGTTCCCCAGGCAGCAGGTCGTGGTGGCATCAAGGCCGCAGTTATCCAGTTTATCCAAGAGGTGATCGTGGGATACCAGACTGAAGGCTTTTTTAAAGTCGAGGTATACAACATCGATCTCTTCTCCCTTGTCCAGGTGCTAGGTCACCTCATCATAAAAGAAAATGAGATTGGTCAAGCAAGACCTACCAACGACAAACCCATGCTGGGTATCCCTCAGGATATTGCCTTCAGTTAGTCTGTAAAGGATGGTCTCTTTGATAATCTTTTCCAAGACCTTCCCCAGGACAGATGTCAGGCTGATGGACCTGTAGTTAGCTGGATCTACTTTCCTCCCTTTCTTGAAGATAGGCACAACATTGGCCCTCTTCCAATCATTGGGCACTTCACCAGAGTGCCAAGAGCTCTCAAAGATCCATGCCAGGGCTGAGCTATGATGCTCACCAGCTCCCTGAGTACCCTTGGGTGTAACCCATCAGGGCCAGCTGACTTGATGGTATCCAGCCTGTCAAGGTGTTTCTTCACAAGGTCAGCTTGGATGGAGGGCAAGGAATCTCCTTCACCTGGGCTTCCCTGACCCATAGTGTGCAGAGCCATCCCATGGGGCTGATGGAAAACTGATGCAAAGTACCCATTTAGCAAGTTCACTTTTTCCTGGGTGTCAATTGTCAGTTGCCCCATCTGGTTTAGCAGTGGGCCAATGTTGCCTTTGCTTTTCCTCCAGCTCCCCACCTATCTAAAAAAGGACTTTTTATTTTCCTTAATATTTGTAGCTAGCTGGAGTTCCATCAGAGCCCTGGCTTGCCTGGTTTGCTCTCTGCAGGTCCGGACTAAAGCAAAGTATTCCTCCTTGATGGCAGTTCCAGTCCTCCATCCTTTGTAGGTCTTCCTTTTAAGACTCGGGAGTTTCGCCGGTTCCCTGGAGAGCCAAGGGGGCTGCTGTGCTCTTTTACTGCCTTTCCTCCGAGACGGGATGGACTTTGCTTGCGCATCCAGGATTGCTCCCTTGAGGTGCAACCACTCGTCCTGAACTCTCTTCTCCATTGGGTTGTGGCCTTTTAGGGCCTCTCTGACAAGTCTCCTTAGCTTGTCAAAGTCAGTTTTCCTGAAGTCAAGGACTTCTGTATTACTGACTGACTTGCTTGCCAGCTGTATGGCAGATGGTGAAGGTGGTCAGTTAATGATCACTGTCACTCAGCTTCCCTTCAAGTGTTAGGTTGCTGATTAGGTCATCCCCGGTTGCCAGTACGAGGTTGAGCAGCGCTTTACCTCTTTTTGGAACTTTTTTTCACAATAATTGTATTCATAAGTTTATATGACATGGTTTTCTGCCTTGGCAAGATTCAGCAAGCCAGTTTTCTTCTATCCAAGTGTTCCTATATTCCTAATAAAGAGTGGTATCACTTCTCAGTGCACACAGTACAAAGCAACTTTGCAGGGATCAGGATGACACTATTTCTCTCATTATAATATACCTGACTCCTCAATTTTTTCCAGACATGAAAGGTAAGAATGACTCTCCTTCTTTTTGATAGCCCTTGATCTCCCAGTAATCAGCTTTTCTTCTGCTAATCCTGTCTCTGCTACCACTGCCAAATTCCCTGAACCCCTTCTGCAACTTTTTTCTATTATTATTTTGTGCTTGGCTTGTCCTGGTCAGACCTCATGAAGGATGCTTTGCATTCAAAATCTTGTCTAATTGTATCCCAACTGTACAGTTGGTCCAATAAAAGATATCACCCTAAGAAATCCTGGCCTCACACCATTTCTCTCTGCACCTTTATTCAAACATGAAGTAACTTGTTAGCTTCAAGATCCCACAGACTGAACATATTTATCACTGTACATGTAAAGCATAAGTCTGAAAATGCTGAAAACCACTGGAATATACGCACCCCCCCATTGTTTTTTCCTCCTAATATGTTCATGAGGGTCATTGTCTCTCCCTGTTTGCAACAGAATTTCACAAAGGGTTTCAGGCTCTATGTAGATGGTTTCTTTCCTTGTTATTGGAAAGACAATAACAAAGAAATGATATTGTTATTAAGGGAACATAGGGGTGCTTAGCAACATTGCAACAGGAGTTCTTTGGGGGATAATTCTCTCCTGGTCACCAAAAACATATATAAGCAAGTGATCGCATGGCACTCTGGGAACTGCACTAAGATACCTGCATGGAAATAAATGCCACTAAGTCAAGTAGGAATTTGGTTCGGAACATTAAAAAATGCATTAATTGTTTCCTAAATCTGCTGGGGAGAATCATTTAATCACATCTTAAAGATGATCAGAGCCTAGTGGCCAGAATCTCAGCTGGGATAAATGAGAGCAGTAACTGCTGAAGTGAATGGAATTGCAACAATTTACAACAGACTCCAGTGGAGCTATGGCCACTTTACACCAGCTGGGAGTCTGTCTCTATATGGTTCCTGTGTATGATTCACTTGGGTGTAGTGTATATCTTCTCCCTCTTGGTCTGTGTCTTTACTGTATATTCGTGTTGGGGGAGGGTGATAAGCATGGCACTTATTTAGTAGGAATATGAATGGAGTTTTAGTTCTGTGGCAAGATGATGCTTGTAGTAGTATTGTTTAATGCTGATGTGTTTCTGTTTGCACATGCAATTCTGTTTGCATCACTATGTGTGTTGCTGTGTTTTTACAGTCATATTTTCTGTACATTGTTTTATTTGCAGTGACTTTCATCCATGGTAGCACAGCACCACAGGGTGATCTGAGATCCTTTTAAAGATGCCATACAATATTAGCACTATTAGGTATGCAAATCCCTACACAAGATAAAGCCAAAGATTTTAACTAGGAACCCATAGTGTCAAAAACATTTTGAACTTCTGTGGTGTCTGTCTATTCTGGAACAGAAGAATTGCTCTATTGTTTTTGTGAAGCCAGAAAATGAGTGAAAGTTAACAGCTGGTATTTTCTTACGGGTGCCTTCAGAGTGTAACAAGGGTTTTAATCTAGAAACATTGAAAAATCACTGGTATATATCAGGGGCAGTAAAATAATTTGCTATAAACATCTCTCTCTCTCTGTGTTTAACTGGTTTAGGATCAGGTTATTTTTTCCCCAAAGAAACTGAAGTTTTATAGACATTTGTGAATATTTTTCTAGGCTCCTCACCCTCTGTTCCCCCACAAGAGTATTAGGACATATTTTTAAGGGGAGTGGAGTTGTGGGGTATGGGTGTGTTTCTTTGCCATGTTTGCATGGGACAGTGCTGTTGTGTTCATGGATGGGTAGGTATGTAGATATTGGGAGAATTGGGAGATATTGGGAGAAAGTAGGCATGTGTGATTTATAGAATATGAGAAGACTGGTGGGATCTTCTTCTTCAACTTATTTGCATTTCTAATAAAGGAAATTAGAAATGAAATTTTTTGACAAATGCTGGCTTGTTGAGACCACAAGGCATTACCTGGAATACCCTGAGCAAATTTATATTTTGTTAAATCCAAGTAAAAAAAAAAAAAATTGCCTGGGTTTCTGATGGGCTCATCTTAAGAGCTGGGAATTTTGCCTCAAGCACAATATGCTCTGTGGATATGCTCTGAGAGAGCAGACCTCAAAGGGTTCCCTTCAGTTGCACTGTAACATTTTCACCGCTGTTGTCAGCAGTAAAACCTACAAGAACCTCCAACTGCCAAGTCTAAATGACTTCTGACATTCTGGAAAATTTGTTTGGGGCTAATTTCTATCAAAACCAGAATTTTAAAAGAAAAAAACAGAGAGAGTTTTAGGTAAGCTGAAAACTTTGCTTCATGTCAGCCGCTGTTATTTCTGTGTTTTCTATTCAGCAATGAACATGGGACACGAATGACTCAGGTGGGGTTTCAGTGAGGAGCTGGGTTTGAATAGGATGGTACAGACAAGAGCTGACATGGAAAATGCAGGGAGATAGCTCATTGACTTTGTGGGGCTTAAACAGAGCTGTACAGAGAGAGTATTTGGAGCTAGGATTCCTCTCATACTGGAAAGCCCAGACATCAGAAATGTTTTACTCTAAATGATCTCTCTACATATAACGCTCTTTACAACATTCTCTCTGGCCAATGATATTTTTAATGCAGGATCCCAAAACTGTCTTGTGTAAAAATAGGCTAGTACACAAACTCTCTACTTCAGTTCCTGGAAAAGTGGCAGAAATAATAAATAATAATATATTGTTCAGCATATGGATGAACATGACTTGCTGGGGATGAAACAACATGCCTTTGTCAAAGCGAAAACATGCCTCACCAAGTTACTGGTTCTTTAAAGGTGTCAATAAGCAGGATGGATTGGGGAGATCCACTTGACATATTATAGCTGGACTTGCAAAAAAGTTTTTGATAAGGTCTCCCATCAAAGGCTTGTAAAGTTAGAGAGTCGATACTCATGGAGTAGAAATTGGATTAAGAGAGAGAAAACAAGGAATGAGTATAAATGGTGAGTTTTCAGGATGGGAAGAAGGAAATAGGGGATCTTAGGGATCTTTGTTGGGACCAGTGCTGTTTGATTGGGAAAAGGGGGTGAGTTGGGAAGTGACAAAATTTATGGATGATACACAGTTATTTAAAGTGGTAAAAACAAAGACAGGTTGTGAGGAATTCCAGAAGGATGTGGCAGTATTGAGCAAATTGGCAAATAAATGGCAGATGAAATTTGATATGGATAAGTGTAAAGTGATTCACAGGGCAAAAATAACCCAAACTATAGCTACACTCCACACTATAGCTAGTAAACGTTTAGGATTGGGAATCCAGAACTACACTATGATGGGATCTACAGTCACTATTACCACACAGGAAAGAGATCTGAAAGTCATTGTGGACAGTGCACTGAAAACACCAGCTCAGTAACCATCAAAAGGGCAAATAAAACATTAGGACTTATTAACGGAACTGTGAACAAATCTGAAAGCATCTCTAGAAAGATGCCTCTTTAGAAATCCATGGTGTATGCACACCTTGAGCACTGTGCCCAGTTCTGGTCCCGACACCTCAAAAAGGATATAGAAATACTACAGAAGGTCCAGAGAGAGGCAACAAAGATAATAAATGGTATGGAAGGGCTTCCAGACGAGGAGAGACTAAAGTGGCTAGGCCTGTTCAGTTTAGAACAAAAGATGCTTGAGAGGGCATGATAAGGGTTTACAAAATACTAAACGGTAAACAAAAAGTACATAGGGATTTATTACTTTCTCTCTCTCAATACAAGAATTAGGGGTCACAAAATAAAGCAGTAGGTAGTCCATTTACAACTAACAAAAGTTCTTTTTCACACAGGATGCAATTCCAGTGGGCACTCATTTTCACCACATGTTGCAGAAGCTGTAAATTTAGCCAGATTCAGAACTGGATTGCACAAATTCTTGGAGGAAGGGGGCATCCACAGCTACTGAGCTTGGGAGTTAGGAACACAGTCTCTAAATTAGATCTTTCTAAACCTTAAATGCTGGAGGCTACAAGTAAGAGAGGAACAGTGGGGAAAAAACCCTGATCATACTCAGTTCACATTCCCTTTGAGGATTCACTCTCTACCACTGCTTGACACCAGATAATGGGTAAGAGGGACCTGTGCTCTAACCCAGTAGATGGTAGTTCATATGTTCTTATCCACACACACAATCACGGAGAAATGAAGAATACACACACTGCAAATACCACAGATATACCTTATATGTGTAGAGAACGTATACAGGCATATAAACACATATGGAGTGTGGAAGTACTATCCAAAATTGCACAAAACCCCCTTCATATAAGAGCAAAAGCCGATGCCAATTAGGTGGAGAGCTTGGAGCCCACCATGCATGCATAGCACAATGGAAAGTGAGTGTGGCTGCATCCCCCTTCTATCTCTTGAATCCACTGCTGCATGTGCCCAAACAGAAAATCCTATACATATGTGACAACTCCTACACATACGTGATAATTTTGCCATATAATACCTTGATCTAACACAGGAATGCAACCAGAGATACAACAGTCCCTACAGTTATGCAGTCTTTCATCAACATGCTTCCAAAGACACAGAGACATTTTCCATGCATTCTAGTGTGCAATTCAAGCTGAAATTTCCCCTGAAATTTCCAATATGAGTTCATAAAGTCCTAAGTGTTGATTTTTTTAAAAGAAATATTCCTAAAGGGTTTAGATCAGTGGTTCTCAGCCAGCAGGCTGTCCCACTGCCACGACCAGTAGAAATTCCCCACTGTGCCTGTCTTTCCTGGAGATGTCATATGGAGCTGGGAAAATAGCTGAAGGAGGAAACGGTGCCCTGCTTTACCTGAAGCTGATGGGAGGGGCTGTCCTACAGATGCTACTACTGGCCCTTCTGAGAGCCCAGAACAGCAGCCCCACCATCCCAGAAAGGATATATTAAGTGCCATCCCTACTCCAGTGCTTCTTAGTGGACAAAGACAAAAGGGGGGGGGGGAGGAATATCTCCCTTGCATTGACAGAACAAGGAGCAATGGTCTCAAGTTGCAGCAAGGAAAGCTTAGGTTGGCTATTAAGAAAAACTGTCTCATTAGACAGGTGATGAAGCACTGGAACAGGTTACCATTGTGATGGCAGAATCTCCATCCTTGAAGGTTTTTAAGACCTGGCTCGACACAGCCTTGGCTGGAATGGTTTAGTTGGGGCTGGTCCTGCTTTAAGCAGGGGGCTGGACTAGATGACCTCCTGAGGTCCCTTCTAACCCTAACTTTCTATGATTTTATAAAAAGGAGGGGCTTCCTCTGTCCCCTTCAAGGATGGAGATTCTGCCATCACAATGGTAACCTGTTCCAGTGCTTCATCACCTGTCTAATGAGACAGTTTTTCTTAATAGCCAACCTAAGCTTTCCTTGCTGCAACTTGAGACCATTGCTCCTTGTTCTGTCAATGCAAGGGAGGGGATGTCACTAAATACAAAAAAACTTATGGAGGGGAACGTTGTATCTAAAAAGGTTGAGATCTGCTTGTTTAGACTCTTGATTACCATAAACTTTTAATGGAAACTGAGGACCTTTGACTGTCTCAGACTTATCCTTCCTATTTATTCCTTTTTACAGGTGCTCATTGTAGCCCTACAAGGATGTCAAATGAAACCTCCATGACTGAGTTCATCATCATGGGCTTTTCCAACCTCCAGGAGCTGCAATTTTTGTTTTTTGGGGTGTTCTTGGTCACCTACATTTGCACTCTTCTAGGCAACATCTCCATCATTGTGCTTGCGTGCCTGGATCCTCATCTTCACACCCCTATGTATTTTTTTCTTGGGAATCTCTCTTTCCTAGACATCTGCTACACTACCACCAATGTCCCCCAGATGCTGCTGCACCTACTGGCAGAAAGGAAAAGCATCACCTATGTTGGCTGCATCATCCAACTGTATTTCTTCCTCTCTTTTGTGGGCACAGAGTGCATCCTCCTGGCTGTCATGGCTTATGATCGCTATGTGGCAATATGCAACCCACTGCAGTACATGGTCATTATGAGGAAATCCCTCTGCCTTTGGCTGACCAGTATCTGCTGGGCTGCTGGCTTCCTCAACTCCGCAGTGCACACATTTTTTACCTTCCGGCTGCCTTTCTGTGGGGCTAACCAGCTCAACTATTTCTTCTGTGACATCCCACCACTCTTGAAGCTGGCCTGTGGGAATACCTCAATCAATGAAATCATCCTGCTTGCCATAGGGGTCTTTATAGGATGGACCCCATTTATTTGTATAGTCCTGTCCTATGTCTATATCATATCCACAATTCTGAAAATACATTCTACAGAAAGAAGGCTCAAAGCTTTCTCTACCTGCACATCACACCTCATCATTGTACTTCTGTACTATGGCAGTTCCATCTTCACCTATGTAAGACCCATCTCCAGCTACTCTCTGGACAAAGACAGACTGATTTCTGTCCTATACAGCGTTGTTACCCCTATGCTAAACCCTTTGATCTACAGCCTGCGAAACAAGGATGTCAAAGGGGCTTTGAGAAGAGTGCTTATGGGGAAACTATATTTGCAGTGATGCTGGAAATGCTTTTCCTATGGATCTTTAAATATCATTGAAAAATTAAAGTACTTTTCCCCACCTTTGATTTTGTGCACTGTGGTTGGTGGAACATCTGAAAAGTATTTCCCCAAAACTCCTATAAATTACACATTCCTCTTTTCCTACTGTTTCTAGTTATCTACACTGTGACCCTGGCTGGAACCATCCTCATTGTCATTATAATTGTGGCTGATCAGCATCTTCATACCCCCATGTACTTCTTCCTAGGGAACCTGTCCAGCTCAGAGATCTCCAGACCTGACTGGAGACAGAATCATTTCTGGTAGGGGCTGATTTTAGTTTTCTGGCACCTACAGAGTGTTATCTCCTGGCTTTGGCGTCTTATGATAGGTATTTAGCAAAATACAAACCTGAATAGTAGGGTCTACCTTCAGCTGGATCTTGCCTGAGTGGACATATGGGTAGTGCCCTAATGAGAGTTTAAGTGACCCAGTTACATTTCTGTGGCTCCAATAAAATTGACCATTTCTTTTGTGATTCTGTCTCACTGATAAGCTTCCTGCAGTGACACCAGCCTAGTCACCCAGGTTATCTTTTTGCTCCCACTTAGTACTCACAGATATCAAAGGAAATTGAAAGGTATAGTAATAGAAAAGTGCACCTGACTGTAAGCAGGGTCCTGAAGGCACAGGTGTAACCATGTTGTGAGAAGTTAAATGAAAATTTTCTGATGCATAGGGTTTTTTTAATCTTTGCACCAAAATGGAAATTTCATAATTTCTCAGTTGTCATTTACTAAGATTGTCAGAGCACCATATTTTGTCTTAATATTTTCTCTGTCTCCCTCAATCACCTTGTCTGTTTTTCAGTCTCTCTCTAGTTGATAGTTGTAATATATATATATAATGTGAGTATATATTAGACATACATAAATAAATTAACATATATGTGTGTATAGGTGAGTGTGTACGTATATACACACACATGTTTATGTCCATATTCGTTTTTCATCATGCTAGCTAAAGGACAGCCATCACATACTCACTCCTGCTTATATTTTAAAACACAAATAAATGACATAGAGATCTCTATTCCAAGGGAAACATAATACATGCATACATACAGAATTTGGTGTTTCAAGTTCCTCATTTTCTGATTTCACCTATAGATTCCACAAGGTTACACAAATTTAGGTAAGTATTATTACCTTCTCAGTTCAGTCTTTACTAAAGCATGCACCATTGTACTTGACAATGTAATAGGATGATATACAAAGTATCATGGAAGTCACTCAAAATAAAAGGAATTCAGCTCAGAGATCTCTTGTCCCTCAGAACAGCTTGATTAGGCTCTTAAGGCTAATGGGTTGTTGGATAGAAAATGGGCACCAGGTCACACTAAAGAATCCTTCATCAGTCTTGGCTGAACAATAGAATTGTGTAACCTTTACAGTTTCAATGATAAATTTAGTGATTTCAAACATTTATTGCATGTTAAACCAACTCTTTATGGGTTGGTATCTTTTAAGACTTGTGTGCCCATGGTGGCTGGCCATCTCATTTGATAATGACACTGTTTTCAAAGGATATGTATACATTGCTTCTTAGGCCTACCCTCAGACCTCTCTCTGGCCATAAACCTGTCAACATTATACATTAAAAGGCCTTATCTTGCCCACTGGAGGTACTCCAAGCTACTCCTGGAGCTTCTCCTTAGCATCAGAGCCCTGCTGTCTCCTCCCTGAAGTGTATTCAGTTATCACCTGAGCTATTTGCAACAGAAAACTAATGTCCATGTCTGTTGTCTGTAATCAGAGTCAGAACATAAGGAAAGGCCAAAGTGGGCTTGATTCTTTAAAGAGTTCAGCTTGACTTCCCTCCTTCTCTTCAGTGGAGTCTTTCTAGATCCTTCTACTCAACACTTGTCTCTCCTCTACTTCATGTGGTCAGAGCCCCATGGCAATATGTTGGCAGGATGGGGAGGTTTGTGTGAATCATGGCAGTTAAGAATGAGCCTAGAGATGTAGACATACCCACGGGAGAGAGTTAGGCACTTAATTTCAATGGGATGCCGGTATCCTATCTGGTATCTTTTTTGCAAAAAGCCAGGCCACAATGGCTATGACACCCGCAGCACAAGAATAAAGTTAAACTCAATCATATATTGTAACAGAATCATAAGTCACAACAAGAACAACCTTAACCAATATAAACCAGACTCAAACAATAGGTAACTAGTAGGGTGTGTGAAATGACTGTTTCGATTCAGTTTCAGATTCAGCCATTTTGGAGGGACAGTGATTCATTTCGAATCACTGCTCTGTTTGATTTGGCTGAATCTGTTTCAGGGTTTCAACGCTGTTTTGGTGATTCAGCCATAGGCTGTAATGGGAAATCATTAAAATGCCTATAACTTTGTCATTTCTTGCCTGATTCAGATGGAAATTGCAAAGACAGTAGCTCCTTCTGAGGGCATAAAGCCTGCCATGTTTCAAGAAGATAGGTCCAGGGTTTTTTGTGAAACTGCACCTCAAGCTGTTCAAAGCAAAACTCACATAACTTGCTGGCAGTGCCAGCATGCTGTCATGCTGCACTCAGATCTGGGGGCCCATGCCACCTGGGAAGGATGCAGGGCTGTACCAGACTCCAGCTAGGGCACGCAGGTCCCCAGATCTGCACACAGGATGACAGCAGGCTGCTGTCCCTCCCCCAGATCACTGGGATTAGAAGGGACCTCAGGGATAGATCACAGACACTGGCCAGATACAGATATCAGTATCAGAGCAGTCCTTCCCCACTTCCCCCTCCCTCTTCTTAGTTTCTGTTTCCCTGCAAGCCTGGCTTCAAAACTCTGAAATTTTCCAAAACAGATCCAAAATGTTTCAGATGGTTTTGTTTAGTTTTGGAGATGTTTCAGAGTGTTCATTTCATTTTGGATTTGGTGTTTCAGGGACTGAAATGGGCTGAAGTGCCTCCAAAATGAAATGGCTGTTGAAGTTTTGCAAAGCCCTGGTAACAAGTTAATATTTGTTACCCTGAGGGGTCAGGCCAATGCTCAGGATCTCAATATTGTGCTGTTAGACAGGAGGGCTTGGTGTACAACTGCACATGCACACATAAAAATCAATTAAGCACACACTCACTAGGTGCATACACCCCTATTAGGCATACACACTCACACTACCAGCTTAGGTACATACATGTTCAAAATAATTAGTCTAGGTTCACGCACACTACACACACCAAATTTAGACAGAATCAGTTACCAGTTACCAACACCTGCACATTCAATATACATATGTGGATTACTAACTCATATACCACACACACACATACAATGATATATACATATGTATATATATGTATAGTCACTAATTTACACACATACCACCCACCTATAAATACACACAAGTGAATTCCTAAGTTGGGTCTTGTGATGTGCTTGGTGTACTTGGGATACCTGGGGAAAGGTTAAGGTAAGAAACTAGAAGTGTAGGGGGTTAAAGTTACCAGGACCAGGATTAGAACCAGTAGACTACAGGGGCCTGGGCTGAAGAACTGAGTCTAGGGGGTAACTTTAGGTTAACTTATCTTAATTGATTAAAAGACAACACCCAAAGCCTGAGGAACAAGGAAGCATGCTGGCACAGAGTCTGGGACAGGAGTCAGAGCTACAGGGGAGCTGAAAAGGTAGATGGGGAGAGGAGGGACAAATGGGACTAAAGGAAAGTGGGTGTTAAAGAGGGGCTTTGGGTGTGGGGAGCCAGACAATGGCTCTGGGACAGCTAGAGAAGTTGCAGAGAGTGGCAGTAGGTGCTGAAAGCTGGATAGAACTGAGGGGCAGCTAATAGGAGCTGGGAAGCTGCAGGAGGGTTGGGGGGAAGATTACAGAAGGTGCGGGGGGGGGAAGCCTGAAAACAGAGAGACGGGCAGCAGAAAATCACAGGAAAAGCAGCAGGGACAGCAGGAAAGCAAGGAGAGGCTGAGAGGTGGCAGCAAAAGGGAGATGGAATTGGGAGGAGATGGGGAAACTAGCAGACAGGGTGGGAACTGGAGCTGAGAGAGAGAGAGAGAGAGAGAGAGAGAACAAGGCTGGAATTTAAAATAGGGAAGGGACTGGGATTCAGTAAAACATGACCCAACTCGGGGTTGCAAATGACAGTGGTTTTATTGAACAGGGGAGATGGTGGCATAATGCCAAATTGGTTCCCTTTCACCCACACCCACACACGCACACACACACACACACACATGCAGGCATGCTCAGTGGCAGCAGGGGTTAAAGAGGCTTGGTGCAGGGGCTGAAGTCCACTGAAGTCCAGGAGGAGAAAGAGAGAGAGAGAAAGAGAGTCCAAATTGTAGGAGGAGGTGTTCAGGTAATAGCTACCTATCCCAGGCTGGAAGTTGATCCTCAATGGCCAGTTGGGGTCTCCTTCATCTCAGTGTTGTCCAGAGGGGGTTGCCGGCATGGCCTCTGGGGTGGATAGGTGACGTGAAGCTGGTCTGGTCTGGTCTGGACAGAAATGGTGTTCCCACTGGGTCTGTCTTCACTGCCCCTCTTTACAGGGGCATACTGTGTGTGACCCTAGTGACAGGAGGCATGCCCAGGCAAGGGTCAGCCCCTGGCATACTGATCATGTGTGCTCTTTGCAGGGATGTGAAGTTTTGGGTGTATGTAATGGTGGGGTATAATGGTAGAGTTGCTGGTTCTGCAGGGTCTTTTGTTTTTCAAATGCCAGTCTTGTCTCTTTTCCTGAGTGAGGTCCATGATTCCTGAATGAATCAATGTGAGGTGATAGCCCAGTCATTACAAGCCATTCAGTAGAGGCCTGCTACCATTGTATTTCAATCATGCCCAATCATTCTCATTCATCAGGGAACCAGCTTACATGGGAGGGGTACAATGAATCATATTATTGCAACATGGGATGCCCAGGCAGAAGACAGAAGCTGGAGGCTTGACATATAAAATGGAAACTTGACATGACTTTGGTTCACTTACAAACACAGGCCTAAACCATACAATATCCATATGAAACAATAAAAATCAATACAAAAATGATAACAATACAATATACAACAGTAAAAATTAATACAAACCTAATAATTATAAAACAATGGATATCCAAGACCAAAAATTTACTACCAAAATATAAATGTTTAAAGCTTATCCTAAGTTTGAGCTCACTTATACTTATCTACAGGGAATAGAGAGAGAAAAGTCAGAAATGGTTGGGGGAAGGGGAGGGAATGCATTTAAGATAAATAATAAAAAAAAGAAAAACTGGGGCGTTTGCTACATATTCACCATGCTGTCACCACAGGGTGATTATAAAGTACATTCAGGACTGTTACACTGAGACTGCTTCTCAAACCTTCACTATAACTCATTAGGTTTTCCAATCTGTTCCCTCAACAAGTAGTAGGCACCTCAAAACCGGGGGTGGGCAATATGTTACCCTTTCTTAGTGATGGGAGATGTATACACATGTAGAAAGAGCTGCTCTCTCAGGTAAATCTCACCAATCCAATGAGAATCCTTTTACTGTCTCACAAATCTTTTTCCCACATATGCACTTTCCACTTCAAATCAAACGCCACCCTCAGGCACCTGCACGCACCTTACCAGTGTTCACTACCAACTTCCCCCACACAAAGGTGAACACATGCCCAAAATTGCCTCTCTCTGTCAAGCCCGCAAATACACCCACACACCCCAAACCCATGCAGAAGCAGTCCCTCAAGTTGGTTCTATTCAAACCACATCATGCCACCTCTCAGTCGTCCATTTAGCCAACTGTCAGCTAAATCACCACATCAATCATCTGTCCATCATTGACAGACTACTCAAGAGCATTTTTACCTCACAAAACAGTTGTTATGTCTTCCTGCCAGAATGGTTATATTACCCAGGGGTACCATGCATGCTCAAGTATGTAACTGGGCTATGGCATCATCAAAGGCAAATGCTCATACCTTCTGGAATCTTTTCTAGCCATGCACTCATTTGCACATGTTCCACAGTCTAATTAACAACAAGGCCAGAGTCTGGGGTCTACAGTCCAACTAGGCAACTGCACTTAGTTTCAAAGATCAAGTGTGTTCAGGGTAGTATGACAACATCCAGGTCTGAAAGCACAGCCAATAACAGGAAACAGAAAGTAGGCCTGCAAACTCTCCAACACTTCACATCTACCATAGCTGATCGGTGGTGTGGTGATAAATGTGGTATTCTAGGGAGTTAGCAAGATTTATCTTCAAAGCCCTTCTGGGTGAAGGTGGGTCTGCAAACCAAGCCCTTCAGTTTTCAGTACTCCTTGCTCCCATCTGATTTGGTATAGGCACTCTCTAGTGGCCTTGGAGTGCATGCCCAATTCAGGCCTTGGAGCATGTCCTTGAGACTTAGGTGTTGGGCTGTGTTTGACCTTGAGGGAGGTCCTGGCACTTGTCTGCCATAACTTGATCTTCCGTTCAGTAGTGGGACTCCCCAACGCAGAAACTCACAAACTGGACGCTGCCCCTTGCAGGTGTTCTTGGGGCTCCACCTCCCCTACACCCCAGCCATATGCCAGCCTTCAGGATGACCAGGTGATGGGTTGCCAGCTTGCCTACTCAGTGTTCCCTTCTGTTCCTGTCCTCCCCTGCCCATCCCTCTGTATCTTTCTTCACCCCAGGTGTCTACGGGTGTGGGACTGGTCTTGACCTTCACCTTGACCCTATCTCCGAGCCATTGGGTTTGCCAAGGCTGCCTCTGTTCTTCTTCTTGACCCCTCAAGTCAATTGGGGATGCTTCCCCAGTTCGGGCTCTGTGTGCCTTCAAGATACCAATGTGAACAAAGAAAAGAAAGAAAAGGTAGAAAAGAAAGGAACAGTAGGGGTTTGGGTGATAGCCTGCCCCACTCACGAGTCCAGCGTCTGTGGTCATCAGGATCCCTCAGCACTGTCCTCTTTGTCCCAGCTGTCCTGCCAAGCTGGGTGCTTACCCTTTTAAGAGGGCTGGGATGCTTCTGGTGGGCCCCTGTCCAGACTCCCGCTAGCTGCCTTCTTCGACCATCCTGGAGCCCAGGGGCCAGCATCGCACCCTATCCCAGGTTTAGCTGCCGCCCACCTCGTTTCCCCACCAATGGCTTTTAAATCCGCTGGGTGGCAGTTTTTGGTGAGGTCATCTGCCAGTGTTGTTCCCAGCCACAAATAAAAGTGGCTAATGAACCGCACCAGCAGCCCTTTTCAGTGCGGCCCATCTTTTCCTGTCGGAGGTAAGTAAGCCCCCTCCTTAGGGCTTTTAGTTTTCTTTTCTGAGGACTTACCCCAGTCTCAGCTGTCACCATGGGAGGGGTTCCCAGGACCTCTGTTTCTGTCCCCCTGGGACTCTCCTCTATGTGCATATGTAGCTGTACAGAAGTATAGTTCCTCTGGAAACGTAAGTGCTGAAAATGTTGTGTAGATGATCAGTTGGAAAGCCAGGGAAAGCAAAATGCTAATATCATTTAGTTCAGCTCTAGAACTTGAGTAAAGCTCACCTTTGCACAGGAACCTACTGCTTAGAGCACTTACCCAGGTAGTGGGTAACCTGGGCTCCTGGCCTTATCATCCTGAGACGATTGCAACCCATATCTCCCACTTCAGGCTACAGAGCAGCCTGGGAATAGGGGGGTCTCTAGTCCACTTCTTGAAGAACCTGGGATATCTGGCAGCCAAAAATTGTAAGTCATGAAGACAGAAAGGAAGTAAAGAAGAGAAAGCCTGTGTCTGTAGGTGAATTAAGGTATTCTGGTAGAAGGGACAATCTGGGTTCATAATTGTTCCTGTTTTAGCCAGTGACTAAGTTCAAATGCATGAAAAGTCCTGAAAGCACAAACCAGATCTATGTCACTCCTTTCCCACTGGAATGGTATAATTTCTGGACTGTACTATTTTAGTTGCTGCCCAGTATATTTCAGTTATTGTGACTTCAGTGATGTTATTGCTGATGCTGTTTTGTTTCTCCTTTTATTTTTTTGCTTGTTTTTTATTTTTTCAAAGAAAAACTTTTTTTGGCAGAAAGCAGAATTTAATTTAATGAAAAGTATATTGGAGCTGAAAACATAATTTTCTGTTGCAAACCAGTTTTGACTGATTTTGGCAAAGAAAAAAAAATCAGACCAGTGGAACTGAACAGAGAGGAAATAAACTACCTACTCAAGGTTAGCTAGATTACATCCTGAATAAAATGTTAAATAAAAAATAGGTACTTTCAGTAATATAAACACACATAGAAGCCAATAGTCACTTCCAATTTACACTGATATGAGTGATAAACGATTCAGGTGCTATCATTCTGATCTTGTAATATTTTAAATCTGCTAATGTATAATTGACTGTAGAGATTATGTGACTTAAGACACCACAGCATTTCCAGTTATTGAGTAAACAGGACACTGGTGAATGAGAATTTTTTAGGGAAAATTCCTGACATGTGGACACCTGTAAGGTCCTTCTCTAAGGCCCTTGGCTTAAGCATGGATAAATGTATCCTCTATTAGCACAGCTATTTAAACTATTTCATTGTCTCCTGAGAGATGTTGTTTAAGGTGTTTCCTACCTGCTAAAACTTGGGATGCTGGGGGACTGAGAGCTAACTTGAATCTGGATTGGATCTGGGACAGAAGTTTAATAAACCATTTTAACCTAAATCAGTAAAGTCTGGTGCAACATCCATCCACGTTTATCTTAAATCAGTTTTGGCCATTTTGAAAGCAGTTTATGTGTACCTGAACTTCTGTTGTGTTACAGATTTGAACTGGTTTCCAATCACTAATATCAGGTTAACGTGTACTTTCCTACTTAGGAGTGTGTGAAGTGGGCCATATTCAATTCGGATTCAGATTCAGCCTGAATCAAGGACAGTGATTTGATTTGTTGATTCGGATGGACTTTTAAGGAACAACTTCAAATCCACATCATAATGTGAATGATATCAAAACAAGGCCCATATCCCAATTACTTTTGATGAGAAAATATCTTTCTGTCCATTATGTGACCCAAGATTCTTCTAAGGGCTCCTTTAACTTCTTTGTTCCTCAGGCTGTATATCATGGGGTTCAACATGGGGGTGATGGACGTGTACATCAGAGCCAGGACTTTGTTACCATCAGATAAGTTAAAGGACTTGGGTCTTAAATAGATTCGGCTGCTGCTCCCATAATACAGCATAACCACCATGATGTGTGAAGAACAAGTGGAGAAGGTCTTGAGTTTACCCTCAGCAGATGTCATCTTCAAGATAGTGGAGATAATATGAACGTAGGACACAAGGATGAGACAAAATGGGGTAAAGATGACCAAAATAGTAGCTGTCAGCAGCTGCATTTCATACAAAGAGGTATTGATACAAGAAAGCTTAATCAATGGGGGGATGTCACAGAAGAAATAATTAATCCTGTTGGACCCACAGAAAGGTAAGGTGAACACCCAAGCTGTCTGCACAATGGACACCAAGTTACCACTGAACCAGGAGAAAAGTGACAGTAAAAGATAAACCTTTCTGTTCATAACAGTAGAATATCTCAGCGGGTTACATATGGCCACATAGCGGTCATATGCCATGGCAGCCAGAAGGAAGCACTCAGAGGCCCCTAGGAAGAGCAGAAAGTACATTTGGGCAGCACAGCCTATGTGGGAAATGATCCTATTCTTTGATAGGAAATTCACCAGCATCTTGGGGACAGTGACTGAGGTATAACAGATATCCAGGAAGGATAAGACACGAAGAAAGTAATACATGGGAGTATCTAGGGATGGCTCCATTGTGGCAATGATGATGAGCATGTTTCCCATCAAAGTGATAATGTAAATCAGTAGAAAGGCACAGAACAGAATCACCTCCAGCTCAGGGTGGTTGGACAAACCCATTATGATGAATTCAGTCACCACTGTTGCATTCCCTTCTCTTGATTCTTCTTCATATTTAATCTGTAGGGGAGAATAAATATCCATATAACATATGGAAATGTGTCCTGCTGTGACTGGTTAGGGAGAGATGTTCAAATATAGAGATGAGATTTATGTTCCCAGTCCCATGGGAGTTGGGCCCTAATGCTCCATCCACTCTTTAAAAAACCTCTAAAGCAGCATTCAGCAATAGTTTGGATCCACAGGATAGTATAGCCCAGCTTGGGTCCAAGACAACCTGGTGTTCAGGCCTGGCTGTCACCATTGCTGCCACACCTCCCCATTTTTCCCCTCACACACTGGTAGGATCCTAAGCTAGCCCTGGAAGCTGCTAAAATGAGAAACAGGAATTCCTCATGAAGATCTTCTGTCCCCATCCTTTCTGCCCATGGGCTTCTGAACAGCAAAAAAAAAAAATCATTAGCTTCGGCCAACAGGAATTAAAATAGAAAAATTGAGTGAATGAAGAATAAATGGACTTTCTTTTGAAATCTCTATTGTTTAAAGTATTCCTCTGATTATTCCAAACTACCAGAACACTTACCCAATTTTAAACCAGATTCCTGTGGTTAGAGCCTCATCTTTATGCATCTATGTGGCACTTCACAGATGCAAATTCTGGTGCACATGCAGTTTTGAGGTATGACGGCGATATGACCAAGGCATTTTACTATGGCTCCAAAGGTGTATGTTCAACTGCTGCTGTAGACTCATACCAAAGGTTGCCCCTACTTGGCCCAGCTGTAAATGGGTATTTGGGCTGGGAAGTTCAAGGAAGCTAGACGTGTTGTTGGCCCCACAACCTCATTGCATACTATTAACTATAGAAATTGATGCACCTTAGCTGCACTCAGCTCTTAAACTTAGGTGAACATTTGACTTGATTTACTACAGCTTTTAGAGTCTCCTTCCATCTGTGGTAAAAAGGAAAAGGAAGTTCCTCCTGCTTTTTACCTTAGAAGCTTGACGACCTGCCTAGGGAGTGGGCAACATAAGTTCTAAGATTCCCTGACCCAGAGAGGGTTTCAATCTCCATCTCCTGCACACCCTGGGAACTCTTGGGAAAGCCCCCAGAGCACCTGCCCAGGAATTTTGGAGTGCGTGTCTCAGTAAATGGGGAAAATCTGGGGTTTCCAGATCTCTGTGCCACTTCATGCTCACTACAGGTAGTGCAGGACTTAGTGCAGGTCTCAATGTGAAAGCTAGGGGTGCCAGGAATTCCCTGACTCCTGCCATGCCCCAGGCCTCCTTGCCAGAACCAGCACTAACATGTTCTTCACTGGGAGAGACAAGTCATCACAGGTCCCAACAAGCAGATGTGGGGCAATGAGGGAGGTGAGGATTCTCCCAGCAAGGGGAACATGTCATCCCTTGTCCCACTTTGGGCCCCTGTGCAATGCAGGACAAGGGAGGATGTGTATTTCGCCCAATGAAGTGGTAAGAAATGTCCCCCACAACTGACCTCTTTCAGTGTGGCAATGTTTGTTTCTACTGTTACAGGCACAATTGCTCTGGATCTCCCTACCCAGTTCCAGTTCAGTTTCTCTTAGATGATGGACTTTAGTATCCATTTTGCCATATAGTCTAGATGGGAATGCTATGTCCATCCGCAGACTGGATCAGGCTAGCGAACTGGATCTGGACCATGGGGCCAATACATTAGGGGCCTGACCTGGCCACAGGGGAGTGTGCAGACTGACCCCAATCCAGCCTCATCTGACTGCCCAGATCTGGCCCCAGTTTAGATGCATGGGATGAAGGCATAGGCAGCACATCCCTGATCTGGGCATGTGTGGGAAGGACAGGCATGAAGAATCCGGCCTTGATCCTGATGCATGGGGAAGGGGGAGGGGGAAATGTCCACTGCTTCCCGCTGTCAAATTTTCCAACCCATGAGGATCCCCACAGGCTAGATGGCATGGCTCTGGGGGCTAAATTTGGCCTAGAGACCAGGAATTGAGTCCCCCAATCTACACTATCCTGACTGGCCTCATCTGCACTATTTAAAAATCTAATTTTTGGTAACATGTAAAGAATGAGTTAACTGAAAAATACTCTGACCCTACAGATGCTTTGGGGAGGTCACCCTGGAGAAGCTACTTTGAAGAAGACAGATTTATACAAGAATAAGCATTCACTTCCAGCTCTAACATGATCAATACAGAATTTTCCTTCCTGCCAGAAGATTACCAAAGAATAATATGGGTTTATATAAAAAACAAAATATTCTTTCTACAAGACAATTTAAAGGAAAATAGTACACTGCTGGGCAATGGAGTCAGGCAAGGTGCCTGATCTTCACGTCTTGAACTTCCCCATCTTTACAGTGGATGATAATTGTAATCTCTCTTTCTCTGACTCTGAGGCAATATTCACTATTCTGTCTAATACTATTTGAGATCTAAACATGGAACCATTTAAACAAGCCCTTTGGAGCAGTTTTCCTTTAGAAAGTAATGATTGAATACAATCAATTCTGTTAGCAGCCAAGTCCTAATGACATCAACATTTTCTAAAGAAAAGCACTGAAACATCTTTTGCAAATGTTTCAAAATGTTTCATCTTGATAAGGGTTACTTACCTCATCTCAACTTCACCATTTCCACTGTTGTATTTTATAGGCTTGAACAGAAAGTTATATTATGTACTGTTCATTATATTGTATATTATATATTGTTTTGCACATTACATTACATGATATTATATATTTTTATTGCAGAATACAAATTTCTGACTTTTGTCATAATTGATCATTTTGTTATCGCTCACTTTGTGAAAAAATCCAAGATATCAATATTTCAGCTCATACAAAAACAATTTAGGGGGCACCAAAACCCTAATTTCTATTATCATGATACTAACGGTAGCAGTGGCAACAGTAGCAACAATCGCAGCACATTGAGCCATTCCAAGGTGAATTTACTGAGTAGCACCTTTTTTTTTCCCCAGCAATTCCAAAATGTTAAGAAGACTAATTAGAGATCAATGTCCCATTCCCTGTGACTATGTCACAATCTGTCCCCTACCATGCATATAGCACCTTCAACTGAGGCTCTCAGAATTAGAGCTAGGTAGAAAATGTCATCCTGTCCCAGTGATTTCATCCTATTCTGAACTGGTATGAAAATAAGACTTTTCAAAGGTTTCTTTTTCCCTTAAAAAAAACCAGGAGGAGTAGGGTAGGGACAGAGGAAGCTAAAAATTGCTAATAACCTGATGGAAAGGTTATTCAGCTAGGCTGAGGGAAGCCAAGATTCAAATTGTTATTCCCTCCAAAAACTGTTAAATAAAGCCAAGATGAGGAAGAACAGAGCTATTTTATGTTGTTCTAAATCAGGGAAGTTAGGATAAATGCACCATGATCAGTGTCAGTGCTTGGTTCTTTTAGGCTGCGTCTGTAGTTTTGACCACGGATTCCATCCCAGGACCAAATAACATTCCCTGACAAACGTTCCAATAAAACTTTAATAGAAATTGTTTTTTTAGCAAAAGGACATTTCATAATTAAAAAAATAAGGATCCCAAGCAGGTCTATTGAAGAAAACTAGTAACATCATTTGAACCAGCCTCCCCACCTCCTGCTGACATAGATAATTATTTGTTCCACTTCAGTAGGAAAACTAAGTCACAGGGAGATGATAAGTGACTATCTTTCTAGGTACTGTATTGTGAAAGACATATGAGTAGATTCCAGTTCTTTTGCCTGATTCAGTTCTACCATCAGATTCACTATCTCTTTGAATATATTCCATACTCTCCAAAAGGAGGTATACAACCAATCCAACAACAAAGCTGCGTGCAGTGAGGGACAGACAGACACACATGCACACACACACCTTCTCATACAAACCCAGATGCCTTGCTATAAATTTAGTTTTGATTATGCAGTTTTCAAGATGTTACATTTCTCACAACAGTAACCAAAGGCTGTATGAAAACAGAGAGACTCAAGGACCACAGCTGAAAAAGCACCAGAAACAATAATATTAAAAAAAAATCACTTAAGTCTTGTGGATATTACCTAGCAAAATCTGCTCATGAGCACATCTTCACATATGCATATTTGTATTACTCAGCTACAGATAAAGGGGTAATAAAGCATATGAGAACCCATCAGGTTACATTAGGTAACCCTAAAACTATGAAGTAATAAAACATGGTATTTATGAAGCAATATTAAAATGCATTTGGTAATGAATTTGGTAAAATGCATTTGGTAATGCATTCACGGTCCAAGATCTCTGGATATCACTGTTTGCTTAACTAGAGTATTTTAAAAAAAACACAAAGATTTTTCCTCATTAGTTTTAATGTTGGATAAATACTTTTCAAAAGACAGGATGCAACTTGATACAAACAACTATCTGGAAAAATATCAGTTAGAAGATATTCAGTGTGATCACTGAAGCTGCTGGAGAGGGGTCTATCCAAGTCTGACTTAATTAAAGTTTATATTCAGATTTTTGTTGTTCCTTTGACACATTATTTGTCATTGTTCTTGTAGTTATTATTGCTGTCGCACCTAGGATCCCAAGTCATTGACCATCAGGCTCACTACAGTACCAATCCAAAATAAAGAGAGCAGGCAGCTTCAAGGTACTTAAGAACCCAGTTGGTCTTTATACAATCCTTACATTCTGTATGATTTTACAGCTGTTTGTGGACACTGGGAGTGACAGCAACTTACTAAAATCAACATCTATTTATTTAAAATGCCAGATACTAATGGGAAGATCCTCAACCGGTCAATATTATCTGACATTTTACAAAAGCTGAGAAATCCACCTTTTGTTTCTATGATAAAATCATTTGGATCAAGTACAGCATAACCTGAGGTGTATTTTCGGTCTAGGCAAACATGAGTGCTAACTGGTATTGAAGTAAATACAAAATAATAAGTTCCTACCTTCATCTCCTTCTGGTATACCATCTCCAGGAAGGTTGTGCAGATAGCAGGACTCCATCTCATTCCCTTTCCATGACCCTGGGGGCAGGAGTTTCTTCTGGCAGAAATGAACATTGCATCCTGGGACATTACAAACAAATACATCCATTTATGAAAATGTTTACAGGGCTGGGACACATGATTTATTAGGAGAGGCTGAGGGAACTGGGCCTGTTTAGTCTAGAAAAGAGAAGACTGAGGGGATTGAATAGCAGCCTTCAACTACCTGAAGGGGGGTTCAAAAGAGAACGGAACTGGGCTATTCTCAGTGGTGGCAGATGATGACAAGACAAGGAGCAATGGGCTCAAGTTGCAGTAAAGAAAGTTCAAGTTAGATATTAGGAAGAATTTTCTCACTAGGAGGGTAATAAAACACTTGAATAAGTTACCCAGAGAGATGGTGGAAGCTCAATCCTTGGAAGTTTTCAAAACCCAACTAGACAAAGGTTTGACTGGGATGATCTAGTTAGGGATGGTCCTGCTTTGAGCCAGGGGTCGAACTAGATGACCTGCTGAGGTCCCTTCTGACACTAACTTTTTATGATTCTATGAAACAACATTGTAATCTTGATTGTCAAACTCAAGAGAATCATATTCACTTTAGTCTAAAAACCACCTTACACAAGTTTCACCTTTACAGATACACTAGGGATCATTTAGACTAAACCACAGGTGATCACTGGTGCCTTAGCAGCCACAGCATGCAATGGGGCTATACTGAGACTAATAAAGACGGTGAATCAGTAGAAGCTTGGTCCAACGCATACCAGCTGAGCTTGATCCATGACCCAAAGCTACTAAAGCATTCAGTAGTGACCACTGAAAACAAGGCTACAACCCAAACCTTATATTCACCAGCAACACCATCGCTGGGCTAAGTAATGGTATGAACTAGCCCTTTTTCCACAAACACCATCACTACAGGTGAGGAGCTCCTGTTAGCCATGACAGATGCTGATTGGGCAGATGCTGATTGGGCCAACTCTCCCCTCCCTGTAGGTGCAGCCCAGCCCGGCTCCACAGACCCCTGCCAGCCTGTACCCCGCTTTGGGCCCCACTGGTGTTGGCCCTGGGACATTGGTCCCAAGATGGTTACCAGGGGGTGGGGCACCTGTTAAGTGGCAGGGCTACCCATGTGGCCCTCGACAACCAAAACTGGGTAAGCGGCCCTCCGCCCAAAACAATTGCCCGCCCCTGAGCTAGAGGCAGAAAGAACTTCTTCAGCATTTACTTCAATTTCAGCTAGCACGCATGTTTGCATTGACTGCTCAGGAATTGTTGGGATTGACCCAAATCATGTTATTATGGTAATTAGAGTTGTATTTTCAGTTGAGGTAAATTGTCACAGAGAATTTTTACCACCCAAGCTGTGTTCCTTAGTTTCTTGTCTTGCATTTCTAGTGATATTTCTACCTACAATTAAATAGGTGTTGATTCAGGTAAGTTACTGACACCCCCAGAACGCACATACAATATAACCTTTTTACAAAATGTAAAGATTGTGTAGAGATCTAACTAGCCTTTAAGCTTTTTTGAAGTTGGTGTTGTGTTTTCATTGTATTGTTCCTAGCAAAATGTTCCATGTGTGGGGATTCTTGGTGTTGCTGTCATCATCATGAGGGTGCAAGGACAATGAAAATCTGAATATGCAGGTCTAATTAAATCAGGCAGGAATCATCTGAATCTGGAAATCTCGACCTGATAAGCCAGGGGTTTTTTTAACTTTATTGAACACAAACATTAGAGTACTTCTAGACAGTACTTCTATTTTTAATGTCCCATCTAGCAAAATAAGCTGTTATATCCAGAGATATTGAACGCTGAATTATATCATTGTCAATGTAGTATTAGAGTGATATTGTGGCTGTAATGGTCCAGAAATGATTCAAGAGGAAAGCATTTCTTAAGATTTATCTTTTTCTGGACCCTTTATCTTTTCTCAGTGGTGGTAAATGGCAGAACAAGGAACAAGACTCAAGTTGCAGCAAGAGAAGTTTAGGTTGCATATTAGGAAAATCTCTCTCACTAGGAGGGTGGTGAAGCACTGGAAGAGGTTACCGGGAGAGGTGGTAGAATCTCCATCCTTGAAGGTTTTTAAGGTCTGGCTCGAGAAAGCCCTGACTGGAATGATCTACTGGGGGATGGTCCTGCTTTGCACAGGGGGTTGGACTAGATGTGACCTCCTGAAGTCCCTTGCAACCCTCATTTTCTATGATTCTATGACCAACTATGTAGTTGGGATAAAGTTAAAGAAGCTTTCTAATGTCTTGCATTCAAAAACCTTGTCTAACTTTATCTCAATTGCATAATTGTCCAATAAAAGAGACCACCCTAAGAAATTCTTGCCTCTTGTACCATTGTCAATTGAATTTTAATATCGCTTCTAAAATCATAGATTCTAAGCTTCCTTATTTTATCATTTTAGAGCTGCCTGGCAACCTGACCAATTATGTTCACTTTATCATAGTTTTAGCTTGACTGTAACTTTGCAAACATACCCAATAATGAGAGCTCTCATGGGAATACAGTTTGCTCAAACATATTCATAGGCAAAAAGTGATCCCTGGTAGAAGTTATCACTGCTGAAAGCTGTGCTGTCCTGGCTGCAGTCTCTGCATCTCTTTGTTTTCATGCAGCCCCTGGTAGTTTTGAAAACATGGTGTCTTGAGAACCTAGCAAACAGACTGGATTAATAAGCATGGGAGGTGGATTAATAACAGAAGCTATCTGCCTGCCTTTATATTGTATACTGTGCTTATTTCTGTCGTCTGGTGAGTCATATATTCTGTTATCTGCAAAACTGTGTACTTTCTTTGGAGTAGAGAAGGATAGAGGTAGTGATCCCTGTTTGTCTGAAGTCAGGCAGAAGGCAGGATAGATTTGCACCTTATAGAGTAAATGAATCAGAGAGTATACAGTGTATGTTCAAGGAGATTTGGGATCTGGAGCAGCCAGATACAGAATCAGGGCCCTGCTTTTGAGGACTTGAATACTGGCATCCCTTATTTCACTGAAATGCCTACTAACTTATTGCCTATCCTGTAGCAGGGGTCTAACAATCTCTGCTTTTGAACTGTTCCCCTTAGTTTCAATAATTAAGTCTTCATTCATTCAGAATCTTAAATCTGGGGTTTCCACATCCTAGTGACTGAGCTAAAAAGATATCCCCTTTTCCGGTGCAGAGAAGAACCTCCCCAAAAGACGAGCCTGTGATGTTGAGATAGAGAGAGATTTGACAACTCAACTGTACCTGATAGGTGGGAAATAGGCACCCTCTCCACTAAGTTATTAGCTATTTTGTCTTCCCTATCTTCCTTGCCTTTTTTCCCCAAGAAAAAAAAAGAAAACTTAGAAAAGCTCTGGTATCATTCCAAGTTAGAGTGAGAAATGTTTGAAACGTCAAACAGTTTTATGAGACAGGAAAGCAGAAGTGTTCCTGTCTCTAGGTCCTTAGATATAATGTACATTTATTAATGTTAGGAGCTACTGAGACAGAGTTAGACTGAACGGGATCTTTTTTCCCCATACTGAGTCTTCATGATATTTCTCTGGAATGATAGGGTTCCTCACTCAGATGGGCATAGAAGGGTTCAAAGCACTGGCTACTGTAATTATCATCATCACTACAAACACAAATACGAAAAATGTCTTCTACTTTGTTAAAAAGCAGCATTTCTGTCCTATAGGAAATTCTGAGGTTTCAAGGTTTGGTTTCATATGAAATAATGCCAAAATGTAAAAATCTTGGATTTTTTCACAAAATATAGTACTTCAGAATGTTTCATTAGGACAAAGTCAAAACATCCCATTTTCATGTTATCATTTCTAGAAAACCATAGCTATGCAATAGGTATGTGGGGTGTTTTTATTCTGTTCTAATAAACATAACAGTTCAAACAATAAAATAAAAATAAAATAACCAACCTTGTCAATATTAAAAATGCTATCATTTTTGAAAGAAAAAGCTTTACTAATCTCAAAAAATGTTCCATCTCTTCCTTTTAACATCTCCCTATCTCTCTATACATACGTCTCCAATCTTTTACAGTCATGCATTTCTCTATTCAGTTCTCTGAACATTTTTTTATAATTTAGTTCTTTTTTCTAATCCCTTTCCTTAGCAAAAGAACTCATAGTTTCCCCTCTATCTCATATATTCCTTCTAATTCATGAAAACCTGCATGATTCATATTATATGTACCCATTAACTTTTCCATAATTTTCCTGCAGTTCCATAATATTCTGTATAAGATTTCTAATCAGTTAACATTGCCTCACAACCCCATGAAACAGAAAGTAACAATGATCTTTCAGTTTTTATACACTGGCTACCCAGTGTGTGAAGAGAGATAGTAACTTGCTCATCCTGCCTGCTTATTCATTGCCTGCCAGTGCATTATGGTATTTTAAACAACATACATGCAGTTTACCATTCCACTTGTTATGCAGAAAAGAAAGCTGAGGGGGGTGGAGGGGTGGAAGGTTATACTAACCTATTAATCTTTAACGTTCACCTATGTTTGACTCTCATTTGAGATCTACTAGCAAATGTTCATTTGGTGCAAATTAGAATAGCTCAGTTTCAAGACAGTGGGATGATCTACCTATATAGTCACAACACTTTGTAATTCGCCTTGTTGGGGGAATAAGGAAGGTATCAACAGTTTAAAGGATTTGAAAGAATGTATAATTTAAAAAGATATCCTGGTTCCAGGTGACATCCACATACAGGTAAGGAGACATTACAATGCTGTGGCAATATTACCTATATTTGTTTCACCCTCCTTCTTCCACACCTCAGTTGACTCTTTGCTGAAGTATAGGCCATACTTTTGTATTTGAAGGGCTTTCAAGAAAACATTGCATAGATTTCAGTCTTAAAGCTAGTTATATGTAATACCCAGCAAAATGGGTGTTACTAGCAGCCAGACCTCTTTCACAGAGAGGATCACAATGTTTCTTACTGAAATAAATAGGCAAGGCACACATGCAGCCGTATGAAAAGTAAGAAGCATTACCAATATTCTATGTAATACTATGAGTTTCTTTTAAAGAAAAATATAAATAAAGATACTCATGTTCCCCATTTAGTGTTCCCCCCTTTATTGCTTTTATTTCACAGAATCATAGAAAATTAGGTCATCTAGTCCAACCCCCTACTCAAAGCAGGGCCATCCCCAGATAGATCATCCAAGCCAAGTCTTTGTCTAGCTGGGTCTTAAATCCTCCAAGGATGGAGATTCCACCATCTCTCTGGGTAACCTGTTCTAGTGCTTTACTACCCTCCTAGTGAGAAAGTTTTTTCCTAATATCCAACCTAAATGTCCCTTACTGCAATTTGAGACCATTGCTTCTTGTTCTGTCATCTGCCACCACTGAGAACAGTCTGACTTCACCCTCTTTGGATCTACCATTCAGATAGTTGAAGCCTGTTATTAAATCTCCCCCTCAATCTTCTTTTCTAAAGACTAAATGAGACCAGTTCCCTCACCCTATCTTTATAAGTCATGTGCCCCAGCCCCCAAACCATTTTCTTTGCCCTCTGCAGGACTCTCTCCAACTTGTCCACATCCTTTCTATAGTGTGTGTGTGTTGGGGGGAGGGGGAGGGTAAAATTGGGCACAGGACTCCAGATGTGGCTTCACCAGTGCCAAATAGAGGAGAATAATTCTTCTTGATCTGCTGGCAATGCTCCTACTATGCTATACTGTTTATATCAAAGCTTAAGGTTCAGTCTACCATTTTCATCTCAACACAGGCACAAATTGTGAACACACATCTAAACATATTCCCCTCTGGTTTTCAGTCATAGATTTCTCAGGCCAGATAGCATGGCCAGAAAACAGTATGTCTCCTGGACTCATTTAAGCCTGAGTATTTTGGCCCTTTCCAAACAGTCCAGTGTTTCCAGATCAAGCAATTCATTCTGGGTTTGAGTTTAGGAGTTGATTTGTCTCTTATTTGGTGGAGAAGCAGAAAGGTGCAACATGTATTTAAAGTGGCACAGTTGAAGCATCAGTATATAATAATATATATTATTTGGCTCTGCCACTCTGTGAGGCAAGATCAGATCTGCGTAAGACCAGATCTCCCTCCAACAGAGAGAAATGAGTATAAAGCAGGGAGCTAACAGGTTATTGTTAATTCCATGATTTACACAGTATTTAGAGGTGACACTCACTTTCTTCCCAGCTCTTCCTTTAGGTCAATAAAAAACTATGAGATAGGACAGACATTACCATTATGCAGAGTTTCCCTAGCTGGTAATGTTCTTAGTCAGCAATAGCATATTACCTATATCTTCATTCTTGTTTTCCAGAAAAATGCTTTAACCACCAGGCTACCAGTAAGGCATTATCCAAGCCACTCTCTAAGAGCCCCTTGAAGCTGGCCCACCAAGGAGCCACGTGAGGGAAACAGGTAAGGCCAGGAGAAAGAAAACAAGCAACTCAGTGGCCATATGCTTTAGTGAGGCAGAAACTGCCCTGAACTGGACAGAGCCTTGGGTTTGAGCCTGAGTCCCTGTTCCCGAGTCAGAAACTCTTGCAGTGCTGTTTTTGTATTGAATGTTTAAGTGTGCTAGCTTCGAGAGGAGTACTGCAGAAGGCTCTGAGCAATGCCTACCCAATGGCCTGTTGGTTGGAGTGCTTTTCTAGGAAGCAGGTGATGCATATTTAAACCCCCTCTGTGTTTAAGGGAGCCTAAAACCCACCTCCCTCAGGCAAACCATTCCACCTCTTCCAGCTGTATGCAAGAAAGACAAAATAAAATCCAAAACCATGCATAAAGGCCAAGACTTACAGCTACATGGCTAAATATGTACCACTTAGGCACATAAAGTAAAATAGACTTTATTCCACTGAATATTATAAGTAAAATCCATGATTTGTCACCACTGTGTCTCCAGCTTTCTGTCAGCTAAAGAAAGTCAAATGCTGCAGTATAAAGTGTGGGGGAATCTATCTAGCTACATGTCTGTCTGTCTCTCTGTACATATATCTAAACAGCCCATGTAAACTGATCCTCTAGTCTTTTTTAAAAAAATTGGAGGGTGGGGAAGTGGACAAATGTTTCCCTTATTTAAGGGACACTTGTACAGTATGTAGACTTAGACTTGTGGTTTTCATTGGAGCCTAAGGGAGATCTGCCTTAACAGAAATTGGAAGTGGCTTTTTTGTGTGTGACAATGTTTATATTACTCTTGTCTTTTGTTTTTTTAACATTCATTTTCAGGAGGTAATCCAGCTAAACTTTAGTAGGTTTTCATCTCCTCTCTGTTCAATTTCACTGATAGATCTGATCAATTTTTTGCCAAAATCAATCCAAACCGGTTTGCAACAGAAAATTATGTTTTCACCTCCAATATACTTCTTGATGTGTTATCTGGATATGTATTCTCTCTTACAGATGGAGCAAGCAGAAGAATCAAAAATGGGAAATCTCACTAGCATAACCAGTTTTTTCCTTTTGGGTTTGTCCAACCACCCCAAGCTGGAAGTGCTTCTTTTCTGCATATTTCTAGTTATTTATATAATCAGCCTGATGGGAAATGTGCTCATCATCATTGTTACACTAGATCCATCTCTTTGCACTCCTATGTATTACTTTCTTCGTGTCTTATCTTTCCTGGATATTTGCTATACATCTGTCACTATCCCAAAGATGTTGATGAATTTCCTATCAGAGGACAAGTACATTTCCTACATGGGCTGTGCTGCCCAAATGTACTTCCTGCTCTTCCTAGGGGCCTCTGAGTGCTTCCTTCTGGCAGCTATGGCATATGACCGCTATGTTGCCATATGCAACCCACTGAGGTATTCTGCTATTATGAACAGAAAGGTTTGCCTTTCATTAACACTTCTCTCCTGGTTCAGTGGTAACATGGTGTCCCTAACACAGACAGCTTGGGTATTCACGTTGCCATTTTGTGGGTCAAATCAGATTAATTATTTCTTCTGTGATATTCCCCCACTGATTAAGCTTTCTTGCATCAACACTTCTGTGTATGAAATGCAGCTATTTACAGCTACCATACTGGTCATCTTCACCCCCTTTTCTCTCATCCTCATGTCCTACATCTGTATCATCTCCACCATCCTGAAGATGCCATCAGCAGATGGCAGATATAAAACCTTCTCCACCTGCTCCTCACATCTCATGGTGGTGACATTATACTATGGGAGTGGAAGTCTGATTTATTTAAGACCTAAGTCCACTAACTCTCCAGACACCAGCAAACTCCTGGCTCTAATATACACAACCATTACTCCCATGTTGAATCCCATGATCTACAGCCTGAGGAATAAAGAGGTAAAAGGGGCCTTAAGGCGAATCTTGGGTGATAGGATGATCAAAAAAACTTTCTGTCATGAAAAAAATGTGTATATTGGTCTTGTTCTGACATGGGTTACACAACTATGCAGATTATGACTACTGTCTTTGAAATCATGCATTGGTGTCCAAAGATCGCAAACCTAAACTATAAAAATATAGTCTTTCTCTCCTCGCCTCCAGCAAATGATTCATGTTCAAATTAAAAATATTTCAATATCAGCCAAAGAATGGGAGGGGAGAAGGATCAGCTCTGAAAGGTTTGCAATGCAGAGAAAATCTAAAATAGATAAATAAATAAATCTCAACCCTCCCATGCATTTAGTATGAATACTATTGATTTTTTTTTACGCTCTATTTAAAATCATATTGAAAACTTTGTTGAAAACATCAGTTTTGCAAAGTTTCTATATGTTCTATAATAAACTCTAATAAGATTGGCCATGCTTATATGAGTTTGCTTTCATGTCATATTTACTTCTTTGGTAAAACTGGGGTGAGTTTCAGAAAGGGGAATGTATTCTTACACATCTAAAACTACTACACCCTTACATGAATGTTTACCAAAAGATAGGGGTTTAATAATGAACTTTTGGACTATTGTAGCAAGGTGAGTTGTTGGCCTGACATTAGAAATGTAGAATCATAGAAAGTTAGGGTTTGAAGGGACTGCAAGAGGTCATCCAGTCCAACCCCCTGCTTAAAGCAGAACCATCCCTCAACTAGATCATTCCAGCCAAAGCTTTCTCTAGCCGGGTTTTGAAAACCTCCAAGGATGGAGCTTCCACCGCCTCTATGGGTAACCTGTTCCTGTGTTTAACTACCCTCCTGGTGAGAAAATTCTTTCTAATATCTAACCTCAGCTTCCCGTGCTGCAACTTGAGACCTTTGTTACATGTTCTGACATCTGCCACCACTGAGAACCAGCTCCATTATCTGTCAAACCTCTTTAGGTAGTTAAAGGCTGCTATTAAGTCCCCTCTCAGTCTCTTCTTCTCTAGACTAAATAAGCCCAGTTCTCTCAGTCTTTCCTCATAAGTAACGTCCCCCAGACACTGGACTCTCTCCAATTTGTCCACATCCTTTCTGTAGTGGGGGACCCAAAACTGGACACAGTACTCCAGATGTGGCCTCACCAGTGCAGAATAGTGGGGAAGAATCACTTCCCTTGACCTAGTGACAATACTCCTACCAATGCAGCCCAGGATGCTGTTAGCCTTCTAGGCAACAAGGTCACACTGCTGGCTCAAATTCAGCTTGTTGTTCACTGTAACCCCCAGGTCCTTTTCTGCAGAGCTGCTGCCCAGCCAGTCAGCCCCCAACTTGTACCAGTGCATGGGACTGTTCCATCCTAAGTGCAAGACTTTGCACTTGTCCTTGTTGACACTCACAAGATTTCTTTTGGCGCAATCCTCCAATTTGTCTAAGTCACTCTGAATCCTAGCCCTACTCTCCAGTGTATCTACTACTCCCTGCACCTTGGTGTCATCTGCAAACTTGCTGAGGGTGCACTCTATGCCATCTTCCAGGTCCTTGATGAAGGCATTGAACAAAACTGGCCCCAGGACTGACCTTTGGGGCACTCCACTTGATACCAGCTGCCAACTAGACATCGAACCACTGATTACTACTCTCTGAGCCTGATGCTCCTGCCAGTTTTCTATCCACCTTATGGTCCATCCATCCAGCCCATACTTTCTTAGCTTGCCTGCAAGAATGTTGTGGGAGACTTTAAGAAGGCTTGCTGAAATCAAGATAAACCACATCCACCAGTCGCCCCACATCCACAGAGCCAGTCACCTCATCATAGAAGGCAACCGGGTTGGTCAAACATGACTTGCCCTTGGTGAATCCAAGCTGATTGTTCCTAATCACACTGTTCTTCTCCAAGTGCTTTGAAATGGATTTCTTGAGGATCTTCTCCATGATTTTTCCAAGGACTGAGGTAAGGCTGACTGATCTGGAGTTCCCTGGATCCTCCATCTTCTCTTTCTTAAATATGGGCACTATGTTTGTCCTTTTCCAATCATCCAGGACCTCTCCTGGTCACCATGAGTTTTCAAAGATGATGTCCACGGCTCTGCACTCACATCAGCCAAGTCCCTCAGCAACCTTAGGTGCTTACCACATGGCCCAATGGACTTATACATGTCCAGGTTTTCTAAGTAGTCCCTAACCTGTTCTTTCACCACAAAGGGTTGCACACCTCTTGCCCAAACTGTACTGCTTGGTGCAGTAGTCTGGGAGCTGACCTTGCCTGTGAAGACTGGGGTGAAATAGTTTTGGCTTTGGGCTGTGCTCCAACCGGCTCCACCAGCCCCATGGAGCTCAACACAGCAGTGGGAGGCAGAGTGCAACCGTGGCTCATCCCACCTCCTGCCTGAACTCCATGGGGCTAGTGGAGCTGGTTGGAGTACAACCCAGTGACAGGAGGCCGGGAGATCCAGGGCTGCGCTCTGACCTGCTCCACCAGCCCCATGGAGCTCAGCCCAGTGGTGGGAGGCAGGGAGATCCAGGGTTGCGCTCTGCCTCCCACTGCCAGGCTGAGCTCCGTGGGGCTGGCGGAGCTGCTTGGAGCACAGCCCTGGCTCTCCCCTGCCTCCTGCCACTGGGCTGCTTCAAAACTCTAAATGTTTTAAAACTTTGAAACATTTTGAGTGCCCTCATTTCATTTTGAAGCTGTTACGAAGCTTTTTGTTTCATTTCAATTTCACTGTTTTTAGCTCAAAACGCGTTGAAACAGCTTCAAAATGAAACACTCAGCGAAATTTCACACAACCCTACTTGCTAGTCTTCCTGTACATTGGGAGGATGTGCTCCTGCATTCTCAGTAAAGCTTCCTTAAAGTATAGCCTGCTCTTCTGGACTCCTCTCCCCTCAGACTGCCTTCCCAGGGGATCCTGCCCATGAGTTCCCTGAGTGAGTTAAAGTCTACTTTTCTGAAGTCCAGGGCCCTTACTCTGCTGCTCTCCATCTTTTTTTTCCTCAGGATCCTGAACTCAGTCACCTCATGGTCACTGCTTCTAGGGTCATGATTGTGCAAGGACTTGCCATTCATCCTGCTTGTTTCCCAGGCTCCATGCATTTGTGTACAGGCACCTGAGTTAAGTAGTTGATTGCCCCAATTTCTCAGGAAATATGAAAGCACCTCCCCTGATCCCCCTTCTTGCTTGTTCTTCCTCCAGCTCTCCCACTTCCCCACTTACCTCAGGTGTACTCTCCTTTCTTTCATAGTATTATCCCTCACCAAATTAACCAGTTGTTCTCCATTATTTTCCCATTCTATGGTTCACTTCTCAATAGAAATATGTTCTCAGGAACCTCTCAACCACATCCATAGTCTTTCAATCACCTAAAGCTCATTGGAATCAATTAAAGGATTTCCACTGATAAAGCTGAGTTTTGGAGCAGGACCTTAATTATTGAGAAAATGAACATGAGTTTTATGCATTGCATAATTTGTATTTAAAATCTCAAAATATGGCTCAATCATTGGTTAGACTTAGTGTGCTGACACTGCCTAAGGCTAAATTTAATCCAAAAGTTGCATATTGAAAATTGGCATTGGAAATTGTGTATAGCACACATATTTCATGGTTTAATTTTAACTGTGGTTGGGTTATGGTTAAGTGATATGATGTGAGTCTGTGTTGAGCAGCCACTATTTTTGCACCCCTGCTCCCCCAGCCACAAAAGCAGCACCCAGGGTTGACCCCCCCTTTCAGTTACACTACAGTATCCATGACTTAACTCTCACCCCAATATACACCTTTACATACCAGGGCAAATTCATATGTCATTCTATAACACCATCACACTCCCTTTACCCAGCAAGGACAATCCTCTAAGTGACCTGTTACATCACATATCACCCCGGTGCCCCAGGAACCACCCTAACTCACCCTGTCACCCCATCACATTCCTCTTATATGCATAGCAGTCATAATATCCCTACATGCCATACCACACCAAGATCTCTCTACAAGTCACAGAGAGTTGTCTGTGTTGTCAACCCTTTACACTTTACTAAAACCCAAAGAATCATTCATTACTTTCTCTGTCTCCCTATCACTTTTTTTTTCAGTCCACATACCATTCATAGCTCAAGCTTTTAGTCATCATACTCCTTGTACACACACACACAATCCCACTACTTACCCTGTCTCATCACACTGGAAACAATACATAACTCATTCTCTCAGTCCACGTCTGGATAGTGTCTAATGCTCTCACTCTCATACTCCCGTGTGTGTATCCAGGTAGGGGATACTGAGCTGAGGGTAGATATAAACAGGTTGAAAGGTGTGCATACACACATATAATTCATAATCATAGTTCATATATTAATATCATTTAAGTGCATTTCAGTGCCAAGAAACATAATGATATAACTAACTTTTTATTAAATCATCTTCCATCACTCAAACAAAACATAATTTCAAACACTTGAGACGTTTGATAGAACCACTACATTTCCATTCAGAATCATGTCGGGGAAAACCGAAGGATCGGGCCCCAAGGTCACGGTGGGCTGGGGTGGCAATTAGATACGGACAGGTGGGATTAGCGGCGTAGAGTCTGGAGTTAGGGACTCGGAGCGGATTGATAAAGAACAGGTGAGTTTATTTGACTTACGCTTCAGGCGTAGGCAGGAAGGTCTTCAGTTACAGTTTGGAACACAAACAAACGATTAACAACAAAGGGCTCTGTTGGCCCACGAGGTTCAGTCCGAAGACCTAGTCCCAGGGCTGGTCAACAGCTCATAAATGGGGATCACAAATAACAAAACGAACTGTAACACGGTGATGATGAACCGCGTGACGCCAGTCCACAGCAATGGACAAATCGGGTGGTCGAATACGAAAAGCCGAGGTCGGTAGCCAGAAGATGAAGCAGCAGAGACGTCAGTTGGAGGGATGAGCAGAGTCGTAGTTGGTGAAGAAAGCCGAGGTCGATGATCCAGAACCGGGTTAAACAAAGTCCAGAGGGTGATCCGAAATCGTAAGCCGTTAATCAGTTCAAAAGGTAAGTCAGGAGCCAGATGGACGTAGTCAAAACCGCAATACAACGAGCACTAAGCCACCGAGGGAGGAGATCAATAGGCCCTGAAGCCTGACTCAGAGAACAGTCCCTGCAGCAGCAGCCTCTGTCTCTAGTCCACGCGATCTCCCCCCGAGGGAGGGGCTCACAGAACTTTTATATCAATTTGGTAGCCAATCAGCGTGCTCTCCGCAGAGAAATTTCTAGTCTGATTACCTCATGTCAGGTTCTGACTGAGCATGCTCTCAGTCAGGAGCTGACACAATCTGAGCATGCCTCTGTGGGGAAAGTAGGTCAACAATGATTGACAGCTCCGCAGGTCACCCAGGGGGCAAGGACTGGGTGAGCCTTGGAAATTTCCACTCACAGCTTCAAACGGCGCATGTCAGTTTAACCTCTTCTGTACTGGCAGCACAGACTCAAAAATTTCCATGACAAATCAAAGTATTTTGTAAGTGTGTATTTGCTTTTTTCATCTTCCCATTACCCCTTTCAACATTACAGTGGCCTTGGAGCCTAACAAATGCAACACATGCCACTTCTGAGTTAGGCTTGGGGTCTTCTTGTCAACGGGAAGCTTCCTAATTCACTGGGATACTCATACGTCTACTGTTATTCCTGTAGACCCAGATGTCTACTGTTAAACCAGTCACCCAAATAAACCTGTATGCATACTGTTGCTCCTGGAAAAGATTCAGGAATACCTGTGCATAAGAAAGAGTAATTTGCTGGAGGTTCATGTCTCTGTAAGCTCTCTACAGCTGGGTTTGTGAAATGATATTTACAAAGGGAGTCAAACATTCAACATTGATAGAATCTGGGTTCCCTCTTGAAAATATCAGCCAAGGTGAGCAAGGCACTTGCTTATACTCAGAAAGTATAAATCCTCACTAAAATGTGAATAAATAATGAAATAGTTTCCTTAACGTAAAATATACAGCACATATAATAGACTTTGTGGCATCAGGTGCTTTCATCTGGCATACCTTAGCAAATCAATTGCATCACTGCGATGTGTAAATAGATATAGTTAAGACACCTTGAACTAAGTTTCTTAACAAGGAAAAATGGCTTTTTGTAAGCACTGAGCTTTCAAAAATAAGCTGCCATAAGTTTAAAATAAATATTTTCCACAAAATTTCCAAGGCCCCTTGATCAGACAGGAAAAGGAGGTTAATAGGCTCTATCTATTGAGAGCTAACTTCATACAAGATCTGTCATGTATGCAGGTCATATAGGATGAGCCACATCAGCCAAGATATACCGGGTGGGCTTACATTGCGTGATAAGTCATGATTTCCTCCATGTCATGGTATCAAACAAATTAACTCATTTTCTGCTATTCTTTTCTGAGACGCCCAGTTTTCCTAAAAGTTTTCCTCAAGGCCTTTCTTACCTCTTTGTTTCTCAAGCTGTAAATAATGGGGTTGACCATAGGAGTTAATACAGTGTATAAAATGGACAACATTTTGTTCAGGGCTCTTAATGCAGCAGTGTCTGGTAGCAAATAGACAACAATTAGAGTTCCATAGAAAACAGTCACGACAATAAGGTGAGAGGAACAGGTAGAAAATGCTTTTTGCCGCCCAGTGTCAGATGGGATTTGCAGGATGGTGCTCATGATGCAAGCATAGGATATCAGGATAAAGAAAAAGCCAAGAACGGTGAACACACAGGAAAGGACAAAGGTCACGAGTTCCATTACACTTGTGTCACTGCAGGACAGTTTGATCAATGGGGTGAAATCACAGAAGAAATGGTCAATCTCATTCGGGCCACAGAAAGTGAATTGGGACAACAAAGAAGTTGTTACTGTGCTAGCCAGAAAGCCACTAACCCAGGACCCAGAGGCCAGCTGAAGGCAGAACTTCCCATTCATCTGACTTGCATAGTGCAGTGGCTTACATATTGCAAAGTACCTATCGTAAGACATCACAGCAAGGAGAAAACACTCTACAGCTGCCAGAGAGCTGAACACATTAAATTGTGCAATGCAGCCATGAACAGAAATAGTCCTGTCCCCAGTCAGGAGGCTGGCCAGCATCTTGGGCAGGATGGTGGAGGTGTAGCAAGTCTCCAAACAGGACAAGTTCCCCAGGAAGAAGTACATAGGGGTGTGCAGGTGTGGATCAGCCACAACCAACACAAGAATGAGGATGTTCCCAGTCACAGTCACCACATAAATCACTAGAAACAGCAAGAAGAGAAAAATCTGCAGATGAGGGAGACCCCCAAATCCCAGGAGGATGAATGTTGTGACTGACGTTTGGTTCCCCCATTTTGTGCTGGCCAGGAGGGGATCCTAGGGAAAGAAAACAAATTTTCCATTAGGCTGAGGATTGAGAGATTGGAAGGAGTCATGCCCAATATTATGTAAACTTAATTTGCATGTGTCAACATGTTTCCTCTTTCTTGTAAGATTTTGATTCTGATGCTCCTAGAGGACCATAGATTCATAGATGCTAGGGTCAGAAGGGACCTCAACAGATCATCGAGTCCAACCCCCTGCCTGTGCAGGAAAGAGTACTGGGGTCAGATGATCCCAGCCAGATGCCTATCCAGCCTTCTCCTAAAGACCCCCCAAGGTAGGGGAGAACACCACCTCCCTTGGAAGCCCATTCCAAATTTTGGCCACCATTACCATGAAGAAGTTTTTCCTGATGTCTAGCCTAAATCTACTCTCTGTCAGTTTGTGACCATTGTTCCTTGTTACCCCAAGAGGTGCCCTGGTGAACAGAGTATCTCTGGTTCCTTGCTGTGCCCCACTAATGAATTTGTAGGCGCCACAAGATCACCTCTCAGCTTTCTCTTGTAGAGGCCAAAGAGGTCCAGGTCCCGTAGTCTCTCCTCATAGGCCTTGGCCTGCAAACCCTTAACCATGAGTGGCCCTCCTCTGGACCCTCTTGAGGTTATCCACATCTTTCTTAAAAGTACAGCACCCAAAACTGAATGCAATACTCCAAGTGCGGTCTGACCAATGCCGCATAGAGGGGAAGTATCACCTCCTTGGATCTATTTGACATGCATCTGCTGATGCATGATAAAGTGCAGTTAGCTTTGCTGATGATTTCATCAGACTGATGACTCATGTTCATCTTGGAGTCCATTATGACTCCAAGATCCCTTTCTGCTTCTGTGCTGCTGAGAGCGTCATTTCCCAGCCAGTAGGTGTGTTGCATATTTTTACACCCTAGGTGCAGCACTCTGCATTTGTCCTTGTAGAACTGCATACTATTGCGTACTTCCCACTTTTCCAACCTGTCCATGTCTGCCTGCAATCGTTCCCTACCCTTCAGGGTGTTCACTTCACTCCACAATTTAGTATCATCTGCAAACTTATCACAAGTTTGTATTTTGTGATATCCAGCTAAGCATATCACAAGTTTGTATTTCCATAATAAATGTGGCCTGGCTTTACTGAAAACTAGTAGTGGCTATATTAAACTTCAAATTCAAAAGCCACATTTATGTCACTCTATAAGTTAATCAGGCAAGACATTCATGAGCATCTAATGACAGACAGACACAGAGATCTCTGTCTTTTTTGAAGCTTCCCCACTCATAGTCAAGCTTGGATAGCATTATTTTCATGTCCTCAATATGAATTTAGATTTTACCTTCCCCCACCTCATATTTACATGCAGTCTTCATTATAACTTCATAGACTTTAAAGATCGTCACTTTTTGTTCATCAGAGCCAAAGAGGATTAAAGGAAGGATTCAAAGGAGAGAAACATAGTGACCCTTGCAAATGTTTCTCCTTTAACAATTTATGAAGAGGCAGACAGATACACAGATGACTGACTCAGACAGATCTCTGGCAGTATCATTGTTTTCCAGGTTGTCTCTTCCATTAAGGAGTGCCCAGAGTGGCTTATTCTGGTTTTATTAGCTCCACAGCCATGCACTGAATTTAGTTTTCTCGGGTTTTGCCCTTCTTATTTCAATGTCTTTCTTCATGTGGACTTAACTTCAAATGAGGATTCAAGGAGCCGTGGGTGAAATATGCCGTTCCAACTAACATCTACCTGACCTCTGGCTAGAACTGACCAAAATAAACCTGGAGCGCTCTACCTCAACATCCCCCTTTTGCCTTTGGTACAACATGTCTGAAATGTATCTAGTAACTTATGGTCCCAACTCAGAATATTGTTTCAGCCTGTGCTTAACCTTTACCACAAAAGTAGCTCAGGAACCTTAAAGGTGATGATGCCTATGTCTTATATTGTTAACAGGCTTCTGTATTTCCTGAATCAAAATCTCTGAATCTATTAATTGCTTTACCTTTGAGAAGGGCACATTCCCAGCTGGAAAGTATGTTGTGATCTCTTCACTGTTTGTACCAGCACTAGAACATGGTTTCTGTAACCCATCTTCCATCTTCTCCTGCAGACACCTCAAGCTTTTCAAGAACAACACCTAAATATGCTTAAATCCATACCTCGGTTTCCTACCTGGAGATACTCCTATCACCTGCCATACAGTGTTGTTCCTTTTCTGAATTCATTATATATGCTTTGTCTGCAAACGGTAACCTCTTTTCACATATCTGCTTATTGCTCAAAATGATGATAATCTCTGGGATGTTGCTTTGGGATTTGAGTGCCTGCTCCCATCAGGCTGCTTTGAATAGCTCACCCAGCCTAGGATAAGAAGAAAAAAAAACAGTGACTAGAATCTAATAGCTATCCTGAGACAACTGAGAGGCAGCAGCTGTTCAGAGGGTAATGACAACCTGGCTTCTGGATGTCAGGTATTTCCAGCATATCTTACCCGGGACAGCCCAAATACAATAAGGCCTTCAGAATCACTAGACACTTTGGAACATCTTGTTCATGTCCTCTAAATTCATGTGTAACAACAAACATTTTTTTTTTCAGAGAAGAACTAAAAGCAAGGCTCATCCATAACTTATCCTTTAACAAATTCACATTCCCCCTGGGGACTAGCTGTCACCCAAACACAGTAATCTTGCATGGCGGGAACCATTAACAGCTGCCCCTCTTACATGTCACCCTTTCTTATATAATTAGGGACTCTTCACAACCCAACCCATGTAACACCATCACACTAGTCACGTGCCATAAACCATCCACAACCCCAACTGTCACCGCATCTTGCTTCTCCTACATTACATGAATTGTCTGTAATCCAACCTCTCATTACATAACACATCCCTTCCACACCCTTGACCATCCATACCTCACACCCCTTCACTCTTCAGACTCATGATACTCCAGGGACTATCCAGAACTCCCCTGGCCCCCCTACCACATGCTTCTTTCAAAGGAGAGATAATCCATAGTTCCCATCATCAGTTCTGTCTGGGAACTATTCCTGTCACCTTATAGTATTCTCCATGCACAACAGGGACCATCCAGACCACACCCTATCACCTCATCACGCCTCTTTTATACATGAAAGACCATGCATAACTCACTTTGTCACACTCACCTCTCATTCACCACATGACAACTATAGTGAACCCTCACCTATTAAATTTCTGCAAACCAGTGGCCAACCATAAGTCCCCTTGCTACCCTATAATGGTTACTTAAGCCAGAGGCTATTTTAGGATAATAGAAAATTGAGGCATACAACATTATAGCCACATAAACACACATAAAAAAGAAATGCTGCAACAAAGTCCATAGGCCATTGCACTTTGCAGTAAGGGTATACCGTGTAATGGGAAGATGAGCAAATCTTTAGTCTCTGATGGATGAAAGGGCAATTATTAGGTGAGTGTGTGAGTTATAGAAGTTCTATGGTGTTAAAGGGAGTAGGATGGTGTGCAGGGTGAAATACTGATGTATAAGAAGAATGTGCTCCATCACAGAGTGAGTTATGGATGGTACCTTGGTAGTGTAATGAGTTGACACAGGAGGTATTAATGGAGTCTGGTATAACAGGAGTAGTGTGAGGCAACAGTGTTGAGATACACAATGGAGACCAAGGGTAAGGGGAATGCATTACAGTGTAATTCCTGATAGACAAGGCTAGTGGGTTGAAATGATAGGAGCAAGCATGGATGGTCCCAAAAGTGCAAGGAGTGTGTGATGACTTCACGGAGAGAATTACAGAAGGTTCCTGGTCTTTATGGTTACTGTGATTGTTGAAATTCCCATAATATTTCTTCCAGTCCACTGGTGCAGGTTTGCTAATGAGTACAAGCCAAATAGGAACAGAAATCTAAATGTCTCTGGAAATCACACAGCTTTCTATGTGTTGTTGTGTATTAAGTGTCTGTACAAGTTCTGCACTCTGAGAAGAAGATGCTGCCCAATTTGCATGATCTCCTCTTGCTGTTTGCTGTTTTGCTTTACCCATGTATGATTAGGAAGTTTTAGTTAATAATAAAAAATGTTTCCCCTGTTCTTCTTTGTGTGGTCTGTCTGTGACAAGAATCCCAGATTGACACTAAATTAGCAATGAGGAAGGGATCCCGGTGAGTAGGAAAGTTCTAGTGCTTAAGTCACAAAAAGCAAAAGAAAAATCTTGCAGTGATCCATGCTGCACCTGGGCCTGTTTTTCTCCCACCTTTTGGCCTGTGCAGTTGCTTTCTCATGTTCCTACTTTGGGCCAAATAGAAGAATTTGATATACTACACAGTATTTATAAGGCCCCAGCACCTAAAATTAACCAGGAACTGCAAGCATTCCTGAGTCTACTTTATTTCTACCATTCTTTCCTAGAAGGCAAGACTACAGGTGCTGAGCCTTTGCCTCATCTAATGGATAAGGATGCCATATGGAAATGGACTAAACTACACAAGGAGACATGAAGTTATTCTTGTCATCTGACAGTGTGCTAGTGCTAGTGCTAGGAGAAGTCACTTCTGCTTACTTGTGATGCTTAGCCATATGGAGTGGGGGCTGTCCTCAGACACTAGCAGAATGATGGACATGAAGTTCCCATTACCTACTATTCATTAACTATGAATAAGATGGAAAGGAATTACGGCCAGATTGATGAGGAACCTCTTGCAGTTGTTTCTGGGATTAAGAAAACCCATTATTATATAAACAGCCTCAGATTCACAATTGTGACAGTTCATAAACCATTGCTAGGATTATTCATCCAGAGTGGATAAACACTACAAAGTATTTCACCACATATGCTTCATTGGTTATTTCTTTTAAATGCCTATGACTGAATTTCAACAGCACCCTGGGATGTCAATAGCCAGCAGAGATGCACTAAGTCATTTGCCAACATCCTGTCCTGAATTCCTTGTTTCTCTGCACTCCACGGCTCTGATGCTGGAATCTTCTTCTGATACTCCTCTCCAGGAAGATGACATTTCTTATATGACTGCTAAGGATCACATGTTAGCCTGAGTACTAAAATGAGTATGGAGGGAATGGCCCTCAGAAAAGGTCACACATGAGTTTAAACCATCCATTGTATGAAAACATAAAACTCTCCACCCATGATGGGTAACTAAGTGGTTGTTTCCATTACAGATAGAATATGAATTCTTGATGCTCTCCAGGAAGGACATCTGGTGATTATTTGCATAACAACTCTTGCCAGATGTTATACCTGATGGCCAAAGATGGATGCTGACATTGAGTGAATAGCAAAGATGTGTGAACCATGCCAAACTACATGCCATACACTAGCTAAGACTCCATTCCATCCATGTGAAGTGACCAGGACACCATGGTCTCATCTGCACAAACATTTTCTGGCCATTTGCAAATATTCTTTATTGTCATGGATTCTGTCTCAGAGTGGCTGGTAGTTTTTTCCATTGCTTCAATGACTTCAAACACTGTAACCAGGTTTTATGACAGCTGTTCATAACATGATTTTCCATATACCATTGTGTCTGAAAATGTTGCCCAATTAACTTTTGAAGAATTTAAGAAGTTTATGGGAAGGAATTTTACCTGTCACACTGCATCCCCACCATTCCACCCATCATCAAATGGTCAAGCTGAGAGGATGGTCCAAACTAGAAAAGATGTACTGAAGCTAAATCATTGATGGTGACTGTAACCAGCAATTAGCTAATTTCTTATGACAGGAGCATATAAATCCATGCAGTGCTACAGATACAGCCCAGCAGATCTACTAAGGAACCACCAGGTAAAAACTTCTTTGGATAGGCTTTACCCAAATATGGTAGCCAACTTCCAGAAAAAGCAAGAAATTCAGTTCTCTAAGAAACATAATGTTTCACTTGTAAGAACCTTCAAACCAGATGAACCTGTATACAACTGAAACTATGAGGCTGAGCCACAGTGGGTGGAGCTACAGGGCCAGTATCTTATAAAACCAACACTCCAAATGGAAAGACACTGGGCAGACATATTGGCTAGAGCTGTGTGAAATTTTGCTGGCCATTTCATTTCAACACAGTTTCAACCAATTTCAAAGTCGAAAGAGCAAAATCAGAACAAAACAAAGGCCGTCAAAATAGCCTTGGAACAAAATGAGGCTGGTTGAAATGTTTCAAAAGTCGAAATGTTTTGACCATAGGCTGGGGATGGGAAGTCAGTCTATCTGGGCTGACTTCCCATCCCCAGCACAAGATCCAGTAGGGGGTGGCGAGGCGCCCAAATGGGCTGCTTTCCCCTCCCCCACACTAGACCACACTGGGGGTGGGAGGCAGCACAGCCTGCCTTCTACCCCTGGCATGATCTAGTGTGGGAAAACAGAAGCAGCCCAGCTGGGCTGGCTCCAGCCTCAAGCAGGCTCTAGCCTGGGGGACTAGAAAGCAGCCCAGCTAGGCTGCCTCCTGCCCTGGGCACAATCTAGAGGGGATTGGAAAGCAGCCCACCTGGGCTGCCATCCCAGCACAATCTAGCACTGGGGATGGGAAGTCAGCCCAGCTGGCCTGACTTTCCATCCCCAGCAAAGGTCAAAACAGCCCTTCTGTTTCAACAAAATGGAACGGAACAGCTGTTTCAACTCAAAATGAAATTTGATATGAAACACTGTTTCATTGAGTCAAAACTCAAGGCAAAATGGAACAGTGCCCTTTCACACAGCCCTAATATTGACTAAATGTGGAGATGAGTCAGTGACCTCTGCAATACCAGAAGGTGTTACACAACTATTGGAACCAGTTATTATGAGTCCATGAGATGCTGTTTTTGATCCGTCAAAACTTCCAATTGCTGAAGCTACTCTAGAAGACCCAAAGAAGCCTACTGCCATTGCCAGTGAAAGGGGTGTTACCCCTGAAGTGGGCACATTAGATGGAAACCATCCAGCCCAAATACTTATTGGACAACCTTATCTATGGGGGAACAGTGTTGTGTATTGAATATCTATATCTATGCCACGTACTCTGTCAGCAAAAGAAACAGCCCAAATTGCATTATGTCCTCTTGCTGCTTACTGTTCTGCTTTTAACATGCATTATTAGAAAATGTTAGATGTTAAAAATTGTAGTTAATCATTCAATTATTGTAAGATTCTGGGGTGGATCTTAACAGAATATTGTCCTTAGTTTGGGGTATTCCCTACTATCCTAAGATAGCCTCTGAATTAACTAACATTTATGAGGTAGCAAAAGGACTTATACTGGTTCCTGACCTGCACAGAAATGTGATAGGTGAGGGTTAATAATAGATGCTGGGTGGTGAATGAGAGGAGTGTGTTGGTGCCACAGAGCGAGTTATGGATGGTCAGTCACGTATAAAAGGGGTGTGATAAGGTGACAGGGTGAAGCCTGGATGGCCCCTGTTGTACATGGAGAACACTATAAGGTGACAAAGAAATTCCCCAGACAGAACTGATGAGGGGAACTATGGATTGTCCCTCTTCTGAAAAAAGAATGTGATGGGGTTGCTGGGGGAGTTCTGGATATTCCCTGGTCAATAAAGAGAGTGTGAAGAGTGAAATGGTGAGATATGGGTCTCAGGTGTGCAAGGGATGTGTTATGTCATAAGAGGTTGGATTACGGACAATCCATGGAGTTTAGCTGGAGAAAAATGAAGTGACAGATAGATGGTCTATGGCGTGTGACTATGGTGTGATGGTGTTACATGGGTTGGGTTGTGAACAGTCCCTGATTATATAAGAGAGGATGACACATGTAAGAGAAGAAACTGTGAATGGTTCTTGCCATGTAAGAGTACCATGTTTGAGTGACAACTACTTCCCAGAGGGAATGTGATTTTGTTACAGAGTAAGTTATGCTACCCTATAACTGTTACTTAAGTTACAGGGCAAGATATGGATAAGCCTTCTTTTTTCAGTTCTTCTCAGAAAAACTGTTTATTCTTACATATACATTTAGAGGTTGTGAATAAGATGTCCCAAAGTGACTGGTGAATCTGAAGGCCTCGTTGTCTTTAGGCTGTCCAGGGTAAGATATGCTGGAAATACCTGACATCCAGAAGCCAGGTTGTCATCACCCTCTGAACAGCAGCAGCCTTTCAGTTGTCTCAGGATAGCTATTAGATTCTAGTCGCTGTTTTTTTTTCTTATTCTAGGCTGGTTGAGATATTCAAAACAGCCTGAGGGGAGCAGGTGCTCAAATCCCAAAGCAACATCCCAGAGATTATCATCATCTTGAGCAATAAGCAGATACTTGAAAAGAAGTTGCTGTCTCCAGACAAAGCATATATAATGAATTCAGAAAAGAAACAATACTGTACGGCAGGTGATAGGAGTGTCTCTAGGTAGGAAACTAAGCATTGGATTTAAGCATATTTAGGTGTTGTTCTTGAAAAGCTTGAGGTGTCTGCAGGAGAAGATGGAACATGGGTTACAGAAACCATGTTCTAGTGCTGGTACAAACAGTGAAGAGATCACAACATACTTTCCACCTGGGAATGCGCCCTTCTCAAAGGTAAGGCAATTAATAGATTTGGAGATTTTGAGTCAGGAAAACATGGAAGCCTGTGCATTATGTAAAACATAAGCATCATTACCTTTAAGGTTCCTGAGCTACTTTTGTGGTAGGGTTAAGTACAGGCTAAAACAATTTACTAACTGGATTATCAGACATCAAAGACCTTTATTACCACAGGCAAAAGAGGGGAGTTGAGGTAGAGCACTTCAGGTTTATTTTGGTCAATTCTAGCCAGAGGTCAGGTACATGTTAGTTAGAATGGTATATTCCACCCACAGCTTCTTCAATGCTCACTTGGAGTGAAGTCCACATGCAGAAACACATTAGAGTAAGTAGGGTAGAAAAGGAGAAAAATAATTCAGTCCATGCCTGTGAAGCTAAAAAAAAATCCTGGAAGACCCTACTCTGGGCACTCTTTAATGGAAAAGACAACCTAGAAAACGGATACTGCCAGAGATCTGTCCAAGTATCTGTCTGCCTCTTCATAAATTGTTAAAAAAAGAAACATCTGCAAGGGTCATTATGCTTCTCTCCTCTGAATCCCCTGTTTAATCTTGTTTTGACGTGATGAGCAAAGAGTTACATGCACTACAGTATATGAAGAAGTATCATTATAAAGATAGACATCTAAATATGAGGAGGAACAAGAGGGAAAAAAAGGCAAAATCTAAATTCATACTGAGATGAAACTAAAATAATCCAAACTTGCCTGCAAGTGGCAAAGGTGCAGAAACATATCTCTCTCTCTCTCTCTCTTTGTCATTAGATGCTAATGAATGTCTTGCCTGAGATTATTTTATAAGGTGACAGAAATGTGGCTTTGAGTTTTCAGTTTAATATAGCTACTAATAATTTTCAGTAAAGCCAGACCATATTTATTATGGAGATACAAATGGAGATGCTCTAGGAGCATCAGAGTCAGAAGCTTACAAGAAAGGGGAAAAGTGTTGGCATGGACAAGCTAAGTTTACATAATATTGGGCATGGCTCCTTCCAATTTTCCAATCCTCAGCCTAATGGAAAATTTGTTTTCTTTCCCTAGGATCCCCTCCTGGCCAGCACAAAATGGGGGAACCAAACGTCAGTCACAACATTCATCCTCCTGGGATTTGGGGGTCTCCCTCATCTGCAGATTTTTCTCTTCTTGCTGTTTCTAGTGATTTATGTGGTGACTGTGACTGGGAACATCCTCATTCTTGTGTTGGTTGTGGCTGATCCACACCTGCACACCCCTATGTACTTCTTCCTGGGGAACTTGTCCTGTTTGGAGACTTGCTACACCTCCACCATCCTGCCCAAGATGCTGGCCAGCCTCCTGACTGGGGACAGGACTATTTCTGTTCATGGCTGCATTGCACAATTTAATGTGTTCAGCTCTCTGGCAGCTGTAGAGTGTTTTCTCCTTGCTGTGATGTCTTACGATAGGTACTTTGCAATATGTAAGCCACTGCACTATGCAAGTCAGATGAATGGGAAGTTCTGCCTTCAGCTGGCCTCTGGGTCCTGGGTTAGTGGCTTTCTGGCTAGCACAGTAACAACTTCTTTGTTGTCCCAATTCACTTTCTGTGGCCCGAATGAGATTGACCATTTCTTCTGTGATTTCACCCCATTGATCAAACTGTCCTGCAGTGACACAAGTGTAATGGAACTCGTGACCTTTGTCCTTTCCTGTGTGTTCACCGTTCTTGGCTTTTTCTTTATCCTGATATCCTATGCTTGCATCATAAGCACCATCCTGCGAATACAATCTGTCTCTGGGAGGGAAAAGGCATTTTCCACTTGTTCCTCTCACCTTATCGTGGTGACCATTTTTTATGGGACCCTAATGATGGTCTATATGTTACCAGACACTGCTACATTAAGAGCTCTGAACAAAATGCTGTCTGTTTTCTACACTGCCTTAACTCCCATGGTCAACCCGCTCATATACAGCCTGAGAAACAGAGAAGTGGAAAAAGCCTTTAGGAAAATTCTTAGAAAAGCCTAGCTTCTCAGAAAAGAATAGCAGAAAATTAATTTGCTCCTGTTACCATCACATGGAGTAAATCTGAGTTCATTACAGTGCAAACCCACCCAGTTTATCCTGGTTAGTGTGGCTAGTCCTACATGACATGAATGGATGAGACATCTTCATAAAATGAGTTCCTTTTCCTTTGCAATCAACGGAGATGCTCGATACGTGTGCAGTCTGTTCTGTGATTGACTTGTACTTGGACACCAGTATCTTTTTTCTGTCTCTATTTCAGGAAGCGTCTACTAAACACATTTGCACAATGATGATTTTAAACATGACTATTCAACAGCTTGAGTATAAAATGTCTCAGAAATGTTTTAAGAAAACAGGCATTTTAAATCTCATGGCAGTTTATTTTGAACATCTCAGTGCTCACAAAAAGCCTTTTTTTCTTGAAAGAAAATTTTGGTGCAAAGCAAAGCATTTTAACAATATGCATTTAAGCACTGCAGTGAGGTATAACAGATAAAGGCAGGTGATGCCACAAAGTTCATAATGTCTGCCCAATATATTACACAAAAGAAACAATTTCATTAGTTCATCCACATTTGATTGAGGATTTATAATGATCTGTTTATCAGGGTAATGTACTTTGATTAAATTAATTGATGGACTCTGTACATACCTGGAAACTTGAAACATACCTGTTTATCAGGGTGTCTTGTTCACCTTGACTGGTATTTACAAGGGGGCATCACAAAGTTGGACCCCCAGATTCCATCAACATTGAATGTTTGAGTACTATAAATCCCTTTGCAAATCCTATTTCAAAAAACCAACTGTAGAGAGCTCACAGAGACACCAACCTTAATTAAGTTGTTCTTTCCATGCACAAGTATCCCAGGTCTCTTCCAGGAGTACCAGTAGACATCTCGGTCTCACAGTGAAGCTGGGAAGCTTCCCACTGGCATAAAGCCCCCATTTCTAAAACTCAGACATGGTACATATTGCATCTGTTAGGGGTCAAGGAAAGATCATTCCCCAAGGCCTACGTAATGTCGAAAGGGGTAATAAAAAAATAAAGTAACAGTTAAACACTTGGTTGATTCTGAATGGAAATGTGGTGGGTCTATCAAAGTGTTTGTGTCTGTGTGGTTGTTAAATCATTATAAATCACTAGTGAATTGACTGTCAAGAATGATGGTGGGGGGTAGGGGAGAAGGGGGCTGGAATGGTGCGCTGCCACCTAAAATCACATGCTGTCGCTGTTCTGCTTCTTGCAAGGAGGGGGGTGGAGGAGCTGAGGCCAGCACCTCCACCCTCTGTACAGTCCTCGGCACAGCTTCAAAATCATGGTGGTGCTTCCCCATGCCTGGAGCACTCTGTTTCATCCCACTCCCCTCCAGCCCCTCAGTCCCCACTGTCATGGCAGTGCTCTGCTGTCTGTCCCTGTCTAAGTAGTGCACTTCTATTAGCTGCTAAGATAGCCAATCAGAGTGTGAATAAAGCACTATGGACAGACAGACAGAGAGATTTAGGCTTTTATAATATTAGAACTAGCCAATTGCCCATCAAGAATGATGGGGGTGGGGGCAGCAGTTGGAGATGGAGCCTCAGGCCCACTTCTCCTTCCCTACTGCTGTTTCAAGTCCAGGCCCACACACCCTCCCGGCTGCAGAGGTGGGAAGAAGGGAGGAGTGGGCCCAGGCCCAATGCAGGGGAGGACCAGGCCCGAAGGTGGGGAAAAGCCGAGCCCCCATGGTGGCTGGGTAAGGGGAAGCAGAAGCCCCGGGCTGACCCGGCGGCGATGGAGGTACAGGAGAAGCAGGCTCAGGGGCAACATGGGGAAGCAGGGGTGAGGGAGGAGGCTCACTCTTCCCCTCCCCCCACAGCTGCTGTGTTGGGCCGGGATGGGCCCACTGTCCCCCCGCCCCCCACTGTAATGAGCAGTGGGCCGGCTTTACCCTCAGGTCAGGCTTGGGCACAGTACTCCCCTGGCTCTACTGACACCACCGATGCCACGGCCTGCCCACATCGGGACTTCTTGGGGATGGGAGGAGTGGGCTCAGGCCCAATGGAGGGAGGTTGCCCAGTCCTTTCCTCCCCCAGCTGCTGCCCCGGCCATATCGGGCTGGGCCCACTGTCCCTGCCACCCTCCACAGCCCCCGCTGCGGCAGGCCTATTTTTCCCCAGCTTGGGCCCACTCCCCCACCATGTTGGGCCTTGGCCCACTCCCCGTCACCCTGCATTACCTACAGGGAGCAGGGTTGGAGCTGAGGCCAACACAGCTGGCCTCGCCACCCCCACTCCATCCCCTGTGTCCCCACCCTCATGGCGGTGGGATGGCTTGTGTCAGAACACTTCTTCATGCTCTGATTGGCTGTTTGTCAGTCAATTAGAGCACAAATAAAGCATTACAGACAGAGAGACCAATAGATTTAGGCTTTTATAATATTAGATTATGTTTCCTGAAATGTACTTTGATTAAATTAATTGATGGACTCTGTACATACCTGGAAACTTGAAACATACCTGTTTATATCCACCCTCCACCCAGTATCCCCTGCCTGGACGGACAGACAGACAGACACACACACACACACACACACACACACACACACACGTATAGCAGAGAGAGCACTAGACTCTACTGAGAAACTAGAGCTCTTTGCTGGCTCAGCCACTGATCTCTTGGATGACTCTGGGCAAACTGCATCACATTTCTGTGCTTCAGTATTCCATATACAAAACTGGGTTCACGACATGGCCCTCTCTAGTAAAAATACCTTGCAAGCTACTTGTGCAATAGTTTCATAGTTTCTAGGGTCGGAAGGGACCTGAGCAGATCATCTAGTCCGACCCCCTGCCATGGCAGGAAAGAGTACTGGGGTCAAACAACCACAGCAAGGTGTACATCTAGCCTCCTCTTAAAGATCCCCAGGGTAGAAGCCAGCACCACTTCTCTTGGAAATTGGTGACAGATCCTAGCCGCTCTCACAGTGAAGTAGCGGCTCCTGATATCTAAGCCTAAATCTACCCTCTGCCAGCTTGTGACTGTTATTCCTGGTCACTCCTGGCAGTGCTCGGGGGAACAGTGACTCCCGCAATGCCTGCTGGTCCCCCCTGACTAGTTTGTAACAGGCCACTAGATCCCCCCTCAGCCTTCTCTTGTGGAGGCTGAACAGGTTCAGGTCCCATAGCCTCTCCTCAGAAGGCCTGCTCTGCTGCCCCCTGACCATGCGAGTAGCCCTCCTCTGGACCCTCTTCATGTTGTCCATGTGGCAGAAAGCCACCTTGTTTCTCCCCAAAATCTCTGCCCTGTGACACTGTGACTAAAATCTCTGAGCAGCAACCATTTGATTAGGGTGGGCCAGCACGGAGGGGACCACACCCTGGCTGGTGTCTTGAGCTGGCTGCATTCCTGAGGGAGGGGGGAAACCTGCTCCCTCTGCCTACCTGACTTGCATCAATTACCTGGGTGTGGGGTTTCTACCTGGGGAGCTGGAATCTGCCTGGTAACAGGTGATGCATTTCGAATTGGTTGGCTGACAGCCAACTGGGGCTGACCTCCACTGGACCAGGTGAATGAGGTCACAGGGGCTATATAAGTTGGGAGGGGGAGGAGGCTCGCTCTTCTCTCTTCGGCCATGATGAAGCAGCAGCAAAGCAGGGGAGACAGAGGAGCCTTGCCATCTGAAACTAGCTCTCTCTCTCACCCCAAGACTCCAGAGGGGAAACTGGAGAACTCTGGAAGGTGCTTGTGAGTAAGCTACTCAATCGGATTAGATATTTAGCTGGCAGTAACACAGATGCGTAATCAAAAGGCTACCTCAGACACACTGTTTGCTCTTTAGGATTTCTAAGAAATTGCTCAACCCTGTACCCTAGTTTACCCTACCCCCTCTCATCAATAAAGTTCTCCTTTTTGACTGGTGTGGGAGACTTATTGAGGGGTGGGTCTAAATTATGCCTAAGAGACCCCTTAGGACTAAGGGAGACTTTACTTTTTGCCCCCTTGACTTGGGGAAGTGCCCCAAGTGCCTGTACTGGGTCGAGTACCCGTCGGACTATTAGGCCTGTGTTTCCCCGAGGACACAGGGCCGAGGCAGTCCCTTCTCGGGGTGGTGGCGGCACGTTACCCCCAGACTAGCGAGTGTGCTCCGGGAGAGGGGTCGGCCAAGCATAAGGCGCCCCTAGGGAGGCATTCGGAGTCTGGGAGGTGGTTGGGCGCAGGGAGGTGGGCGGCTCAACGCAGGAGCGCCCCCTACTGGCCCGCCACAGTCCACATCCCTCCTGAAGTGCGGTGCCCAGAACTGGACGCAGTACTCCAGCTGTGGCCTAATCAGTGCCACATAGAGGGGAAGGATCCCCTCCTTGGACCTGGTTGAGATGCATCTGTGGATGCATGACAAGGTACGGTTGGCCTTCCTGACTGCATCCCCACACTGCCGGCCCATGTTCATCTTGGAGTCAATGATGACTCCAAGATCCTTTTCTGCCTCTGTACTGACAAGAATGGAGTTCTCCAGTCTGTAGGTACAGTGCTGGTTGTTCTTCCCCAGGTGCATCACTTTGCACTTGTTGGTGTTGAATCCCATCCTATTCTCATCCGCCCACCCCTGTAACCTGTCTAGGTCCAATTGCAGCCTATTCCTCCCTTCTAGCGTGCCCACATCCCCCCATATCTTAGTGTCATCAGCAAATTTGAACAGGGTGCTTTTTACCCCCTCGTCCAAGTCACTGATGAAGATGTTGAACAGTGCGGGCCCGAGGACCGAGCCATGGGGGACCCCACTGCCCACATCCCTCCAGGTCAAAAATGACCCATCCACCACCACTCTCTGGGTGCAGCCCTCCAGCCAGTTGGCGACCCAATTTTTCCTTATTACTAAGGAAAGAGCTTCATTTCTGCAAAAATCTAATCTTTTCTAAAATTTAAACATTATTAGGATTAGCAAGTTTTCTTGCTTTTGCAGAACAACTTGCCAATTTTTATTTGAAAGATTAATAAAATAGTCATTAATGGGTTTTTTCTTCTTCTTCTTTTTTTGGAGAATGAAAGAGTAAGAACATTGATCTGGAAAGGACTTCCTGGACTATTGGGTACCTAAACACATGACGGATTTCTGCTCCAATGCATGCTAATTAGCACCCATCAGAGCTGACTTGAGTAATCATGTGCTAATTAGCATACTTCAGCAGCCTCTGCATCATGTGTATTCAGCGTCCTCACATTTCAAAATGGCAGCAGGGGTACTTCAACTAACGATTGTCAAATGAGCTTTAGTTAAAATGCCCCTGCCACTACTTTGAAATGCAAGATGCTGAATACACATGATGCTGTGGGCACTTTAATCAGAGCAGGACTCAGAGCCACTCTAATTAATGCACCCACCACAACCACCCTGAAGCACGTGTATAGACACCCATTAAGTCCAGTGCAATTCATTTGATTTGCTGTTAACCATTTACCCCCAAATTCCTTGAAATGACCATAATTAGAATCCTTGGAGCCTGACCTAGGGAAAAAAATTCTTTTTGAACCCACATTTGGTAATCAGTGTAACCCCAAGTGGAAGAGCAAGACCCTGCAGCCAGAAATCTATGAAGTTTCCAACTATGGTACCAGCAGGAGCATCAGCACATGCCAGTCAAATTCCCCAGGCCTAGCTGTGGCCATATTTCTGTGGCCATCAGGGCAGGGGAAAGGGGAATCTGGTTCATGAAGAAGCCCCATGAATGATCTATTGGGATGTGGGTTACTAAGGAATTCCAAAGGGAAAGAAATCCTTGCAGTGTATCAAAAAAACCCTGACATATGGGGTAGCCAGCACCTACTACACTGCAAAGAGCTACTTGTAGTGTTGAAATCTGCAAAGATAAAAAAAATTAAGGAGGCTTTTTCCCTCTTCATAAACTAATTTGTCAGTTTTTGAATAGTTTTTAAAGCACCCTACTTTATAAGGAAGCAATTGTCCACCTGTTCTCTTGGAAGTAACTTTCTCTCTTGCCTTCCTACTGTAAATTTAGTTGCATGTTAATACTAGTTGAGTAAAAGTACTAGCTATCTGGCTATATCAGAGAACTAGGGACCTCAGACTAGGGACCTCAAGAGGTCATCCAATCGAGCCCCTTGGTCAAGGCAGGATGAGTCTAATTCTTCCCAGGTAAATATTTGCTAACCTACTCTTAAATTTATGCCAAGATGAAGTTTTCCAACCCTCTGGGGAATCTGTTCCAATGCTTAAGCATCCATATGGTGAGAAAGTTCTTCCATATATCCAACCTAAATTTCTCTTGTTGTAATTTAAACCCATTACTTCTTGGCCTGTACCCTGCAGCACAGGGAACAGTCTCTCCTGTTTTACAACTACCCCTCAAGTATTTGAAGATCATTATCAAATCCTCCTTGATCCTGTATTGGGGTGACAGGTAGAGATATGAATGACCCCTGATGTAAAAGGAGAATATGGATGGCACAACCCCAGGTGCATTATGGATGATCTCTGGTCTGACTGGAGTGGGGGAGCAGCTTCTGGGGTATAGGGTGAGCTGTGGGAGATATATGTAAAATAAAGGGATGGTAACAAGGGGACTGTCATACCAGGTTGTAGGAGGCCAAATCTGAAGAGAGCGCACTGAGTCCAAGCATAGGGAAGCCAGGAACTGGGAGATCCACCTGAGGAACTGAGGCAGAGATCGAGAGGGTCAGGCAGATCATGAGGACAGGAAGCCAGCCAGGTCAGGTATCCTGAGTCTGTCAGGAAGCTAGAAATAACACAAGTCTAAATACAATGTTGAAACTTGTTGCCCAGACACTTCCTCTTCTGAATCAGGGGTTTATATTGGAAAGGGTGAAGGGTCAGCTGACCTAGGCTGGCCACTCCATTGGCAGAGAGTGGGTATGTGGCTAGGCCCAGATAGAGGGTTCTGGCCCCATGTGTCCAGCCTCAAGCTCTGTTGAAAAGGTGGCACACCAGGTGGTGCACAACCAGATCAGGGCCCCAGGTTCAAGGCTACAGGTCAATAAGGAAAAAGTAACTTGTGGTATGTAACAGCCTTTAACAGAGGCAGATGGTGATTTATGAATGGACTGCCTTGTGTTTGGTCAATGGTGTTAGAAAACTGAATAGCTTATGAATAGATCCTAATGTATAAAAAGGAGGATGACTTTAGCAAGGCTTTTGATACAGTCTCCTACAGCTTTCTTGCAAGCAAGCTAAGGAAATATGGGTTGGATGAGTGGACTGTAAGGTGGACAGAAAACTGGCTGAATCATCAGGCTCAAAGGATAGTAATCAATGGCTCAATGTCTAGTTGGCAGGTACTATCAAGTAAAGTGCCCCAAGGGTTGGTCCTGGGGCCAGTTTTGTTCAATGTCTCCATCAACAACCTGGAAGATGGCATAGAGTGTACCCTCAGCAAGTTTGCAGATGGCATCAAGGTGGTGGGAGTAGTAGATACACTGGAGGGTAAGGCAAGGATTCAGAGTGACATATAAAAATTGGAGGACTGAACCAAAGGAAATCTTATGAGGTTCAATAAGGACAAGTGAAAAGTCCTGCACTTAGGATGAACACTCCCATGCATTGGTACAGGCTGGGCCGAATGGCTGGGCAGCAGCTCTGCAGAAAAGGACCTGGGAGTTACAGCGGACGATAAGCTGAATATGAGCCAACAAGGTTGTTGCAAAGGAGTACTGTGTCTAGTTTTGGGCTCCCCATCACAGAAAGGATTTAGAAAATTGGAGGGAGTACAGTTGAGGGGAACCAAAATGGTTAGGGCACTGGACCACATGATTTCTGAGAAGAGGCTGAGGGTACTGGGCTTATTTAGTCTGCAGAAGAGAAGGCTGGGGGTGGGGGAGGGGATTTGATAGCGGCCCTCGATTACCTGAAGGGTAGTACCAAAGAGGTTGGAGCTGGACTGTTCTCAGTGGTGGCAGATGACAGAACAAGGAGAAATGGTCTCAAATTGCAGCAATCGAAGTTTAGGTTGATTATTAAGGAAAAAATATTCTCTTTGAGGGTACTAAAGCACAGATCTCTTCGTCAGACTAAATAACCCTAACTCTTTTGCCTGTCCTCATAAGGCATATTTATCAGGCCTCTAATCATTTCTGATATTCTCAGATAGACTCTTTCCAATCTGGTCACATCTTTCTAGGAGCGTGGGGCCCAAAACTAGATACAGTACTCCAGATGAGGCTATGAGCCCTCACCAACACTGAACAGAGTAGAAGAATTGCTTCCTGTAAATATAGACTGAACACATGCAACAGGCTATGCACTGGCCAGGCACATACACAGATATGTGTATACACCCCTTGTGGATGTCTAAGAGTGTTGAAAGTCCAAAAATATAGGCAGTCAAAAACACAGGTTTAGTAGATGATAGCTAGAAGAGGAGAGCTGTCCCATGCTTTACCCCCAAGAGCTGGGTGGCTATATCACTTTACCAAGAAGCTGGAGACCCGGCTCTAGGACTCCTTCATGCAGAGGTGACCTGAAAGCACATCAATGTGACTTCCTAACACAGCACTTTTTAAGTGTCACACCACTTTTTAACTGTTTGCAGATAATAATTTTGATTTAGTGAGGCTAACGGAAATCTGGTGGGACCCTACCCATGACTGGGCAGTACACACTGAGGGCTATAGGTTGTAAAGAAGGGACAGAGTAGGGAGGAAAGGGAGTGGGGTGGCTCTCTATGTATAGGAGCATTATACATTTACCCTAAAAATGGGATCAAAGGAGAAGAAAGTTGAGATATTGTAGGCTAGGATACAAGGAGATCGGGGCGAAAGGGACTTGGTGGTGGGGGTCTGCTACAGACCCCCACACCAAGAGAAAAAGCTAGACTTGGAATTCTTGAGGCAGCTTTCAGAGGCTGTACAGTTGAGGGAAGTGGATGTCATGGGGGACCTAAACTACCCTGACATCTGCTGGGAAGAGCGGTCAGCCAAATACAACCGTTCACATAGGGTCTTAACCTGCATACAGGACCTCCACCTAACACAGCACATACGGTCCCACTAAGAGGAATGCCTTACTGAACTTGGTGTCAGCTACAGGGGATGACCTGGTAGGGGAGCTACAGATTCATGGTCACCTTGGGGACAGTGACTACCAGTCAACTGAATTCACCATACAGTGTAGGGTGGGTAAGATAACTAGTAGGGTGGAAGTGCTTGACTTCAGGAAGGCTAACTTCAGTGTGCTTAGGAGTCTAGTCAATGATGCACTGCAGGAGAAGAGTATTGGTGAGATGGGCGTCCAGGAAGGGTGGTAATTCCCAAAGGAAGTGATCCTTTGGGCACAGAGGGAGACTATCCCAGTATGAGGGAAAAGGAGCCAAAAAAATTCCTTGGCTAAACAGGGAAATCCAGGGGAGCCTAAGGGCAAAAAAGAAGCCATATATGTGGTGGAAGCAGGGGTAAGCTACCAAGGACAAGCATACCTACTTGGCCCATACTTGCAGGCAAGCAGTTAGAAAGGCCAAAGCAACGACAGAGCTGAAGCTGACAACACAAATTAAAGACAACAAAAGTCTTTTTTTTAGGTATGTAGGGAGTAAAAGGAAGGTGCAAGGCAGCATAGGACCCCTACTGAACAAGAAGGATTAATTAGTGACAGACAGAGGGGACAAGGCTGAGCTATTCAATGAGTTTTTTGCCTCAGTGTTCTTGAACAGGGCTCAAGATAAGTTTCCTAATGGGTTCTTAGATGGGCATCAGAGGGACACCAGCACACCAACTGTCAACGTTGACTTGGTGCAGATTCACTTGGATGGACTGGATGTGTTTAAGTCAGCAGGCTCGGATGAGTTGCACCTAAGAGTATTGAAGGAATTGGGCGGTGTCATAGCAGAACCACTCGCATGGCTGTTTGAGTACTCGTGGCACTTAGGCCAAGTCCCAGAGGACTGGAAAAGGCCCAAAATGGTCCCTGTGGCAAGAAGCCACCTTTGTTTCTCCCCAAAATCTCTGCCCTGTGACAATCTGATTAGGATGGGCCCAGCAGAGGAGATACACCTTTACCCTACATCTTTAGGTAACCTGAACTGGCTTCATTCCTGAGGGAGGGGGGAAACCTGCTCCCTCTGCCTACCTGACTGGTATCAGCTAGCTGGGTGAGGGGCTTCTACCTGGTGGGCTATAGTCTCCCCAGCAACTAGTGATGTATTTCAAATTGGTTGGCCGACAGCCAACAGGTGCTGGCCTCCATTGGACCAGGTGAATGAGGTCACAGGGGCTATATAAGTTAAGACTGTCCAGAAGGAGGGGGCAGCAGCCATGCGGGAGGAATCAGACTTAGAGAGGAGTTTACCATCTGAAACTGGCTCTCTCCCCCATAACTCATGAGCAAGGAACGGCCTGCCTCCAGAGGGGATCTCCAACAGCCTCTGGATGATGCTTGTGAGTAAACTACGAGAGATCTGATTAGATATATAGCTGGCAGTAACTCAGATGCATGATCAAAAGGCTACCTCAGCCAGACTGTTTTGCTCTATGGGATTTCTATGATATTGCCCTATCTTGTACCCTATTTTCACCCTACCCGCTGTAATCAATAAAGTTCTCCTTTGTGACCAGTGTAGGAGAGTTATTGAGGGGTGGGTCTAAATTATGCCTAAGAGGCCCTTTAGGTCTGCGGACTAAGGGAGACTTTCCTTTTTGGCCCCCGACTTGGGGAAGTGACCCAAGTGCCTGTACTGGGTCGAGTACCCGTAGGACTATGAGGCCTGTGTTTCCCCGAGAACACAGGGCCAAGACCGTCCCTTCTCAGGGTGGTGGCAGCTTACGTTACCCCCCGGCTAGCGAGTGTGCTCCAGGAAGGGGGTCAGCCGGATGCAAGGCACCCCTAGGGAGGCACTCGGAGCCTGGAAGGTGGTGGGGCGCAGTGAGATGGGTGGCTTAACGCAGGAGTGCCCCCTACTGGCCTGCCACAGTCCCTATTTTCAAGAAGGGGAGAAAGGAGGATCTGAGTAATTATAGGCCAGTCAGTCTCGCCTCCATCCTTGGAAAGGTCTTTGAAAAGATTATTAAGGATCATATTTGTGGGAGTCCAGCAGGAAAAATAATGCAGTAGGGCAACCAGCATGGATTCATAGCAGGTAGATCATGCCTAACCTATCTGGTTTCATTTTATGACAGGGTCAGAAAACACTTAGACATAGGAGTAGAGATGGATGTCATTTTCTTGGATTTTAGCAAGGCCTTCAATATGGTATCTCATACCATTCTGATAAATAAATTAAGAGGCTGTGACATAGATGTTTATGTGGTCCGGTGGGTGGCAAACTGGCTTAGTGATCTCACTCAGAGAGTGGTAGTAGATGGGTTGGTATCGGCCTGGAAGGATATGGATAGTGGGGTCCCACAGAATTCAGTCCTTGAATCTGTACTCTTCAATATCTTCAGCAGTGACTTGGATGTGGGTGTGAGGTGTACTCTGTCCAAGTCTGCAGATGATACTAAATTGTGCGGTGAAGTGCATACTCCAGAAGGTAAGGAATGATTGCAGGCAGACCTGGACAAATAAGAAAAGTGGGCAGTACACAATAGGATGCAGTACAACAGGGACAAATGCAGAGTCCTGCACCTAGGGCACAAAAATATCCAGCACACCTACTGGCTGGGAAGTGACCCTCTCAGCAGCACAGAAGCAGAAAGGGATCTCAGAGTCATAGTGGACTCCAAGATGAAAATGAGTCATCAGTATGACAAAATCATCAGCAAAGCTAACCACACTTTATCAGGCATCAGCAGATACATGACAAACAGAACCAAAGAGGTGATACTTCCCCTCTCTGTGGCACTGGTCAGATGGCAGTTGGAGTACTGTTTTGGGTGGCGTACTTCAAACGATATTGCTAGACTTGAGAGGGTGCATAGGAGGGCCACTCACATGGTTAGGGGCTTACAGGACAAGCCCTATGTGGAGAGACTGAGGGACATGGACCTTTTCAGCCTCCACAAGAGAAGGCCGAGAAGTGATCTTGTGGCCGCCTACAAATTCAGTATGGGAATGCAGCAAGGAATCAGAGATGCTCTGTTCACTAGGGCACCTCTTGGGGTAACAAGAACAATGATCACAAACTGACAGAGAGCAGATTTAGGCTAGATAACAGGAAAAACTTCTTCATGATAAGGGTGGCCAAAATTTAGAATGGGCTTCCAAGGGAGGTGGTGCTCTCCCCTATGTTGCAGGTCTTTAAAAGAAGGCTGGATAGGCATCTGGCTGGGGTCATCTGAGCCCAGCACTCTTTCCTACCTAGGCAGGAAGTCAGACTTGATGATCTGTTGAGGTCCCTTTTGATCCTAAAATCTATGAACCTATGAACTACAAGCCAAGCATCATGCAAGGCCTTCACCAATGCTCCATCTGCAGCCAACCGCCTGGGCAACCAAAGAAAGATAGACACATGGGTCCAAGAGGAAGACAGCAAGAAGGACAGTGTGAATCTCAGTAAGATGGACTCCACCCTGGAACGGAGTGGGACTTGACTTCTAGTTTGGAGTCTTGTTCCCAATGAGGCAAAAACTTCCCCACTAGACCACCCTACATCCACTTCAGCATATGCAAGGGGCAGTGGCACCATGTCGAAAGAAGCACCTGAGTGGAGCCTAGATAATGACCGTTTAACAGGGTTTGTACTCCATTACTAAGAAGGGGAGACCTGGAGAGAGAGACAGTACTTCAAAGAGGACCCCACAGGGCATGTAATCTAGATTTGAGACAGTGGAGGGACCACTGACAGTCCCAGTATTCCGGGAGAAGTGGCAATCTGCCTCCACAAAGCAGTGAGAGATATTACCCAAGTGGGCAGTGGGAAGCAGAACTGAGGAAACTGCAGTTGCTGAAGGGTCAAATGGACCAGCTGCCAGGAGACAAACCCCAAGTACTTGATTGAGAGACAGTGCTTCAGTGAAGAGCATGGGCAAGCCTACTAATCAGTCTAATTGTAAGCTGCTGATCGAGGTTATGAGTGCATCAGGCCAGAGGGGCAGAAAAGGGAAGATCTGAAGTACATATAAGATGCACCTAGAGACTACAGCCTTAGTCTTCTTCTTGCTTTGGCAAAAATAGGACACGGTATAGTCTGGGGGAACAGGAGCTCACAGACCAAGGAGATAAGGCAGTCTGGTAGCCCTGCTGGGAAGGAGCCACTGTAAGGGGCTTCCGAAAAGATAGGTATTGAAAACTACATGTTTTGGTTTATGTTGTGGACTGGATTCAAAGCTGTGAGGCATGGGAGTAGCTGAAGGGGAGAAAAGGAGGTGACTGAAGACACACTACAGAGGGACTTAGTACACTGTTGAGCTGATGGTCTCCCAGAGGCCCAGTGAAAGAAAAGTGGGTTGTCAGGCCCAGCAAACTGAGAGAGGGGTATTAGAGCTGGTACAGAAGGCATGGGATTCCTGAGAAACTGGAACGGGGGTAAAAAGTACCTACAGAATGAGGTAAGTAGAGAGGGAGCCCAGGGAACAGGGCAGAGAGGACTAGAACACTCAAAGCCAGATCCCAGTTAACAGAAGGCAGCTTCCCCAGGCATTCCTAGTAACACCAAAGATGTGGCAAGTGAGTGAGGGAGGTGGCTGGTGGGTAGTTAAGGTGCTTAAACAAACCTCAGTGGGCCCCTGGGGTACCAAGTGACTTTGGGGAAACTGAGGCCATCATTACACTTCGCTAACTTTGCTGACTTGTGCCACTTGTGACAACAGAACTGCCACTTAGACTACCAAAAGAAAAGGCAAATAGAATTCCACTCCTGGCTGAGGCAGGTGGGGTCCAAAAAGTAGCTTCCCTGACAGAGGACACTATGAGAGATTTCAAAAAATACAACCATGACAGGGTCTTGTGGAGGGCCTTTTCCTTTCTAAATATGTAACTTCTAGTAATTTAAAAGGAAACTAATCTAGATTACTTTCTAATTAAATAAAAGCTTAAATGATGGTCATTTGGGTCTGTTCTCTAATTTTTCATTTTATCTGATACATAAAAAATCTCTGTCTTATGGAAGTCAGGAGATCAGTTCACTGCTCACAATGTGAAGAAATGTTGGTGCCCAAACCCGAGCAAGATGATGAGCAACGGGTATGAAAAGGTCAGTCTGTCCCAACACCAAACTAAAGAGTTGAAGAATTATGCAATTCCAAAATGAAACAGGTAAGAACAAAATTAATTCAGAAGTCTGAAGGGAGGAGGAACGGAGCCACAGACAATGTCCCCTGGCACTGGGGCAAGAATGGGCAACCTCCCACCTAATTAACACCATAATTATGTATCATCAAAGCATGGCAGGTGAGGAGGCGGGTGGTTGGCCCAGACAATGACAGACCAGACCCAAGAAAAGCCCCCTGTTACAAGGCCACATCCAGATGTGTAAGGTCATATGCTTGCACTGGCACAAATACTAGCAACACAAATTTGTGCCCCTACTTTGTGCTGCAGCACAGATCCCTCCACTCCTTTCCATCTTCCTCCCCAGCCTTCAGTGGCTAGAGAGCTAGAAAGAGGGTAAGCATAGAGCAGGTGTACAGCCTCTAGCCACTCCCCTGCTTGCCATCTCTCTAGTGGAAGATCTCAGCAGTGCACATTAGAGAGGATATTAACCCCGAATGTGTGACGGATCACTAGCACTTGTTAACCTTACTACAGACTAACATTCCTTAGAATCAGCACCTGCTAACTCTAACGTGTCACCTCCCTCTAAAATTTTGGGATGCCCCGGCCTTCTATACATGCATGCCTGCACAACCTTTACTTAGGTGCACGGCTACCCAGCCAGATTACAGTTCAGCCAAGGATGCTCAGGGCCCATGGATACGTTTCTCGCCCACAGCTCCACTTTGAACTGAGATTAAGTTCCAAAAACTGCAGTTGTGCAATTGTGTACATGCCACATGGGTGGGTAAAGTCAACTATGACTTAGCCCTTAAACTTCACAGGCATCTCAGATTGTGACCCAAAAGTTCGCATCTCAAAATGTGACCCAGTTAATGTGAAAGTCTTACGTCAGTATCTAGGTACTAAACTGGACTGAGCCCAACTCGAATTGTTTTGATAATGCTGAATTTTTGTTATTCTATTTTATCACATCCTACAATCTGGAATGGATTGGAAACCACCAGGAAGTGCTAACAGCCTATAGATACAAAAAAATAAGTCAAAATGCTTCATTTAGATTCTGTGGCTTTTCAAATTTTTCCCAGTGAAGATGTCATTGAAACTGGTATTTTCCTTCCAAATACTTCAGTTTCACCCAAACAGCATTGTGTGATAGAAAGTGGTCACACCAACATTTTATCTTATTATGTTTATTGCGAATCAGTGCATGTCCCTTTTCTAGGTCCTGGCCTATGTTAACACAAATATTCCTTTTATTGAGCAATCACTTTCATCATCTTCTCTCTTCTCAGTGCCCCTTTCACCTCTTTGTTCCTCAGGCTGTAGATAATGGGATTCAGCATGGGGGTGATGGTAGTGTACATCAGAGCCAAGACTTTGTTGCTTTCTGCTGAGTAACTGGACTTGGGTCGCAAGTAAATCAGGCTGCCACTCCCATAATACAGTGTCACCACCATGAGGTGTGAGGAACAGGTGGAGAAGGTCTTGTGCCTACCCTCCGCTGAGGTCATCCTCACGATGGTGGAGATGATATGGATGTAGGACACAAGAATGAAAGAAAAAGGAATAAAGATGACCAGTACTGTGGCTGTCATTGCCTGCATCTCATACAGAGAAGTGTCAATGCAAGAAAGTTTAATCAGTGGGGGGATGTCACAGAAGAAATAATTAATCCTGTTGGACCCACAGAAGGGTAAAGTGAACACCCACGCTGTCTGCACCATGGATACCGCATTACCACTGAACCAAGAGAGAACTACCAGTAAAAGACAAACCTTTCTGTTCATGATGGCTGTATATCTTAGTGGGTTGCATATGGCCACATAGCGGTCATATGCCATGGCTGCCAGAAGGAAGCACTCAGAGGCCCCTAGGAAGAGCAGGAAGTACATCTGAGCAGCACAACCCATGTAGGAAATGCTCCTATCTTTGGACAGAAAGTTCTCCAGCATCTTGGGGACAATGACAGAGGTAGTACAAATGTCCAAGAAGGACAGGATTCTCAGGAAGAAATACATGGGGGTGCAAAGTGATGGGTTCACTGTGACCATGATGATCAGTATGTTTCCTATCAGGGTGATGATATAGATCAGAAAAAACATACAGAAGAGAAGCACCTCCAGCTCAGGGTGGTCCAACAAGCCCACAAGTATAAATTCAGTTACTGCAGTTGAATTCTCTCTTCTGAATCCTTCTAGATACTTCATCTGTAGGGAAAATACATTTCCAGATGTTACTAGGGAAATTGATGATGCAAAATATTATTAAATAGTGTTCATATTGTAATATCACTCAATAACTTTAAGATGTTGGCTTCATGGAGTGTGTGTGTATGTAGCTGTCAGACTGACACTAACAGGGCATTTCACAGTAGTACGCAGTATGCTCAAGAATGTTTGTAATATAAGGCCAAAATGGTGAAACAATTTATATGCAGGTTTAACTTCATGCATTGTGCGTACTGATCAGGAACATTTTTTTCCATTGAATATTTTTGGTACTATTGCAACCTGAGGCTTTCAAAAGTGACTGGATATTCAAATACTTCCAAGACATTAAAAATCTTGGCTAAAATCTCTACATCTTCTCTACTCGGAGCTCAGTACATTTTGATCAGACAACATTCACATGGAAAGCCTGAATAGCCAAAATCAAAGACACTTATAGTTAATATAATTAATTTTGTTACCCTTAGTTTAAAAGTTAAATTATTGTAGCAATTCCCGTTTTCTTTTAAAATTCATTACCTCCCCTTCCCCAACTATTTCTGACTTTTTCTCTCCCTCTCTCACCCCTATAGGTAAGTATAAATGAGCTAAGACATGGGGTCAGCTTCCGCATTTTATTTTGGCAGCAAGTTGTATTTGCTTTGTTTTTTTCTCCTTCTTTATATTGTATAATTATTATGTTTATATTGATTTTTACTGTTCTATATTACTGTTTTACTGGTACTATATGACTCAGGCCTACATATGTAAGTTAGCGTAAGTCGTGTCAAGTTTCCATTTTGTTTCTCAAGTCTCCATCTTGTCCCCATGCCCCGTTGTATAACCTATGACTCAAACCTACCCTTCCTACATAACTTGGTTCCTGAATGAATGGGGATGAAAGAGAGTGCTTGAGAGACAATGGCAGTAGGTCTAAAGATAGCTCTCTCTGAATGACCGAACTATCAACACCAATACCTGGACCAATGACCCAGCCCTTCGAACCACCCTCAGCATTCAAGAAACAAGAGATGGGGCAACCCACCATTGTGCACATGCTTAGTAAAAACACCTGAAACTCTCTGGAACAGGACTGACCTTGCCTGGACAGGCCCTCCCCATAGGAGATCAGAGGTAGTCTGCCCCATAAAAAGGGGTAGTGAAGACTGACTCTTTGGGATACCCTCTCCATCTGGACAAGCACCATGCCACACCACCGATCCACCCAGAGTCCCTGCCAGCAACCCCCTCTGGACAACACCTACTGGACAAGGACCACTTTCCAGCCTGGATAGGTAACTATCATCCCCCACCCCATCTTCAACCAAGGACTTGGACTCCGCTTCTCTTCCCTACCTAGACTCCAACCCTTCCACTGAGTCTCTTTCTCCTGCTGCCATTGTGACTGCATGTGTGTGCATGTGTGTGTGTGAACCAATAACTTCATAGGGCTGTGTAGTGTGTTGTCTGTTTAATAAAACTGTTATTTGGGCCCCTGAGTTGGGGTCTGCTTTACTACTGTCTAGCCCTGCTGCAGTTCCCCATCCTTGCCCCTCTAACTTCTGTCTCATTTCTCCCTCTCCTGCTTCTGGCTCACTTCCACCTCCAACACCTGTCCTGAGCTCCTCTCTGCCTGCAAACACCCTCTTTCTTTGCCACTGTCTTATCCCCACTGCCTTTGCTTCTGATCTCTGCCACTGTTATTGCCTTGTCCCCACTCCTTCCCCCCTGAGCTCCCAGGTTACTGCCTCAGTTTCTTGCATCTCAAGCAGGTCCAAGGAGGTGATACTCCCCCTCTATGCGACACTGGTCAGGCCGCATCTGGAGCGCTGCATCCAGTTCGGGGTGCCGCACTTCAAGAGGGATGTGGACAACATGGAGAGGGTCCAGAGGAGGGCTACTTGCATGATCGGGGGCAGCAGGGCAGGCCCTATGAGGAGAGGCTACAGGACCTGAACCTGTTCAGCCTCCACAAGAGAAGGCTCAGGGGGGATCTAGTGGCCTGTTATAAACTAGTCAGAGGGGACCAGCAGGCACTGGGGGAGTCCCTGTTCTCCTGACCACTGCCAGGAGTGACCAGGAATAATGGTCACAAGCTGGCAAAGGGTAGATTTAGGCTAGACATCAGGAGGTGTTACTTCACTGTCTGGGTGGCTAGGATCTGGAACCAACTTCCAAGAGAAGTGGTGCTGGCTCCTACCCTGGGGGTCTTTAAGAGGAGGCTAGACGAACACTTTGGTGGGGTCGTTTGACCCCAGTACTTTTTTCTGCCATGGCAGGGGGTCAGACTTGATGATCTGCTCAGGTCCCTTCTGACCCTACAAACTATGAAACTATGAGTAGACAGATAGGCTCAACTGTAAATGTCTCATCGCCTACACATGCTAGGCAATTAGGCTTGAGTAAACTAATAATTTCCACAGGATGATAGTATTTGTACTATCTTTCTGCGGAGTTTATTCTATTTTTCAGAACTGCATGTTTAGATGCTGAAGGGGCTGGATGGGGCACAAGGGTGCTTCAGTGCATGGGCTGCCTGCCAGCTAGCCCCATCCTGAAGCACCCTTTTGCCCCAGCCAGCCCCTTTGTAACTGGGCAGGAGCAGCCCTGAGCTGGCAGGTTGACCCCTGGGATCCCTTGCAAGCCAGGGCTTCTCTGACCTGGCTCAATATGCTGTGGTCCCAGGTACATGTGCAAGTGGTGCACCTGGGAGCAATAAGCTCCAGAGTTTATTGCTTCACATTTATTGTACATGTAGATGCATCCAGTGACTTGTAAAAATCTTATTGCCTAGGAAAGCCAATGCATTGAAAATCCTCTGTGACTACCAATTCAAGACAATATCTTTATATGCAAATGTGATATAAATTTGTAAATCTTCCATGGCATTTCTGTATAAAATTGTGATTAAACTGGCAGAACAGTTTAGCTGGCAGAAGCCAAAATTACAACTCTTTGGTTCTTCCTGTTTTTTACCTACAAAGGGTAACTGCAAACATTCTAATTCTGCAAACATTTTCTACTGTACATTATGTTGGGAATGTCACAAGAGATCAACCAGAATGACTTTAGAATCTGAATTTGACTGGGATGATTTAGTTGGGGATGGTCCTGCTTTGAGCAGGGGATTGGACTAGATGACCTCCTGAGGTCTCTTCCGACCCTCATTTTCTATGATTCTATGAAGTAAAGCAAATCTTCCTCCCATGTCCCTATGCACTTGCAACTGCCAAGGTCAAGTACACTACACACATTGTTATTGCTGATAACTGATACACTTATTTGATGGAGAATATAAGGGGCTGTGATATTCTTTCCCCTCACCCCCCTTCAAATAAGACTTTCCAAACTGAAAAGTTTGAGAAACAGAAGTACTTACTATAGGGCTTGCCAAAAATATTCTACATGTATTTTTTTCAATAGAAAACTCCATTTGTGAAAGATGATGTCCTTTTTTGTGGGGGATGTATCTTTTTTTTTTCTCAAAAAGAAAATATTTTTGTCAGACTTGCAAAGTACTGGCTTTGCTGTGCTAGTAGTCTCATAGAGGCATAGAGAAGTAGGGCAGGAAGGGACTGCCAGAGGTCATCTAGTCCAACCCCCTGCCAGAGGCAGGATTATCCCTATCCAAACCATCCCATACAACTATAATCTAAATGCTACATAAGACTGCCCTCAACCCTGACACAACATAAACTTAAAACCCTAACCTGCCACAGGTGAAGCAGAAGAGCCACCTCAGAAAATGTTTTGCTTCTGTGAAATGTCAACATACACTCAAGAGGTCCTGGGTAGAGGGCCAAGCCCCCTGCTACAGAGGATGGCAAAACCCCCCACAATCTGTACCAAGCTGACCATAGGCTAAAATTCTTTGTTGACCCTGAATATGGCAATCAGTTTTACCCTGAGCTTTGCTCCTAACAGGAGAAATGGCACACCCTAGTTGAAATCCCCATAGTTTCATAGGTGGTAGGGTCAGAAGAGACCTGAGCAGATCATGAAGTCTGACCCCCTACCATGGCAGGAAAGAATACTGGGCTCAAACAACCCCAGCAAGGTGTTCATCCAGCCTCCTCTTAAAGACCCCCATGGTAGGAGCCAGCACCACTTCTCTTGGAAGTTGTTTCCAGATCCTAGCCGCCCTGACAGTGAAGTATCGCCTCCTGATGTCTAGTCTGAATCTACTCTCTGCCAGCTTGTGCTTGTGACCATTATTTCTTGTCACTCCTGGTAGTGCTCAGAGGAATAGGGACTCTCCCAATGCCTGCCTCCCCATCCTTAACTGTAGCCCACACCCAATGCCTCTGGAGAGGCTTAAGCCACTGGTTCCCGTCTTCCTCTTTGCAGATAACCCTTTGAATTTCGGGGGACTCATGACCGTAACCAACACAGCCCCCAAGATGTTTTGCAGAATCAGGTCCAAAATGATTATTAAGTAAAGTTTAACTGTGTATCTCACCTCTCTGTATTAGCTGATATGACCCAAATTGGATAGCAGGTGTCTTGACTCTGCTGAAGTGCTGCCTCTTTCCTTTCAGTAGCTCTGGAGGATGAATACTGTGCTTCCACTGGATGCTGGAGAATCTGACAAGAAACTCCGAAAGTCTTTAGTGCCCAAGTCATTATCCTCATTGCTTCTTTTGATGGGGTTGCCACCACTTACAATTTAATTAGTGTCCCAGTTGTTTTGATTATCACAGAGTGCAACAGCCCTGCCAGTCATACGAACATATTCCCAGTTGTCTCAGGTTCAACAGGGTAATGATAGTGGAGTTTTGATTGTAGCATCTCACCAAGCTGTGACGGAGCTGACCTTGGTATCTACAGGCACACACTGTGATTGCTGGAGCTAAGCAGCAAAGTTTCCCTGCTGCAAGGATGTAGCAGGCTCAAAAGCTTCCCTGTATAAACTAACTACTGGAAAGGGACAGAGAGCCACAGTATGGACACTCCAAGGAATCAAAGGATGTTCAGTTTCCTCTAAGATACAGATGAGGCCCTACTAAGTGTCTGTGGTAACACAGAAGGCAGAATTTCCACAGGGGCTTAATCCCACTGAAATGGAAGTTATGTGCCATGTAACCTTAGGAAATCCCCATTAGAAGCACTTCATGCCAAGAATGATGTGTAGTGGCAGGTCTCCTTGGGGTGTCACTAGTTCAGCACACCCAGATAGCTGAGTGACACTAAGGCAGGCTCTCCACTCAAGTTTTCTGGAAGGACCCTGCTTCAGCCAGAATCATAGACAATGAGGGTTGGAAGTAACCTCAGGAGGTCACATCTAGTCCAACCCCCTACTCCAAGAAACACCACTGTCAACTTTATCATCCCAGCCAAAGCTTCTAGGAGAATGCCAAGCCACCAGGCCACAGAGATCAACTGTCTCTTGCTTTCTCTGAGGACTGTGCTTGAGTCAAATCCATTGCTTCTGTTGAGACTTAGGAATAGGGTATTTTTCCCTGCCTGCTAGTACAGGCCTCTTCAGGGACTTAGACTGACCTTGGGCACCTCTTAGAAACCCTCTGAACTGCAAAGGGGTTTGAAAAAGAATTAAGTACCATACAGTACCTCAGCTGCTTTAGATATCTATAGACCTCTTCAGTCAAAAGTGGAGCTGCTTAAATGGGGGCCTTTTTTCATGCAACAGCAGTATGACCCATTGACGATGGGCCTGGGCATGTCCCACTCATCCAGCACCACTGGTTTGTTTCAGACTAGGAATTTCACCCGCTTTGGTTCACCCCACATGTCTCCAGTGGAACCCTCAGTTGCGGGTGAGCCAAAGAATGGCCAACAGGGATGAGATCAGAAGAGCCTTCTTAACAAACTTCCTGGTCTGAAGCATGCCCATGGACTTGGGTTATTAAGACCTAACAGAATCTTTGCAGTTAACTGGTTAAGGACCATTTAAATTGCTCTTTAGAACTCAGGTGTCTAAAGTCCAGCAAAACTCCATTTATGGGCCTAAGGAAGAACGCTGAATAGTGTTCTGTCCCAAAATGGGCAACTTGAACAATCAGATATCTAAAATTAGAGGCTGCTTTAGAGTTTTGAAATAAAGTGACTGTACATAAGATAAAGAAGTAATTACTGGATAGCAGATCAGGAAAGAAGCAGTGGCAGAAAAAGAGGGTCAATGTAGCACAATAAGCAACACAGGGCAGCACTGGAGATATTTTTAAAGGACTGTTATAAAAGGTAGCAAGAGCTGGTAAAGGATTACATCAAGAGTAGGCACTATTTAATTTATATGAAGAAACTGAATGAGGGAAGTTGGTTCCATCCAGCCTGGAATTAAAAGTCACAATGATAACACACTCTCTCTCTTTACTTTAGTCTATAACCCTAGACTTAATGCACAGCAATGTCTGGCAGCTACTTCTACTTCCCGCTAATTTCTGATAGAATATTGTTTCTAACTCCCTTGGACATTTTGAAAACCTTTTTCACAAGTGAGACCCATCTGGAGCCATCTCTCTATGCAAATGCCATCAATCTGGTTCTTTCTTTGCAGCAGTCACTACCTGACCTCCTTATCATTTTCCACTTTCATCTTCTTGTTGCTCAGGCAGTAGATGATAAGGTTTAGGAAATAGGCAATGACAGCTTAGAAGACAGAAATGCCCTTCACCAACATAAAGTGTTTCTTGGCCGACACCAGAATAGAGAGACAGGAGCCAGGGCTATGGCATAAAATGCGGCTCTGGTACTGAATCTGTCTGATGCTGATGAAGTGAACTGGCATCACAGAAGATGTACTACAGCCCTTGGATCACACAGAAGGACAAGTGGCTATTAATCCTATAGACTGGACCACCACTGGGAAATCCATAGTCCAGCAGATAATGGCTAGGCAGGTTCACGCTCATGATGGACAGCACACAGCTAGGCAGCAGTTGCAGGCCATTACGGATGGAGTGGAATTCAGTTATCAGCAGGGCAAAATTATGAACATGGCGAGTGTCACATTCAAGATGTCTAAGGAACAAAGGTGCCTGCCTCCCTGCCCTTCTGGTGCCCCTCCCATAACGTAGTGCCTGGGGTACATGGTACTCTTGCTCAGACCATGTTATGCCACTGGACCAAGCTGTACATCCTTAGTAACGATAAAGCCTGTAGTGAAAGAAGTTATTTAGGGATCCTGGCTGATTTAAAAGAGAGTTTAGAATTGGGAGATGAGCCTTTGCTGAAGTACTTAGAGCCAGACAAAGAGTTTGGAGAGGTTGCCTGCTGCTCCACAAGTAAAGTTTGTTGTTTTAATTCTTCTTGTTCATAAATGCTTTTCTTTATTGTACCTGGGGATTGCTACAAAGCCCATTAAGAGGAACCAGTTCTTATTTCTTATATAGAAGGTACATGCACATATAAAATGACCGTAGGACACCAACAAAGCACAATATCTGCGAGATCTTTCCCATAGAAGAAACTGGAAGGAAAAGCCTGAGGTGAAAGGAAATGAGTGACAATGCAAGAAATTGTAGGATGTGACATAGAGTGGGTTCTCCTGAGGATACAGAATGTCCAGGAAATGAGGCACCCCCGAGAAACAGTCTGGTTGGGCCAACAGGAACTTCCTTGTGGGGGTAGGATGGTGACAAAGCTAGACCCCATACCCTTGCAAAGACAACAGCAAGACTGTGACTTTTATACTATACTTAGTTCTAAATATAAGTTCCTGTACATAATAAAGAGTTGTTGCACACCATGAGTCAACAGACATACACTGAAATAAACCCCGTGGGCCTGGGACTTGGTGTATATTTGCATAATGGACATGATTATCATCTTGGTTCTCCTCTTGCCTACCCTGAGGTCATAAGCTGTTAGTGTAAATGGGGTTGAAATTCCTCCCATTCCTCTTGTTTTTAAATAATAGATGGCAGCTTTGGAAAAGAAATATGGGGTGAAAAAGAGGCAATGCAATAAAAGTGGTAACAGATAGCATCAGTGAAGAAATGTTGATGGTCTTTGATAGGCCAACCTGATTTCCTTCTCTGACAAGGTGATTGGCCCTTGGATGGTGGAAAAATAGTGGATTTCAGCTAGGTTTTTGACACCAGCTCCTATAACATTCTCAGTAAGCTATAGAAATAGTTTAGATATAATTATTGTAAAATGGATCCACAACTGGTGGATCATTGTACTCCCTTGACATTTTTAAATAGCTATTTTCATCTCTGTAGATGATCAGGTTCAGGAAAGTAGCAATGACAGTGTAAAAGACGGACACAAACATATTCAGCACAAAGGATTTCTTAGCTGATGGATGAAAGAGCCACAGATGTGGGAGACAGGCATCAGTCACTGTCAGATGTTCAGAACAGCTGTAGAAGATTGTGCTCCTACTGATTGCGGAAGAATTGCAGAGGAAGAGAAGTGAAAGATAAATAGGACACTACAGTAGGGAGGTAGCAGCCCTAGATGGTAGTAAGACCAGGTCCTAAGTTCTCTACATTTTACATTAGATAGCAATCAGTTGAAATAAATAAATGAATAAATATCCCTGGCATCAAGGTCTGAAATCTAGACAGTTCTAGTGATGAAATGATGGAGCCACTAAGGTACAAAGACTTGCTTTTATTCAGACCTCATGACACTTGCAATGCTAACTGTACACTGCTCTAGCTACAACATGCCAGGTGGATGGTGTTCCTGCCAGCTATTCTATATCTTTGCAGTGAGGGCACACTTCAGAGAAGTTGGCGATACAGTTCAAGTAGATGGACACAGTGAGTTTAACCAATTTAGCTCTAATCCCTAGGTGAGCAGACAGCCTGATGAAAGGGTAAGGTTCAAGGTTTCAGTGATCTAAAGTCTTGCAAGACTATGCATCTTTTATATACAAAGGTACTTTAGAAACAAATGGCAAAATGGCTACTCACACTATATGCCTGCATCATAGTGGGGAACTACATATGCAGCAGCAGGGAACACTGATGGCGATACTGTTGAATGCACCTTTCACATATGATTACATAGAGAAGTAGTAGGGCTGTGCAAAATTTCACCAGCTGTTTTGTTTTGATACTGTTTTGACTCCTTTTGAGCTCAAAACAGTGAAATCAAAATGAAACAGAGGACTTCAAAACAGCCTTGAAATGAAACGAGGCAAGTTGCAATGTTTCAGAAGTTTCAAAATGCTTTGAGTTCCGAAGCTGAAGCTGGGCTTGCCTGCAAGGAAACAGAAAGTAAGGAGAGGGAGGGGGAAGAGATGGGAAGAGGGAGGAAGGAGTGCTCTCATTATTGACTGTGTAGCTGGCCAGTGGCTGTCATCCTTTCCTGAGGTCCCTTCCAATCCCAATGTACTGGGGGAGGGATGGAAAAACAGCCTAAAAGGCAGCATGGTTTAAACTTCCTTCCTTTCTGCCTTGGTGTCAATTACAGAGCTGTGTGTTCCAGCAGCTCAGTGTCAGACAACTACTGCTAGCAGGACTGATCTTCTAGAGGATTCCCTACTTGCTAGCCTAGCAAGAGGCATTTCAGAATACCTTTTTCTTCTAGGCACTTTTATTTTATTATTATATTCATTGATTTATTCTTTTGAATTTTATACTTATATTGGATAGGGTTACTATAGAATTTAATTTATATAGGAAGGGAAATACATTTATATGTTATTTCTAAACATTTAAAGCTTTGCAGCTTGCATCATACATTATAGAATTTATATAGGAAGAAAGCTATATTTATATATTTTTTATACCTTCATTATTTGTACCATTTGTACATTCTTTATTTTTATATTAGGAGAAAGATATATTTCTATTGGCTTTCATACATTTCTGCATTGCAGCACACCTACGTTATTGAATTTCTATAGGAAAAAAGATCTATTTCTATCAGTTTCATACATTTCTTCATTGCATCAGACCTACATTTTTTAATTTATATAGGGAGAAAGACCTATTTCTAATTTTTTGTATACGTTTCTTCACTGAACCAGGCCTTCGTTTTTTAAATCATATAGGAACACAAATGCATTTATATATTTGTAGAAAAGCAAGACATGAAACACATCATGAAGCATGGTGGAAAGGCAGGTGGCCAGCCTTCAGGGAGAGGCGAAAGACAGGGTAGAGAGAGAGCTGTAAGTCCCGTCCCCTTCCCCCACCAAACTGAGAGGCAGCCACTTTGCTCCAGCTAGAAGGGATGAGGTTGCTACAAGAAGCAAGGAGAGGGGAGCAGTGCCAGTGCCACAGCCTATGCCCAAGAATGCATCCCCTCCACAAGCACCAGCCATACCCCCCACCACCACCACCATGGTGACAACCACGAGCAGCAGCACCAACACAGCAGCCTACTCCACACCTATTTCACTTCCCGTGCCGAGCCTTCCCGTGCCAGAGGAAGAGCTGATGCTGGATCTCAGTGCCCTAGCAAGGGAAACTCTGGGGAAGAAGGGGGAATCACCTAAGCGTTTATTGCCTGCATTGCATGCCAGGACAGCCTCTGGCTTCTTTACTATTCCTTCCATCCAGGACCAGTAGACACACCAACTGCAGGTACTTCCTCAGCCTGACAAAGGGTTTTTCAACCCAAAAGCTTGCTAAGATACATTTCTCTAACTATGCAGTTGACCTACTAAAAAGACACCAGATTGTCTTATCTGTTGCTATTTAAAGTGATGGATCGGATTGAGGCTATAGGGGAGGAGCAGATCTCATTGGGGCACACTACCATGTTGCGTAGAGGCCCCAGCACCAGTGAAGGTGCACCTTAACAGAAATACACATACACACACAGAGTCACACAGTGAGAGCACACCTTAAAAGACAAGTTAGAGAAGAAGCAGCTCCTACTTGAGAGAGAAGAAGGGCTCTATGACAGTTTGGCTACCTGAGATGCTGTTGGTGAAACTGTGCTAGTGCTGCTCGCTCACTAATATATTTTGTACCTGTTGTCAAGTAAAGTGGTGGAACGGTCTGAGGCTGCAGGGGAGGAGACCTCACTGGGGCAAACTAACATGTTGTGCAGATGCCTCAGTGCCAATGAGGGCGCACCTTCACATACACACAGTGTCACCCACCCATGTCACGAGTTTTGCCTATCAGCAGCCAGAGGTGCAGGGCCCCAGAACCCCCCTGCACCCGTCTCCTTGAAACTTGGCAGGCTTCCTGGAATCATCAGTGGCCACCATCCCTGCAGTTTTCCCCAACAGCCCCACCCCCCGCCGTGCCTTAACACACACACACACAGTGTTACCTATGTCACAAGTTTTTTTTATTGGCAGCTTGAGGTGCAGTTTCCCAGAAGCCCCTGCACCTATCTCCTTGAAACTTGGCAGGCTTCATGGCCACAGAAGTGGCTACCATCCCTGCAAGGTTCAGCAAGAAGTGACAAAGTTATAGGCTGTTTTGTGTTTCCCCATTTTAGCCTATGAGCGAAATGATTAAATGAAATGGAACAGTGGTTTCGAATTGAAATTAAATTTGAAATGAAACACTGTTCTTTTGAAACTCAAGTCAAAACAGAACAGTGCCATTTTGCACAGCCCTAAGACGTAGTGTGGTACAGTAAATGGATCATTGCAAATAAAATGGTTTTATTTCAAAATTGCCATCGATTTCTGAAACACCCTCATACACGCAGCTTCAGTCCATGATTCAATTCGGCAGATTCAGCCCAATTTGGTGGCCAAGTCTCCGAATCCTAATTGAATCAGAGGACCCCTTAATCTCTCCAAATCAATTCAGAACCCTCCAAATCAATTCAGAGAGATTTGGACAGATTTGGCCTTTCTGACATAGTGACACCTTTAAATTATTTTCTACATACATCTAGGTAGCAGGGGCTCTGAAGCCTGTGGTGCTGGGGTACATGCAGTGTCCCACAGCAGCATGGGGGGCTCCCCAGCACACTTGGCAGCAGACCCAGAAATGGACCAGAAGCACTTCCAGTCCACTTCCTGGTCCACCAGGAAGCATGCTGAGGGGGCCTCCCTGCACCCCCCCAGTTCAGCAACTGGTGCCTCCTGGGTGTGGGGGAGGCACCTGGGGTCCCCCTGAATCTGATTGCTTAAATGAGGGGGTGCCAGGGGGCCCCCCAGCATTCTCCCCAGCAGGCCCAGAAATGGACCAGAAGTACTTCTGGTCCACTTCAGGGTTCGCTGCTGAGCATGCTAGAGAGCCCCCTGCACTGCTGTGGGACACTGCATCTGCCCCAGCACTGCAGCGATCACAGCCGTGCTGCTACCTCAAGGTATGTAGAGAAAAATTTTAAAGCTGTCCTTGTACCCAAATAGCTGATTCACCAAGTCAGAATCGAACCATCAGATTCAGATTTGGCTGAATTGAATCAGGGACAGTGATCCAAATCAATGGCTCGAATCACTGTCCCTGATTCGAGACAAATCTGAATCGAATAGGACCCATTTCACACAGCCCTAATACATATACATGATGTTAGTCCAATCGTTGGACAACAATACCCATGTAGTTGCATAAATCCATGCTCTGATTCACCCTAGCTATATTTCATGCCTCCCTCAGATGCGCCTGCTGTAGCATAAACTACCTTATGGCATCTAACTTTAATTTCATAGGTGCTGCTTAGTCACCTTAATAGGAGCTGAATTGTGGCTTAGATGTCCTAAATTGAACCACAGAAAATTATCAGGTTTTATTAGCAACTGCTTGGAGCTGTGAAATTAAGTGTTTTAACATGAAATAAAGAACATGGCCACTAGATGGCATCTGAGGGAAAATAGAAAGCCAGATGGAAAAAAAAAGCAGGCCAGTGCCTTTGGGATGACTGGCTTTCTAGGTAGTAGTCTGAAAGAGTGAGAAGCTATGTAGCACACTGGGCACTAGGAGACAGCAGAGGGTAAGGAGTGAGAACACAGACACAGGACATGTACTTCACCCCAGCAGATCAGAAGCTACTGCACTAAAGATAATGAAGTTAGTTTTCTTCCCAGTTACCCTAGTGTAAATTGAGAGTAAAACTCTGGATTTTCCCCCTCTCAGTCCAGTAAAAATTAGAAGCAACTTCAATAATATAAACCAATATAGGAATGCCAAAGAAGTCTCTCTTCCCTCTTGCTTTGTAAGGTCACTGCCTGCTTTGAAATGTGATTTCATTCCTTCTTCCTTTACAACTCTGAGTTACCAGGAGAAGGTGACGTTGGTGATGCTTAATGATAATGGGAGTGGAAATAGTGGTTTACAATTATCTTAATAACATCAGTTAGCTCCATCCCCTTTAAAAATGGGTGGAGCTCCACACAATGGTCTTCAGATCCAGGCAACACTTTAGGAAGGGAATTGAACCTAATTTGTAATTGTGTAGATGCCCCACAAACCAGTAACCCATTGCTACCTCAGGGATTTCAGATTTCAGAGGGCACAGCACTACCAGTGCACAATTGTGTCCAGGAATCATATGGTCCAAGGTTCCCTCCAAGGCGCACACGTGTGTGGCTGCCCACAATTTAAAATCTTGCCGTGCACCAACTTTTCAATGCCGCGCACCCGCCCAGAGAGGAGCTGGGAGAGGAGCATGGTGGAGGCATCAGGGTCGGTGTGGGACATTTACCAGAGGTAGGCTCCTCACTCCTCAGGCAGCAGTTCCTCCCCAAGGCGAAGCAGAGGCACGGGCATGGGTGGGGGCTGAGGCAGGGTGCCTCCTCATGGTGCTGGGTAACTGCTCCAGCTATTTTTTTTACCTTGTTGCAGCCAGAAATTCTGGCTGGCACTTCTTTCGCTGCATCCAGTGTGTCAGGACATTCATTTAGTTACCAGCCGAGCAGGGGAGGAGTTCCCGGCTCTGCTCCCACCCCAGCCCCAGCCCCGGCCCCGGCCCCAGCCCGGGATCAGGGGGTCACCAAAGATTGTGGGATGGCTCTGCATATGATTTCCCTCTCACACAAGTTTTACACCACTGTAAGTTTCTATTTTTTAATTAAGTCGCTGTTGATTTGCAAAGGCATAGAAGAAAAGAAAATATGGGCCTATAAACACCATAGAAGGAAACTATTGCATGTAAGCAGCTCACATGACTTCTAGTGGTGCACAAAACTCTTTTACTGCTTTCTTTATTTTAATTTTCTTTGGCACAATGTTTTGGTAAAGCTATTTAAGTTAATATGTAAGTACCTATAGGAGTTTCTTCATCAATACACACTCAAGTACAGAGGTTATGTTGGTATCTGATTTTGTGAGGGGAATCAGACCCTAACCCTCTAGCTGTTTGTGACAACTGACAACTTTAACTCCTAAATCTGTTCATGAATGTATAATACCCCTAAACACAATACCATGCTGCTGTCCTTGAGATGCATTGCAGAGCCCCACCAGGCTTATTCAAACAATACATGAGAGTGCTTAAACAGAACTCAATTACTACTCAAGTGGTCATATATCTGTTACGCTATTAATGGGAATGGACCGAAGTGGCATGCTCACGGACCAAAGCAGCATGTTCACAGATTGAAGCAGCACACTCACGAATCGCTACACACCTTAGAGGGAACATTGATCTGGGCCCCTTGTGTAGCTTGAGATTAGCTTAAAGGCAGAAGCAGGAGGTTTACTATCCTTCTTAGACCAGATCAGGCCCCTTTAGCACAGTCCTGAGTTGACAGCAATAAAACATTTGACAGAGCTGAACCATGGTAATGCTGCCAAAAGCAGGCCCTTCATCTCCAGCTATAGGGTTGATCCTAATTTAGTTAGTAATTTCTGATTTCTTAGTTTCCACTCTGAATGTAGTTCTATGGGAGAGATCCTCGTGCTAGGTAACTCACTGCAAAACTGGAACGATGCATGAATTAGCTGTGGAGTATGAGTGAGGGAGACTCAGGCACTCTGAGGCTCTGTTCTCCCTGGGAATGTCAGAGACATACATGTTCTTCTTATGGCTGGATTTAAGGGAGAGAGGTTTAAGCAATCATAGAAAATAAGGGTTGGAAGGCACCTCAGGAGGTCATCTAGTCCAACCCCCTGCTCAAAGCAGGACCATCCCCAACTAGATCATTTCAGCTGAAATCATCCCAGCCGAGATCATCCCAATCCACCTAGAGGAGCTTCACAACAAGATTCTGTCAATAAAGGATTGTTTCCAGTTTTGATAAGATTGAAAGATGCTAGTATTTTCAGGATCATCCCCTTTTCTAATTTTCAGAAAACTGAAAAACTAGAAAGGGAAGATTTGCTTTAGAGTTGAACATAGGTCATATTTATCTGTGGCTATGATGTTAGGCATCAGCATAGGAGACCGGTGTTCAATTCTCTGCTCAACTAAAGGAGTCCTTGGGTCCTCTGGGTCACTTAGGCTGAGACCCTTAAAGGAATTTCAGTGATTAATTCCCTCAGAAATAAGGGAGCAGAGCATCAGAAGAAGTTTCAGGATCTCAGCCCCTGCATTTCTTCAAGATAAGTTCTTAATACATGATAATAATAAAAAACCTCATAAAAAACCAAATGTCCCCCAAATTTCTACCAAACCATATTCCTGTTATTTCTTCAATTGAGTATTTGTTGTTCTGTTGTTTCAGCAGTTCTCAGTAATTTGGCATTTTGGCTTTTCTTGCTCTTTTGGCAAGAAAATTTGAAGAAAAATACGGCTTTTAGAATTTTTGAAAGGAAGTATAACATTCCCAAAGAAAAGGTTCTGTGGAAAAAATGGTTCTCTCCTACCATGAGAAAGGAGGCCATCAAAATAGTTTTAGATAGATAGGGTGTGTCTACAGGAGCTGCTTTACTATGCAGTAAAGCTAATTACTACATTGCAAGTGTCACCGTTGACACATGCTGACCCTTCCTTACTGCACAGCAATTTCCTCTACTGGGCAGTTAATTTGCTACCTGCAAATGTAAGTAGCAAATTAACTGCGGAGTAATCACCTTCTTGCTGTCCCCAACCTTTTATGATAAAATCTAAAATCCCGTGGGGGTGGTGGCCATACAATAGCTCAAACGTTGAAAACCCAGTGGCATTTCGCGGGGCTTCTTGGTAGGCAAACATCAGTGGCTCCAGTAGCATGTCCCATTGCTGCAGATCTTGCCCAGCAATCTTCTTGAGCATACATTTGAGGGTCCAATTGAGGGTTCAACCAGTCCACCTGTTTGCGGGTGGTATATGGATGTTTGAAGGTGCTGGATCTTCAACATAGCACAGCCTTCCTTGAACACCTGGGCCATAAAATTGCTACCTTGGTGCATCAATCTCTCTCATAGCAGGCCCACATGGGTAAAAATCTTCAGCAGCTCTTCCACATTTCCTGCATTTGCAGTTCTCATGGGCACTGCCTTGTGATATTGGGTGGCGTAGTCCACCAGGACCAAAATACATTGGAACACCACATTACATTGGGACAAAGAGTCCACAATAAAAGGCTCTTCCATAAATGGCATGGTGACCAATGGCACCCTCAGTGGATGCCCCAGGTGTGCCAGCTGGAACTCAGGGCAGAATCAGCAAAACTCCCCTACCTCCTGTCAGATCCCTAGTCAAAAAACCCTGACTAAATGGCATGCTCTGGTTTTATCCTCCCCTAGGTGGCCTCCTGTGGGGAGCTCATGGGTGACTCTTAGCAGGGCCTCTTTGGCACTGGGATTTTAGTGACCTTACTCCCTGGCACCCACCCAAGTTCTACTCTGTACAATACCCCATCCCTTACATCAAAATCAGGGTACTATTCGTACCAGATTGAGCTGTACCACTTCTTCCTCTATCCAGGTGACGCCTCTTTAATTTACCCACTGGAAACCATCCTTCTAGGATTGATACACTGCAAACTTCCTCAACTTTAGCTCCCACTGCCAGTCCATGTCAGTCTCCCTCATGCAGGTAGAGCTGCCCAAGCTCATGCTTGACTGGGATTTGCCCAACAGCCCCTCTGCCTGGGACCCCAGCAAAGATGTCTTTCACTGCATGAGAGTGACCAACAACATCCTCAGGTGGGGCTAGTGCCTGCCTAACAATACCAAGTAAGCCAAATGCCTAGCTAGGCATGCCAACACGTGGGTATGCCCCTCAACATCTCCGGGTATCCTGAGAGCTAGTCTGCACCTAAGTTCTCTCATAGGACTGGGGCTTGCCATGGAGACAGACCAGATCCAGGTGGTCTACCTTTCAGTAACCTGCTTCTGGCACCAATTCCCAATGCACCACCATCCACATGAAGCCGGTGTCTAGCAAGGCCGTCACTCACTGCCTTTGATCCAGGCCTCAAGGGCAATGCAGGATCCATCTGTTGTGTGCCCTGTTTTCCCTGGTTGTGGCCCATCACAGAATCAGCACTCAGTTTCTTCTGTGGGTGGGCTCTCAACTGACTTGCTCTGAGGAGAGGGAAACAGGTGAGTTGCATACTCCCCCCACCTCCCCACCCCACTTTGGGAAGTGCTTTTGCCTGGCCACTGCAATATCCTCCACTAGCTTTAAGGCCTCCTGTATCAATTGAAGTTGGTGCTGTTGCACCCACAACTTGACACCCCCTTCCAAGTCCCAAATAAATTGTTCTAGGAGTATAATCTTTGTCACCTCTTCCAAGCCTATCTTGAGGTTGCCACCACCGGCATGCCTCATCCTGGAGAAAATGAACTACCTATAAGGGGCTTAATGCTCCAGAGGCCTTCTTGCCATGAAACCTTCGGTGGTACAGTTACTTGACTACCTCCAACCTTTGGAGGATAGCTTCCTTTGCCCAGTCATAGTTGGCTGCTTCAGGCAGGGGCATCCCTCTGGACTTCCCCTATAAGCAGCAGCCCTAACCAGGTTGCCCAAGTGGTTTGGGGTCTCTGATCCTGGGTGGCCATTCATTCAAAGGCCTTCAAAAAAAGTTCCAGATCTTCATTCTAGGGCATCCCTGTGGGCCCTAGACAGGCCACTGGGCTCCTACACTCTGCTCCATGGCTCTCCTGCTCTCCTCAACAACCCCCTTTAGCTGCTTGGTGGCCTGTACCTTTAATTGTACCAGGCCAGTTATGTGAACCCCTTGCTTTTTGGTCTGCTTGGCTGTCACCACCTGCTGCTGCACCAGGAGCTGTAGCACCTGATCCATGGTGCCAACTAGAGCCTACTTTCAGCTGCCCCTGGTTTGAAGTTTCCCCTGGATGCATGGATTTAGGGCCCATTCCTGACACCAGTTGTAAACCACTCTGATAGCTGTAGCTCCAAAGGGATGCTGCTGGATGTGTCAGGGCACGTGTACTGTCACACCTTGACCCCTTTTACTCTAGATGCAGTGGGTCAACCAAGAATCCACTAACCAGGACCCTGGCCTCTGTGGAGAGCTATCCTGAGGCCTGCCTCATACTAAAGGCTTTGTCCTAGGCACTTGTCACCCTGCCCTAGGTCTATAACTGAGAATACAAAATAATAATAGTAATTAGCTGTGCTGGTTGTCTCTGGCCTCTGGGGTCGGTCCTCCAGGCTGTAATCCTGGTGCCTCAGTCACTCTGCACTGGGTACAGGCTGGCCACAGTGCCTGAGCCAGAGGAAAAGGGCCTGCTCAGGGACCACGGTGACCATCTGTGTCCCTGTCAGCAACTGCTGGCCCCTCATCCACAGAGAGACCTTCTCTGAAGCCAGTCCTTGTTGCACTTAACCCCCTCTCTTGCAGAGATAGGCCCTTCGGCCCTGCCCAGGTGGCTGGGCTTCCAAATGCCCACAGTTGGGGGCACTCCCCCAGCCAGGGTTATTTACTGTGGCCATGCTCACCATGCTGACTTCCAGCTGGCCTGTACAGCTGCAGCACAACTGTGTCCATTTAAGTGAAGCAAGGGGGAAACCTGTTGCAGGAAAGAAGCTGCTCGAACATGCTTCTCCCCACAGTAATGGGGCCTGGCACTTTACAAAAAGGCAATAAAAATTTATTCTACAATAGGTCAGAAGTAAGAGAAAAACTAAACAAAGTGTACGTCCCTTACTGAATGCAGAAGGCAATCTAGTAATTGATTATATGATAAAGAATGAAATATTTAATGCCTTTTTTACTTCAGTCCTCACAAATAAAGTTGGCTACCAAATAGCAAATACAGTTGGGGCTCAGAACTAATAAGTTGCCTAGACTCATGAAAAAACAGGTTAGATCTTACTTGGAGAAGCTGGATACTAGGGCCATTTCTTGTGTTCTGCAATGAAGTTTAAAACCAAAAATTGGGACCTTGATCCTGAAAGCTTGCAGAAAAGGACATTTTTCTTGCAATACCTTTTATTAAGGCCAACAGAGGAATCATTTTGGAACCAAGAGTTCTAGTTTTTTGTAGGTATGCTTGTCTCAGACCAACACGGCCACCAAGTACATCCCTGAAATATGAAAGATGCCAAATTTTAGCCGATTTGGGATTTTAAACTTCATTGTGGAACAACAAGAAAGCTTTTTTTGTTTGGCTTGCCATCTGACACCTCCAGGGAATGCTACCTGATCTACACATCAAAGAGCTACTCAGCACAGCTCACAAAGATACTCTCATGAACACAGAGGGACAGCCTTCCATCCTCAGCTCCCTCTGTGCAAAAATGAAGTTTATTTCCTACCTATGGGGACTTTTTACCATCTTGTACCATCTATACTTTTCCCAGAGCCTGATGAAAGGACTTTGATCCCAAAAGCTTCCAGAAAAGGACATTTTTCTTGTGATTTCCCAGTTGGTCTAATAAAAGGTATCATTTTGGAACCAAGAGTTCTAGTTTTCTGCGTGTCTTCTTGTCTCAGACCAACACAACTACCAAGTACACCCCAGTTCAAACAATGCTTTTTATGCTGTTTTTCTGTCCCTCCCCCAGAGCACTGGGACTGGAAGGGACTTCAGGGAAGGATCACAGCCACTGGCCAGCTATGCATGTCAATATCAGAGCAGTCCTTCCCCACTCTTCCCGCTCTCTCTCCTTAGTTTCTCTTTCGCTGCAAGCAAGCCCAGCTTCAAAACTGAAAATGTCTCAAAACTTTTGACTGCCCACATTTCATTTCAAAGCTGCTTTGAAACCTTTAATATTAATTCAATTTCACTTTTTAAAGCTTGAAACAAGTTGAAACAGCATTGAAACAAAACAGCCGGTGGAATTTCACATAGCCCTACTAGATACACCCTAAAGCCCCAAAGGAATTAGATGGGTTATTTTCAGAGCCATTCGCTATCATTTTTGAGAACACATGGAGTTTGGGTGAGTTATGCATGGAAAAGTGTAAATATAATGCTCATCTTTGAAAAAGGGAAAGAGGAGGCTGTGGGGAATTAGAGACCATTCAGTCTGACCTCAATACCAGAAAAGATTATGGAGCAGGTCGTCAAAGAGTCTATTTGTAAGGAGTTAGAGGAAAACAAAGTGATGGGGAACAGCCATTACAGATACATTAGAACTAGAGTCATGTTTGACTACCCTGATTTACTTCTGTGCCAAGGTGATAGGCTCTGTGGATGGAAAGAGAGCTATGGATACTGTTGATTTAACAGGGCTTTCAACATAGTCTTCAATGATATCCTCATTATCAAACTAAGTAATTACAGACTAGATAAATGTAATGTAAGTGGATACACAACTGTTTGGATCACTGGACTGATTTGGTGGCTCAATCTCTGAATCCAAACTGAATCAGAGGACACTTTAATCTCTCCAAATCAAACTGGAGCACTCCAAATCGACTCAGAGAGATTCGAAAGATTTGGAGATTTAGACATAGACACAGCTTTAAATGTTTTTTCTACATACCTCTAGGTAGCCAGTGGTTCATGAATGCTGAGATGCTGGGACACATAGAGACTCCCACAGAAGTGTGGGGTAATGTGCTCCCCAGCACACTTGGCAGCAGATTCAGAAGTGTACCAGAAACACTTCTGGTCCACTTTTGGATCTGCCAGGGAGTGGCCCCCTACCTCAGCAACTGGTGCCTCCTGGGTCTGGGGGGAGGCACACGGTGTCCCCCTGCGGCCAATTGTCAAGCTGGTGGAGGGTGTGGAGGGCCCCCAGCAGACCTGGAAGTGGACTGGATTTCCTAAAGTCCACTGGACCTGGAAGTGGACTGGATTTCCTAAACCCTAAAGTCCACTTCTGGGTTTACCACTGAGCGTGGAGAGCCCCCCTGCACTCCTGTGGGACTATCGATCCGCCCCACCATCACAGCAATCACAAGCCACACTGTACTGCGAGGTATGTAGAAAAAACTTTTAAAGCTGTGTCTGTGTCTGAATCACTGATTCTCCAAATCAGCATCAAAAATTCTGATTCAGACTTGGCCGAATTGAATCAGGAACAGTGATCCAAATCAACAAATCAAATCATTGTCCCTGATTCAGGCCAAATCCGAATCAAATACGGCCTGCTTCGCACACCCCTACTTTCCACTTCTCTGCGTGCTTTCCTCTGTCTCACTACTTTGAAACTTCCAGGCCACAACTCAAGCCCATGTTGCTGGTACAGCTGACTGACTGCTCTTTTTCAACCACTTGTTTTTGACCTTGCCCTTATTTGTAGGTTCACATCTACATCTCCACCACTGCAGCTAACTGGCCTATGTAGGAATGTGGGTACTGCAGGCAAGAGTCTGAGTAACAGGGCAAAATAAGAATGGGAATATTAATAAACCCAATGCAAGTTCTACATGCGGGTAAATAGACACTAATGGAGAGTGCCTTTAAAGCCCATTTTCTCACTCCAAACTCAGTGCAAAGTGAATTCAACCCCATAGCCAACCCTTTCTCAGGAATGGACACTTATAGTTTGTACTGGTCCTTGAACCCCTACCAGTTTGACTGACGGATGCTGGAACACAAGAGAATGAAATATTCCTCGGTATAGGAGGAACCTCCACCCACCATCCATTTTGTGTGACTTATAGTCAGACATAGTAATGTAGCCATGTATGGGTCGGGTCAGTGCATAGCTCTGGAAATGGTAAGACTGCAGGGGCATGTCCAGACAACTGGGAAAATGTGCCTTGCAGCTCCTCAAAGGCTTTTGAGCACCACAAAATGCATGGGGCATGTGTCAAAAGGTTATTTTTGCTGCATATTTGCAGCAAGGAGCCAACATTAGATACCAGGAAATGCCAGTATCTGAAAAATACACAACAACAAAAAAGTGAGGTGGTGCACATGGCTACAGTGTGCACCTCCTGAAACTGGAGCCTGGACAGCGAGAGCCATACTCCAGCTGCCAGCCAGGCTCCATGCGCCTGGATCTCAACTGCTGCAGCCCCAGGAGGCCCCCACGGCCCCAGGTAAGGCTTCTGGGGCAAGCCCAGGTGCCCTACCCCAGCCTCGCCTACCCCACAAGGGACAATTTGCTGTGCACCAGAGCATGCATACAGGGGAGTTCCCCTGGGACAAGTAGCAGTGGCACAACTAGGTGCTGCTGCTGTTTGTCCCTGGGGAAACGCACATGAGCACTCACCTGGACATTCCCCAGGTGTACATTCATGCCAGTGGATCATCTCAGGACAGCCTCAGTGACTTGATCATTGACAAAAGACAACCCTAAGGTAACTGAAGTTACAAGACCTCACCCCCTTGAGTTACTCTGGCTTATCCAAAGTCATAGGACCTCTACCCCCAAGAGGTAGAAGCAGAATAATCACAGCAAAGACATCCCCTGAAGTGTCACTTAGTTTAGACATGGTTACATGCTCCTCAGTTGGCCGCTTCATGTCTGCCAAGGTAATACTGCCTAGGCTACTGGGCTCCCTAATTTAGGCACAGTGACACCTACAATGGCTCCTTTTGGGTTATCTAGTGACACCCCCACTGTTGCATCCCTTGGGTTAGACACCGTGACACATCTCCCAACAAATGACCATGCAATAGCTCAGGTGATGCCCCCCTCAGTGATCACCCAGGGGTAACCACAGTGGTTGTTGGTTGTTCTGGGCAGTGCCTCATCACAGACCATACAGTGAGGTGCAATGGCAAATTGCCCTTTGGCAGAGGAAGCAGACACCTGGCCCATGTCCACAGAAGCAGGTGTGTGCATCTGTAGCAGCACAAACAGTAGTGGCTCAAATTTGTGCACACCCCTACCTTTGCATTTTGCAGTGGGACACATTGTCCTGCTGCTCCATATGCTGCAGGGGAAGCTGGCTGGGGCACAGGGTGTCTCAGCCTTGGGGCTAGCTAGCCAGCAGCCTCCATGCTGAGGCACCTTGTGCCCCAGTTGACCAGGGAGCAGCATGTGGAGGCATGGGAAAAGGCAGCCCTGGACTAGCTGCTTTCCTGTGTCTGTATGGTTGAGCCCTCATGCTGAGGCACATGCATACAGGGGAGCAGCCAGCCCAAGGCTGTCTGCTCCCCCATCTCAAGGCACCCTGTGACCCAGGCAGCCAGGGAAACGGCTGGCTGAGGCACAGGGACTCTGCAGCACATAGAAAAGGGGAAGCAAACAGCCCTGGGTTGATTGCTTACCTGTCTCTACATTTGTCCTGATGCATGCCGCTGATGTGCACCAAAGGTTTTGTTTTGGTTTTTTTGCTATTGGGAAATCCCGGTAGCAAAATTTTGCCCCAGAGCTGTAAATTAACAGTACTTCACATGGCTTAATGTGCAACACATGCAGTTTGTGGCACTGCATAGAGATCTGCTGCAACACTAACCGCATGTGCCTGCATGTCTGGATCTGGCCTCTGAGTCCAGAGAACTAACTCCTGGTGAACTTAGTTGTGTGAGAAAAATGATTCACCTCCCTTGATCTTAACGCACTTGCACCTGATTTATGCCAGCGTGAGTGCAAAGAGAATCAACACCACTAAGTACTGCAACATTAATGGGAGCAGGAGTTCTAAAAGATCCCAATGCTCATCTTCTTTACTCTGGCTCCCAAACCCAAAGCTGCTGTAAATCAGCCTGTCTGACCTGAAATGGAGAGAGGTAGATACTTCAGTTCTCACCAGAAGAATATGTGGCCTGTGGTGTAAATCAGGAAACAACACAACAACTTGTCTTTCCAAATGACCACACTGGTTTGGTGCCCAGATGGCATCAGTCAATAGAATGACCATGAGTCAGAGAAAAGTTAAAGTAGTACATGTGAATTGTGGAGTCTGTGCTAATCAGAGCAGGATTAGGGCTGCCGTTTGCTCTTGATGTATACAAATCCATGAATCTAAAGGTTGTTTTTTTTCTCCTGCTCCTTTGACTCTCTTCCCCCCTCCCTTCTGCCTGCATACACATGGGATTCTGAAGTTTACCTTCAATTAATCCAGCGGGACCAAATTTTCACCAACTTATTATCAGGTCTCTGTGTTTAGCCTAGCCCTGCCCAGGGGAGACATCAAGAACTTTGTCTCTAGAGCGGAGATGGTATGCTAACCACTGTCAAGGAAACTTTTTAATCCCAGTGTGACTTTAAACCCTAGATACCTTGTTAGTGGCACTTCCTTTTAATTGCTTCAGGTGCCTCCTGAAAGATGAAGATTTTTTTTTGCTTCAGCTCTGAAAGACAAGAACAGGCCCATCCAGCTCTGATCACAGATAGAAACACTGACCCTTCCAGTGGACAGAAGGCACTTGTCAGCCACAGACCCTGTGTAACCCCAAATCCTTGTCCTGACCCATGACCAATGAAGGTATTCCCTGGTCATAAAAAGACCCTGTGTGTATAAAAAACCATGAGTCCTGCCTGCACATGGTAAATTGAAGCACTGATATACACTCCATCATGCCAACATTGACCCTAGAGTGGACCGGCACATCTGAAACTCTCCTATCCATTTTAGCAACATTCAGGCAAAGTGGTCAAAGGCAAATATAGACCCATAAAAAGTTGCTACAGTAGCAGGCCATAATACTATAGGGTCATGGCATGTTTTCATTGGTTTTATGCATAACTGGAATAACTCACAAGAGATATGGCTCCTAAGACTGCCAAGTCTCCTGCCTCTATGTAGTATAAAATAGGAGTAATGCCAGTGAAGTCAAAGGGATTGCTACCCTAGGATGTTAGCCCCACCAAAGGCTAAGGGATTTTGACTGGGGTGAATGGATGTTCCTGCCACTACTCAGAAAACAGTCTTGCATTTCTACCCAGGGCCATGCTGACCACCAAATTTGGGATCCAGAAGGAATTTCTGTCCTAGGTCAGATTGACAAGGGCTGTAAGGATTTTTGCATCCTTCTGCATATGGAGCATGGTCTTCCTTCTAGGTTCCTCTGAGCATATATGTTAACCTACTACTTCCCTGTCATTGCAGTGCATGGCAGTGTTCTCATCTCCTCTGCTGTTATGTATAGCATGTTGTTGGTGTGGCAAGCGGTCAGGAAAACAGACCTTACAACAACAGGCTGAGAGCCACGGGGCTCTTTAGCCTGGAAAAGCGCAGGTTCAGGGGTGATCTGGTGGCCACCTAAAAGTTTATCGGGGTGACCACCAGGATCTGGGAGAACGTTTGTTCACCAGAGTGCCACAATGGATGACGAGGTCAAACGGTCATAAACTACTACAAGACCGTTTCAGGCTGGACATAAGGAAGAATTTCTTTACTGTCCAAGCCCCCAAGGTCTGGAACAGCCTGCCATCGGAGGTGGTTCAAACACCTACACTAAACACCTCCAAGAGCAAATTGGATGCTTATCTTGCTGGGAACCTATGACCCTAGCTGACTTCCTTCCCTTTGGGCAGGGGGCTGGACTCGATCTTCCGAGGTCCTTTCCAGCCCTAATGTCTATGAAATCTATTAAGTGTTTTTGTTATTATGTCTTCTAGTTGTGTGTGAGGGTTCAAGTGTCCATTTTGGGTATCCCTCAGGTAAATAATTTCCTGTGAACACATGGGACTGGACTGGATGGCCCAGAAAGCTCCTTCCTGTCCATTGTTCCACAACTTGACCATTCACATTAACCCACTACCTCAGCCAGGCACCCCCATACTAACCCACCCATGCACGCTTTACCCCACACTGACCATTCATATTTACAGAATGCCTTGGCCTAGTCCACATACACTATCCAGTGCCCCAGATCCACCCATTTCTATTAATCCCTAGATTTGGCCTGGGCCACCCAGGCCAAATAACAGTCCCATCGGTTAACCTGGAGGTACAGCATTAGGAAACTGGATTCGTGTAAATAAACCATCCACTGGGCTGGTGGCTTAATTCACTTGGCTTGGGAACTGAGTTATTATGATCTGACAAGGCCACAGTGCTGACTTAACTTAGGTGGATCATTGGCTTAAGACACACAGCAGATCTGGAACAGTCAGTTGGATTAGTGTGGGTGTATCCGAGTGGGATGGCGGGCTAAAAGGGGTGGTAGGGTTCAAGTGCTGCTGTAGCCCTTGTGGTCCAGGAAATGAAGAGGCAAAAAGGTTTTTTTATTGGATCACCTGTACAGCTGAAAGATGTTGGACAAGTCTTGAGCACACACTTTATACACCTCCTTTCAAGCTCAGACCTGAAGAAGGGCAATTTTACACCCAAAAGGATGCCCTGCATCTCTCCCAACTATATAGTTGATCCAATAAAAGATCACAAAAAAGCCCTTGCTTCTCATAGCACACGGGTAGAGGGGTCAGACTAGGACTACGGAGACAGAGCCTGGTACAGAGATTTATTGAAGATGGTTCAAGGCAGTTGGTTTAAATAAATGGAACAGTCTGGGTATTGGGCAAATGGTAGGAGAGTCCAGGCCTGATTTGTTCCACCAGAACCAGCTAAAATATTCTGGATTTACACTGACACACACACACAAGCAGAACAAAGCACACAGATTCCCTGATCTATACACTGTGCAGAAATGATAACAATTCCATAATTTTTTTTATAGGAGCCCAGCTTCTGGTGCTCTGACACCAGAACAGTGAACAGCTGCTGGGGATTAAAGGAGGAGACCTATGTGCATCAGAGATCAGGAACTGGAGGGCAATGTGCTGCACATACTCTTAAATATGTATTTAGCTTTGGTGCAAATCCACCAGACATTAATTCCTCTCACTCACATTTTGAAACCAATAGTGTTACCTCTGATTTACATCATGTTTTATGTCTGGATTGTTGGCAGCAGGATGCCAAGGTCCTCTAAAAGCTCCAGCCTAAAAGACTGATCCCTGTTGTAAATCTTCACCTCTAGGCCAAGTGTTGTTAGCCTAGGAAAGTGCCCTTCAGGCTTCAACCTGCTTACATTGGAGTGAAGGTGAAGTTTCATGTTAGTCCAACAGGCACAAGGTGGGGACACCTGTTTGGGTTGCACTGCAAATAGTTAAACTGTGGAGGCTGGAAACACTGTAGCTGTCAAGAGGGGTATGGGGAGAGGAGGAAATCTTTGTTTAATGTTGAAGGCCTGTGCTAAACTGCACAGGTGCATGGCTTGCAGAATACAGCTTTATGCAGTGTCAGATATCACTTGCTGAGCAGGTTTTGAGGTGGCTCGAGTGTTTGGCTGAAAAGCCAGGTAAGAGAAAATCCTTGGATGTGGCAGGGAGATGGGGGAAGATAAGAGACTCCAGCAGATCTAATGCCCTGGCATGGCGCTTGGGGACTTCTGTGCTGCAGGGAGCAGAGGGGAGGAGGTGGGGGCACTCAGTATTCAGTGATCTCTTCACTCAGTCAGTCCAGCCTCCAATGCCCGGCATGGTGGGGAGGTTCTGTGTTGCAGGGAATTAGATGAAGTGGTCAGTGGAAGAATGCTATCCCCTTGCAGTCTGTGAAGGCCCCAAACCCTGGCAACAGGGGTAGATTAAGAAATCTTGGGGCCCCAGGCCCATATAGCATGGGAGAGGCTGAAAGATTATTGCCCTGAGCAGCACACATGGTGCAAAATTGCCAGTAGTAACCATGTAACCAAATGTGGAATAGGGGAACCTTTATTATAGAATCATAAAAAATATGGGGTGGGAGGGACCTCAGGAGGTCACATCTAGTTCAACCCCCTGCTCAAAGCAGAACCAGCCCCAACTAGACCATCCCAGCCAAGCCTTTATCTACCCAGGGCTTAAAAACCTCCAAGGGTGGAGATTCCTCCACCTCTCTGTGTAACCGCTTCCAGTGCTTTACTACCCTCCTCATGAAAAAGTTTTTCCTAATATCTAACCTAAACTTCCCTTGCTGTAACTTGAGACTGTTGCTCCTTGTTCTGTCATCTGTCATTGTCTTTCGTAGCCTCTGTTGAGAATGTGACACTCTCCTTTGCAGTTTGGGACTGGCAGCATCCACATTAGGGAAGCCCGACAGAAGGACATGGTGCCCTGAATCTTTCAGAAGTGTAGCTGGAGCTTTATCCAGCTCATCCTGTACAACGACTTTGAGTTGTACAAGTTCATCCAGAAAGTTTTCATGATCCAAGACTTGAGGGGGGAGAAGATAAAGAGCAGCAAGTTCAGTAAAAGAAATCAGATGTTGAAAACCAGGAAGCGGTTAAGTTTGATTACTTTCCTAGGCAGCTCACTCGTCACAGCACTGTGGTAGAGGATGGAGTTGTATTCGTTGGCTAAACCAGACTCTCGTTTCACTGAAGATCATTTACAAGCAATGTAAAAAATTAGCAATTAGGTGAAGAAGTAAAATGCCACCTGGCAGAGGAGGCAACAGCAATTCCCATGATACATTACTGCTGATTTCTTCTGTAGCTGGTTTCTGCTTGCAACCAGCACAAAGAACAAACATGTGTCCTCTGACTCTCTGTTGCTCATGATCTGACCCTCAAATTTTCTTCATACTCTCTAAGGCAGGTTATGTCTCATACCTGCCACACTCAGATTTCATAGACATTTGGGCTGGAAGGGACCCCAGAGGATCATAGAGTCCAGCCCCTTGCCCCAGGGGAAGGAAGTCAGCAAGGATCATAGGATCCCAGCAAGATAAGCATCAAATGAGTCTTGAAGGCATTCAAAGTGGGTGCTTGAACCACCTCAGATGGCAGTCTATTCCAACCCTTGGGGGCTCGGACAGTGAAGAAGTTCTTTCTTATATCCAACCTCAATCAGTCACGGTGGAGTTTGTGACCATTCGATCTTGTCATCCCTTGAGGCGTTCTGGTGAACAGATGTTCCCTCAGATCCTGATGAGCACCCCTGATAAACTTATAGGTGGCCACCACCCCTGAGCCTGCACTTTTCCAGGCTGAAGAGTGCCCTGGCTCTCAGTCTCTCATCATGAGGTCTGTTTTCCTGACCTCTGATCATGCACGTGGCTCTCCTCTGCACCCTCTCAAGCTTCTCCACATCCTTTTTGAATTGGGAAGCCCGAAACTGGACGCAGTACTCCAGCTGCGGCCTCACCAAGGCCGAGTACAAGAGGAGAATGACGTCCTGGGATTTGCTTGAGCAGCATCTATGGATGCAAGCCAGTGTTCTGCTTGCTTTACTAGCTGCAGCATCACACTGAAGGCTCATGTTCATCTTGTGGTCAATCATGACCCCCAAGTCCCTTTCATCTGTAGTGCTAACCAGCGTAGCACTGCCAAGCCTATAAGCATGCTGCAGGTTTTTCCTCCCAAGGTGGAGAACCTTGCATTTTTCGGTGTTAAACACCATCAGGTTCTCATCCGCCCATTTCAGGAGCCTGTCGAGATCTGCCTGGATCACTCTTCCTGTCCTCAGGTATAGATGCTTTACCCCAGGGTTTGATGTCATTGGCAAATGTGGCCAATCTGCTTCTGACACCAATATCCACATCATTGATGAAGATGTTAAATAGTATAGGCCCTAGGACAGAGCCTTGAGGGACCCCATGGGTGACCGCGTACTAAGATGATTGTTTCCCATCAACCACCACCCTCTGGGTCCTACCACAGAGCCAGTTCCCCAGCCAGCAGATTGTGATGAGGTCAAGACCACAGCTAGCCAGTTTAGCCAAGAGGTGATCATGGGACACCAGATAGAAGGCTTTTTTTAAAGTCGAGGTATACAACGTCAATCTCTTCCCCCTTGTCCAGGTGCTAGGTCACCTCGTCATAAAAGGAAATGAGATTTGTCAAGCAAGACCTACCCACAACAAACCCATGCTGGGTATCCCTCAGGATACTGCCTTCAGTTAGTCTGTTAAGGATAGCCTCTTTGATAATCTTTTCCTAGACCTTCCCCAGGATAGAGGTCAGGCTGATGGGCCTATAGTTTGGCAGATCTACTTTCCTCCCTTTCTTGAAGATAGGCATGACATTGGCCCTCTTCCAATCTTCAGGCACTTCACCAACATGCCAAGAGCTCTCAAAGATCTGTGCCAGGGGCTGAGCTATGATGCTCGCCAGCTCCCTGAGTAACCCATCAGGGCCGGCTGACTTGAATGTATCCAGCCTGTCAAGGTGTTCCTTCACGAGGTCAGCTTTGATGGAAAGCAAGTCATCTCCCTCACCTGGGCCTCCCTGACCCACAGTGGGCAGGGCCATCCCATGGGACTGGTAAAAAAACTGCTGCAAAGTACCCATTTAGCAAGTTGGCTTTTTCCTGGGCGTCAGTTGTCAGTTGCCCCATCTGGTTTAGCAGGGGTCCAATGTTGCCTTTGCTTTTCCTCCGGCTCCCCACATATCTAAAAAAGGACTTTTTTTTGTCCTTGATATTTGTAGCTAGCTGGAGTTCCATCAGAGCCCTGGCTTGCCTGGTTTGCTCTCTGCAGGTCCAGACCAGAGCAGAGTATTCCTCCTTCGTGGTGGTTCCAGTCCTCCATCCTTTGTAGGTCTTCCTTTTAAGATGCAGGAGGACTGCTTGTTCCCTGCAGAGCCCAGGTGGCTGCTGTGCCCTTTTGCTGCCTTTCCTCTGAGATTGGATGGACTTTGCTTGTGCATCCCGGATTGCTCCCTCGAGGAGCAACCACTCATCCTGCACTCCACTCTCCTTTGGGCAGTGGCCTTTTAGGGCCTCTCTGACAAGCCCCCTTAGCTTGTCAAAGTCAGCTTTCCTGAGGTCAAGGACTTCTGTATTACTGACTGACTTGCCAGCTTTATGGCAGATGGTGAAGGTAATCATCTCATGGTCACTGTCACCCAGGTTCCCTTTGTTTGTTAGGTCACTGATTAGGTCGTCACTGGTTGCCAGTATGAGGTCAAGCAGCGGTTTATCTCTTGTCGGCCTGTAGACTTCCTGCGTCAGATAGAGGTCATCCACATGCGAGAGAAAGCTTTGCAACCACTCAGATTTGGCTGAGTGCTCCTCCCATGAGATGTCTGGGTAGTTAAAGTCTCCCATGACAACTGTACACTGGGAGCATGCAGCCTCAGCCAATTCCCTGATGAACTTCTGGTCATGGTCTTAACCCTGGGTAGGGTGTCTGTAGTAGACCCCCACCATAGTATTCCCTGTGCTGTATTCCCCATGGATTTTAACCCAGAGGGTCTCAAGTTGTCCACACTGGGCACCAGTGTTGGCTTGCAGGGACTCGTAACTTTCCTTGACATAGAGCTACTCGCCCACCCCTTTTGTCCACTCGATCCTTCCTGTATAGGCTGTAGCCATCTATACCTGTGGCCCAGTCATAGGTGGAGTCCCAACAGGTACCCATTATCCCAATGACATCATAGTTATTTGCATTTAGCAGGAGAACAATTTCCTACTGTTTATTCCCCAAGCTCCTGGCATTTGTGTACAGGCACACAGGTGTCCCTTTGGGGGCCCTTGCCCTGCCTACATCTTGTTCCAGGGCTGGGGCAGGGATGGGTTCTCTTAAATGCCTTGGTCTGCTGGCTTTGCAAGGATTGCTCAGTGGGCCAGGAGTGGCAGTAGTCCCCCCATCCCCCGGCAGGCTTAATTTAAAGCCTGGTGGAACAGATCACAGCCAGTCTGGCTGAGAAGACTCTCCTCCACAATGGGGAGAGGTGGAGACCGTCCCTTCCCAGCAGCTCTCTGCCTCTGTCTCCAAAGAGCGGGCTGTGGTCATGGAAGCCAAAGCCTTCCTGATGACACCAGCACTGCAGTCTTTGGTTCACTACCTGGATCCTCCTCTCCCCCCTCAGCCCATAGCTCAAGACTGGGAGGATTGAAGAAAACATCTCCTGTGCCCCAGACCCTTAAGTCCCGCACCCAAATCCCTGTAGTGCCTCATGACCCAGCTGGGAGTGCTCTCAGCCACATCATTGGTGCCCAAATGGATAAGGAGCATAGGGTAGTGGTCAGTGGGCTGGACGAGTTTAAGGATCTTCTCTGCAATGCCTTGGATTCTGGCTCCTGGGAAGCAGCAAACTTCCCAGGTTAAGGAGTCAGGGCAGCAGATTACCCCCTCAGTCCTCCTCAGGATGGAGTCTCCCACAACAAGCACTTTGCATTTGGTCTTGGGGAGAGTGGGGACGGTAGCTACAGTGTCGTCTGTGTTGCCTGCAGGAGCCAACAACTCAGCAGGCTCTGCTGGGGGTTCAAGAAGTGGGTACCTGTTGCGAAGCTCCAGCAGGGCAAGGTCTTTGCCACCTCAGTCCAAGCCCTGCGCTGGACAATAAGGGAGGTCCAAGTCGTCCCTTGTCCTGGAAGGAGATGGTGGTCTACTCTCCACTTCCCAGGGGAGAAGGGCCAGCAGTAGGAGTCAATCTCCTGCTCACAGTCCCTGATGGCATGCAGTCTCTGGACTGCGGCCTGGAGCTCCTCCAGGTGGCACGCCAGAGACCCCAAAAGGGGGCAGACCCCACAAGGACAGGTGGCCATCCTCCCAGGCCCCAGAGCCTGAAAAAGCAACAGGCAGCCCCCGCAGCCAAGAGCCAGGGGCTCTGTCTGCATAGAGCCTGGAACCATGGGCTCCATGTGGGTGGCCGCCTCCGAGGTGCCGGGGGGTGGGGGCTGCAGATGCCGAGGGGACCCTCGGGGTGCAGCACATGCCCATTCGTGTCATGCCGTTGGTGGGCTGGCTACAGCTGGGACTGGTTTCCCTAGGGGGCTCACAGGCAGGGTCTCATGCCCTCCCACTCACCCTCCTGCACGAACTCCCACATTAACTCGCGTGCCTGTTCGTGCAGCTCCCTAGGGCACTGGTGAAGTAGGAGCCAGGAGGCATAATTACCTGTGGGCAGGCTGGGCTCATTGGGGGTCCTGGGGTTGCTGCTGGGGTCCCTAGGCTCATGGGGGCACGGTGGGCTTACACCCTTTCCATCTCCTGTCCCCACTGCCCCTTGCGACCTGGTTTTCTACAGGTATACCCTAAGGCTTGAAGCCTTAAAAGAACATGTCATAGTTGGTACCTGCTGGTGAACAGCTGGTGCACCTGCTATTGCCCAGAGCCTCTCGAGAACTCCACATAACCCCATAAGGGAGGGTGCTCTCTGCAAGCATCTGTGGACAAACAAGTGGTCTAAGCAGAGGGGCAGGTAGGCCTCATTTTTATTTCAATATGTGACACTGCTGTTAAATGACAAATTAATTTAGACTTTGGATTTAATAGACTGCTATTATTTCCAATGGGTATTGAATGGACAAGAGTTATGTAAAAAATGTCTGCACTGCGATCAAGACCATTGGGTAATGGAGTCCTAGGACAGTGGATTTTTGTCTAGGAGTGTTTTTTTTGTGGCAAGGATTTTGCAAGTACCCTGAATGTTACTGATTTCTCTCTAAGGAGCGGGAACAGCGGGCAGGCAATAGCTTTCAGAAGGTGAGTAGGTCTGAGATGACATAGAGGCAATAATCTAATTCAGGGGGTTTCAACCTTTTTAAAGCAGAGTATCCGTTCTGGTGGGCACACCTCCTGGATGCAGAGCAGGGGGTGCTGGTGACCAGCCAGGGAGCAGGGGTTGGGGGGGAAGGTCCTGACAGTTGGCTGGACACAAAGCTGGCAGCGTGGGAAGCTCACACACAGCTACTACTGCAATCTATACACTTCACAGCCAGCTGGCCAGCCAGGGAACAGGGGAGAGCGGGGCTGCTAATGGCTGGCCAGACACAAAGATGGAGGTGTGCAGAAGCAAGGGTACCTGCAAAGGGGCAATGTGGGGGCCAGGCCACTGCTGCCACCCATCGCTGTGTGCCACTGCCAGGCACCACATGCCACTTTCTTGCAATCAAGTATCTCCACTTATCCGCACTGCCGGCTTCACATGCGGCTAGCCATCAGGACCCCCTCCCTCCCTGGTGTGTGGTAGCAGCTCTGAGTGTATAGATGGTGGCAGAGACAGCTGCCATGTATGAGCTCCCCATGCCACTGCCACATGCCAGGAGGGGAGAGGGTGCTGATGGCCAGCCGCACATGAAGCAGGCAGCATGGAGGAGCAGGGGTACTTGGGTTCAGGGAAGTGGTGCGTGGCAGCAACATGGAGTGATGGATGGCAGTGGTGGCCTTGCCCCCCACACTTCCACTTCCCAAGTACCCCCACTTCTCCACACCACTACCATGTACCTCCTGGGGTTTTCCCAAGTACCCCCAGGGGTACCCCTAGTTGACAACCCCTGATCTAACTGAAAAGAGGAGAACAGCTCTAGACTCTATCTTGAGAGGGGCAGGAGGATAAAAATAGCTGCAACACAGCTGGTGGTTGGCTGTGCTACTGGCACCAGCAGTGCAATAGCTGGTACTGCCCCATACATCACTATTTCCCACAGCATGGAGCTGCCCTGGCACAATTCTGCACAGAGATGCATGTGAGGGAGTAGATGGAGCTGAAATGCAATGGAGATGGCTCTGAGGTGGTGAGAAGAAGCAGACTGAAACAGTCACCCAGCTTATGCACTTCAACAGGCAGCCATGGAAGAGACTCTGGGGCAGCAGGTCCCAGAGGATTTGTCCAACATTTGGCCTCCTCCAAGCCTGCACAATGAACTGTAATGCACAGTGGAAGATGTCATGGCTAAACTGCCTTAGCAGCCATCCACAACTAAGAGAGGAAGACTGGTGAAAAACCCACTGCCCGAACACCTTGGTGGTGATAGTCTCATCTAATAATGTTGATTTATTGTTCTAGGTTTCCCCCATGTTCATGCTATGGCCTTGCTTTTCTACAAAATCAAGCTCTTGCTATTTTAAACCCTTGGAGTAGTATTTCCTTGAATACTACTCCTCATAAGCACCTAGACAGTTGGGTTTGATATCAGGAATTTCTGAAGGGTAATTGGTGTTACTTATGGTGTTTTCTGTTCTTTTTTTTAGTAGGCATCTTCAGGCTCCTGTCACACCATACTGTCAAACACCACCCAACACAAAGCATTACTATATTCTCCAGTAACATATTCTAGTCCCATGGGGGCCAACCTTATGCCCTGTATAAGCCCACAAATAAGCCCCATACCCTCCCCAAGTCTCACTCTAATTTCTTTCCCAAACTGATGCTCTGCTTCCTGCCCTGGTGCTGCTTGTCCCCTTCTCAATCTGCCGTGTGCCATACAGAGACTGCTAAGGCCCTGTCCTAGTCCTTTTTAATAATCCCTTAATATAACAGTGCTTTTCTTTTCCCCTATTGCTTGCTATATTGTGCTACCCCTTACACAGTGGAGATCACCTTTCCAATCCCTAGCCTTCTCCTACCACCTGGTGGTCATTTTAGAAAACAGTCATCCCCTCTATTACTGCTTGGTATCTATTGTGATACAGTCGCATCTTTTCTTACGTCACCTTTGTCTCATTTTTTATGGGGCTGTTGATGGTCAGGGATGAGATTTTTCATTAAAAGGGAGCAGACAGTACTGAATGGATTAGAGGCCCTATGAGTCTGACACTGGCTTGCTAAGGCTTCAACAAGACTTTTGCACAGCAAGAGTTCTGGCAGGCCTCCTCCCAGTGGAGGCACAAGGGTGCTTCAGTGCAGGGGCTGTGTCCTGGCTAGCCCCACACTATAGCACACTTGTGCCCCAGCCAACCCCTTTGCAGCATGTTGAGCTGGGTCAGAGAAGCTGTACCGCCCTGGAGCAACATGCTGCAGTCTCAGGTGCACATGCAATTACGGCACCCAGGCACAACAAACTCCAGCACAAACCACACTGGAGATTATTCAGCCATGTTAATAGCATGTGTAGATGTGCCCACTGTGTCATTTATTTAAGCTTAATAGTAATGCATGCAGCAAACCAGGGAGGAAGCCAAACTGTGCAAGGCTGGGGCTCAGCCAACCCAGCCACTCACAACACAAAGGGAGTTTGAAGGTTTGCAAACAAATCCAGATCCCAAGTTCACGTAAAACAAATAACTCCACTGGCTTTCCCACAGCTATACCATTATACCCCAGCTGCAGAGCTGGCCAACAGTTTTGTAATGTCAAACTAGCTATGCCCAGTCTCAAATGCAAACCTAACTTCTTGCAGATGATTTACTTGTTAAGCCCACCAATTATCCTACAGAGCAACTCACTGAAGGTGTCAGGGTACAGTGTAAACTAGATGGCCCTAAGAAAGACTTCACAGGATTGGGGCCCTTGGGCAGCCAACCTGAGGGATAGGTAGCACCCATTAGAGAGGAACCTGATTTTATACAGAGGAAAAGGGAAGATCCAGCCTTTGTTCCACTCTATGTCAGACTGACCCAGGTGAGTGACCCAGTAATCAACCTTCACTTAGATGCTCAGGATTCCCACCAGTATCATCTCCTCAGGGCCCCCTTTGTCACTGATGATGCTCCCTTAACATGCTTACACAAGATGTAAAAAGCCAGTTCCAGAACTGATGTGTTACTACCTAGCTTTGGAGTCCTACAATCATGGAATCATAGAAAATTAGGGATGGAAGGGACATCAGGAGCAACCCCTTGCTCAAAGCAGGACCAGCCCTAGCTAGCTAAATCATTCAAATCTGGGCATTGTCAGGCCAGGCCTTAAAAACTTATAAGGGTGAAGATCCCACCATCTCTCTAGGTAACCTATTCCAATGTGTCACCACCTTCCTAGACAGAGAGAGTTTTTCCTAATATCTAACCTAAACTTCCTTTGCTGCAACTTGAGACCATTACCCCTTGTTCTGTCATCTGCCACCACTGAGAATAGCTCAGCACCATCCTCTTTTGAACCCCCCTTCAGGGAGTTGAAGACTGCTATTAAAGCCCCCCTCAGTCTTATCTTCTGCAGACTAAATAAGCCCAGTTCCCTCAGCCTCTCCTCAAAAATCATGTGCCTCAGCCCCTAAACCATTTCCACTGGCCTCCTCTGGACTCTCCAGCTTGTCCATATTCTTTCTGTAGTGGGAGCCCAAAGCTGGACACAACTCCAGATGTGGCCTCATCAGTGCAGAATAGAGGGGAATAATTACTTTCCTTGAGCAGTCTCAGTCTTAGTCCTTTGTGGTGTCGTCCAGGATCTACATAGACTAATGCGGACTTCTTCTCATGAGAAAGAGAGGAGCTAAATTCAGAAAAGTGGGTCTCAGACTCCACCTTTGGTGGGGGAGGTATGTAATGGCGTGGTCCATCCCCTTGAGAAGGGAGACCTAGCCCTTTTAAAGAAGTTTAACTGTTGGGCTTCTGGCTTCAGTCCTCTCAACTCTATTGACTGTGAAGAAATCAGGGAAGGAGAGCAAGCTGCGAGAAAGCAGCTTGCTCTGAAGAGATGTCAGGATCTTCCATTCTCTGATGTCTTCCATTTCCTGAATCAGTCTATGTATAATGTTCCATATCTCAGAGTATGGACAATGGCTGGCTCAAGTTTAAATAAAACAGAGCCTCTATGGTTCCTTCTTATCTAGTTGTGTCTTAAAAACCTCCAAGAATAGAGACTCCACAACATCTCTGCATAACTGTTTCCAGTGAATTACTACCTCCTAATGAGAAAGTAGGACTGTGTAAAGCTTTGGGTGCCGATTCAATTCAGTGGCCAAATCTCCAAATCTGAATTGAATCAGGGGACCAAAATCGATTCAAATCTCTCAGAATCTATTCAGAAAAAGATATGGAGAGCTTCAGAGATTCAGGCAGTCACTGCCCACTGCAGTAGGAAGCTGGACCCGAACTCCATGCTGCTAAGTAGGGGGTGGGTGGAGCAGGGGCTGGAGGAAGGGGGAGGGGACCATGGGGACACCCCTGCCAGGCCCCATCCTCTGCCTGCTCTCCCCAGCCCCCTAACCTCATCCTCTTTTGTATCCTTCAAGCAAAGTTCCAACCAACCCAGACATAGTAGGGATCACTGCAACGTGATGGGACCCAACGCATGACTGGGTGGTGAATGTCAAGGGCTATAGGCTGTACAAGAGGGACAGGATAGGAAGGAAAGGTGGGGGCGTGGTACTCTATATTAAGGAGGAATATACATCCTCATCATTTAGCAAAGAATCAGAGGAAGGGCACTCTGAAGTGCTTTGGTTAGAATACAAGGCAGTCGAGGGGAAAGAGACTTAACAGTGGGGGTCTACTACAGACCTCCCAACCAAGTCGAAGAGCTAGACCAGGAATTCTTAAGTCAGCTCACAGAAGTAGTGAAGTCAAAGGATGTGGTCATCATGGGGGACCTGAACTTTCCAGACATCTGCTGGGAAGAGCAGTCAGCCAGGTCTGACCGCTCACATAAGTTCCTAGCCTGAATTCAGGACCTCCATCTAACCCAGGAGGTGCACAGCCCCACCAGGGGAGACGCCTTGTTGGACCTGGTGCTGGCCACAGGTGAGGACCTGGTGAGGGGGCTAAGGGTGCTCGACCACCTGGGCGACAGCAATCATCACCTGCTGGAATTCACCATCCAGCAGAAGATGGCAAAGGCCTACATCAAGGCGGCAGCCCTAGATTTCAGGAGGGCAAACTTCAATGAGCTAAGGAGAATAGTCAGGGAAGCACTGAGGTCCCAGAGGGGAGGGGAGCCAGGTGTCCAAGAAGAGTGGTTGCTCCTTAAGGAGACAATCCTCCAAGGCCAAAGGGAGGTAATCCTAACAGCCCCCATGGCTCACCAAAAGCATCCAGGAATGTCTCCTAGCTAAAAGGGAGGCATACACCCAATGGAAGGGAGGGGCCATCACCAGGGAGGACCATCCCCTGCAGTTGCTCGGGGATGCAGGGGGGCAGTCAGGAAGGCCAAGGCGGAGATGGGACTGGGACTAGCTTCCCAGATCAAGGACAATAAGAAGTCCTTTTTTAAATACATAGGGGGCAAAAAGAAGGTTCCGGATAATGCGGGGCCCCTGCAGGACAAGCTAGGAAATTTGTTCATCACACCAGACGACAAAGCCAACATATTTAACAATTTCTTTGCCTCCATTTTCCTAAGCAGGGACCAGAACAGTCACCCCGCCTCTGGGCCCCTCTTAGACCCCAAGGGAGGCGCACCTAGGCCAAGGGTTAGTGAGGAACTAGTTAGGAAACTTCTGGAGGGACTGGATGTATTCAAATCAGCTGGTCCAGACAATCTCCACCCTAGAGTACTGAGGGAATCGGCTGAGGTCATTGCAGGACCCCAGGCATGGCTTTACGAGCACTTGTAGTGCTCTGGTGTGGTGCCAGAGGACTGTAAGGGGGCCAATGTGGTTCCCATCTTCAAAAAGGGGAGGAAGGAGGACCCAGGAAGCTAAAGGCCAGTTAGCCTTACCTCGATCCTGGGTAAGCTTTTTGAGAAAATTATTCTGGCGCATATCCATGAGGGGCCAGCAGGGGAGATTATGCTTAGGAGCAACCAACATGGGTTCATTAGTGGCAGGTCCTGTCAGACCAACCTGGTGGCCTTCTATGACCAGATCATCAAATCCTTAGATGCAGGGGTAGCAGTGGACATAGTCTTCCTGGACTTTTGGAAGGTCTTCAACACCGTCTCTCACCCCGTTCTCATCAAGAAACTGGGGGACTGTGGTGTCAACACTTACACAGTCAATTGGGTCACCAACTGGCTGGAGGGCCATACCCAGAGAGTGATGGTGGATGGGTCATTTTCAACCTGGAGGGATGTGGGCAGTGGGGTTCTGCAGGGCTTGGTCCTCGGGCCCGCACTGTTCAACATCTTCATCAGTGACTTGGACAAGGGGGTGAAAAGCACCCTGTTCAAATTTATGGATGACACTAAGATGTGGGGGGATGTGGGCACACTAGAAGGGAGGAATAGGCTGCAATCGGACTTAGACAGGTTACAAGGGTGGGCAGATGAGAATAGGATGGGATTCAATGCTGACAAGTGCAAGGTGATGCACCTGGGGAGGAAGAACCAGCACCATACCTACAGGTTGGGGAACTCCCTTCTTGTCAGTACAGAGGCAGAAAAGAATCTTGGAGTCATCATTGACTCCAAGATGAACATGGGCCGGCAGTGTGGGGAGGCAGTCAGGAAAGCCAACCACATCTTGTCATGCATCTCAAGCAGGTCCAAGGAGGTGATCCTCCCCCTCTATGCGGCACTGGTCAGGCTGCAGTTGGAGTACTGTGTCCAGTTCTGGGCGCCGCACTTCAGGAGGGATGTGGACAACATAGAGAGGGTCCAGAGGAGGGCTACTCGCATGATCGGGGGCAGCAGGGCAGGTCCTATGAGGAGAGGTTATGGGACCTGAACCTGTTCAGCCTCCACAAGAGAAGGCTCAGGGGGGATCTAGTGGCCTGTTACAAACTAGTCAGAGGGGACCAGCAGGCATTGGGGGAGTCCCTGTTCCCCTGAGCACTGCCAGGAGTGACCAGGAATAATGGTCACAAGCTGGCAGGGGGTAGATTCAGACTAGATATCAGGAGGCGCTAATTCATGGTCAGGGCAGATAGGATCTGGAACCAACTTCCAAGAGAAGTGGTGCTGGCTCCTACCCTGGGGGTCTTTAAGAGGAGGTTAGATGTACACCTTGCTGGGGTCGTTTGACCCCAGTACTCTTTCCTGCCATGGCAGGGGGTCGGACTTGATGATCTGCTCAGGTCCCTTCCGACCCTAGAAACTATGATGCTATTAAATCCCCCTTCAGTCTTCTCTTCTCTAGACTAAATAAGCCCACTTCTCTCCATTTCTCCTCATCAATCCTGTGCTCTAGCCCCCAATCCATTTGTCATCTTCCTCTGGACTCTCTCCAATTTATCCACATTCTTTCTGTAGTGGGGAGTCCAAAACGGGACACAGTACTCAAGATGTGGCCTCATCAGTGCTGAATAGAGGGGAATAATCACTTCCCTTGATCTGCTGGCAGCACTCCTACCAATACAATTCAGTATCCCATTAGCATTCTTTCTATACTGATATTGTTTTTTCTTTCAGGTCAAACTGATGCATGTGTTTGACCTGACACAATGACTTATGTTATTTTCAAATTAGTCTAGTCTTTTCAAATGTTTCAGTCTGTTTTTAACTGAAAAAGTTGCTTCAAAATGAAAATCCCCAGACTTGTTTTGAAAGAGCCAAACAACACATTTTGTCATCTCCTAAATGAAACATCTCATTTTATTTTAAAAGATCTTTAAATTAAATGTTTCAATGTTTTAAACTTTATTTTCCCAGCTGAAAATATTAGATGAGTTTGACTCAAATGAGCAATTAGTTGTGGTCACCACTGAAATTTCATTTTTGATTAACTTATTATTTTTCACAAAAAATAAAATGCTCAGCAATAAATGTGTAATCCATAGTCAGTAAAGGTGAGAGTTGTTCTTGCTGTTATCCTTGCTCCTCCTTCAATGCGTTTGTTCCCAATCCCAGTATATTGCTATTTTTGAAGTCCCAGACTTAAGTTTTAGTTAGATGAGCAAAAATTTTGAAACATAAGCAACTTCAGGTTCTTATATAACCCATGTAATTCTAAGTACTCACAGGCATAGTTGTAGCCCATAATATCAGAGATGAAATAAAACTAGCTCTAGAGGTCTTCTCAAGCTCTTTCCTTGCTCAACATTTGATGCTATTGTGCATGTCTCCCCTATTTACTACCAGTGATGAGAATCTGCCAATAATATCACCAGTATCTTCATTAAATCCCTCTTAACTATACGTATGTTTCAACTTGGGATACAAACATAAAAAGACACTTCTATGAAAGCCGCCTCAAAGCAGCCATATAAAGGAAAAATGAACAGCCCACCTAAAGATGAAGCTCTTGAAAATGCAAGTGAACCCCAATTTTCCAAGGATCTCAGGAAGCAGGAAAAAGTGAAAAACAGGTTTTGAATAATAATGAAAATGCTTTAAAGTGCCGTGTGAAAAAGCTTTAAAGTGCCATACAGCTTGAATAAAAATCTTCAGGGCTCCTATATTCTTCAGTGAGGTCAGTTCAGAGGAGTTTCTTAACTGCTAAATTTACCAACTCACAAGTTCATATGCAGCCCCGGAGCATTCAGGAGCTTCTCAGGCTTGATGCATGAAACTTCAATTCCACAGCACTCAGATTCCACCACACCTTCTCAGCTCCCCCCCGCCCCCCCCCACAGTATATAATCTCTGCAAAAGGGAATGCAAACACTGCTTTCATGTCAATAGTTGAGGAATTAAATTTATGAATCCACAAGGTCCAGGTTGCAACATTTCTCCATAGAAGCAGGAGGACGGGTATCATGAGAATTCTTTTAAGACTACCTAAGGGACTTAGGTGCCTTGATTACAGTTCTTGTGAAATAAACTGAAGTAAAAAAAAAACAACCTAATTAATGTTTAAGATGGAGCCAGTCTTTCTGAAAGGAGGCATGTAATGTGGTTGCCTGTGATTGCAGGGGACTAGATTCTACGTACCAGATTTCTACCAGTTCTTTGTTCTTATTGAGGATACAGAGAACCAAGGATCTCACCTATCATAATTTACAAAGCAAAAGTAGGTCTGACTTTATAGGTAACAGATAGGCAGGGGGACATGTGTCTTTGAGAGTAGGGATAGGAAGTAATAAGAGGGATGACCAAGTGAAGTAACAGCTGGTTCATTCTGACCTCAATATTTGACCTATTGTAACGCATACACACAAAATACGAGTGACTGGATTTTCTTCCATGAGGGGATTAACACAATGAGATAATATTAAATGTAAAACCAGTAGTCTAATCTTGTATCATGTAGGAATTTGACTGGCCTATGAAAAGACCACACTTTGCCCCTACCTTTCTTTAAAGCCTCCTTTACCTGCTTCCTTTGTCAGGCAACATGAAGGAGTAGATTATGGGAGTCAGGACAATACAGTAGACAGAGACTACTTCAGCCTTATTTATAAGAAGTGCTGAATGATGGCATCCATATAGATAATAACAACAGCTTCATAGGAAGGGGAAACTATGATGAGGAGAGAAAAACTGATAGAAAAGACCCTCTGCCTCGCACTGGTAGAAGAGAGTCTTCGAATGGTGGCAGTGATATAGATGTAGGATGTCAGAGTTAACAGAAATGTAGGAAGTATAACTGAAAAATACTAGGTCCAGGAATTTAATCAACCCAGTGTCATTGTAGCAAGGACTGAGGGTTGGGATAAAATCATATTTTAAAAAAAATGTTGACTTTTGAGGGCCACAGGCCGTTACTCTCTCAACATGAAAGAAGTTATTACGGTTTTATCCAAGACGACACTATTCCAAGAGGCTGTCACTTGCTGAATACAAAGCCAGCTATTTTGAAAGTTGTCAAATGCAAGGGATTGCCAAATTCTAAGTACTGGTTATGAAACATTAATAATATCAAGAAGCAATCAGTGGTCACCATATACCTCCCACAGACCTCCTTCTCAGCTGTCCTGTGGGCCAACTTCAAAAAAAGTGCTGGAGAAAGGCCTGACCTGTATGTGATGCTAGAGTACTATGTTGGAAAGTCAAAGCGTCTCAGGTTCAAACCCCTTTTGGGTTAGGAGAATCTAGTAGTTGAGAATACTCGACTACTGTGGGGAAGAGAGGACAGTGCGCTACTTCTCACTCTTCCAGCTTGGGTGCCTACACAGTTATCCCATATGGCAGGGCTATTATGCACCGAGAAAAATTCTGTTCCTGGATTTAAGTGCTAAAAATGCCTCTAGACTAGCAGAAAATGGGTACTTCTACCCAGCTAGCTAGCACCGCCACCCAGTGCAGGAGATGTCATATTCTGGCATAGTCCAGAAGAAATTAGTAACTGTTGAAAGAAAGGAAAACATTAGGAAGGTCCTGCATCTCAAAGAGATGTCTCTGAGGTAAATCACTATGAAGGCTAGTGCTGGATCAGTGCTTTTCAGGTACCAGTCCTTCATTGGGCTGGGAAGAATGGCATAATCTAGCCCACTAAAAGCATTTGAGACAGCACTGATTTGGGTGAGAGGATGAACAACCCCTGCGTCTCTCCTCAGGAATAAAACAAATGATTGTCTGGCTCCTAGCATCTCATAGTCCCAAAGCAAAACAGGAAAATAAATTCCCTTCTCAAATGAGTGATGTCTCTTATGTAATGTTTGCTCATCACAAAACAAACCTTCCAGTGATTTCCCTTTGGACAGCAAGACAGACAGCTGCCCACGGGTATGAGCCCAAGAGGATATAAGAGAGGCTGGAAAGTTGTTCTTAACTCTGAACAGACACAATGTGAAAGAAGGGCGTAAGCTCTGCATATGCAGCAGTCACTTCTTCATGCAGCTGATGAAGAAAGGGTAGGCATTAGAAGACCTCTTGTGCGGTAAGCATCATTTGTGTTTCAATCAGGGAGGTTAAAAATGTTTCTGCATGTCTGGGCATTAAGATGACAGAAAAATAATTTGGAGGAAATGCAATCAGTACTGGCAATTAGACTTGGGTCAGGGAGAGGATTCCTGTTGCCATGAAACGTCACAGTTCCAAAAATTTTTTCACTCCACACTGAAGTTTTCTCAGAAAAAGCACCAGAAAAATCTCTGAGCAGCTGGGTGGCTATGAGTTTTGGAGACCTTGAGCTGTGAGAACCCAAGATTCAACCCCCTGCCCTGTTATTCTTCCATTACTTCTTGTTGTTAAGAGGCTGGCCACTGGCCTTTAGACTCAGACTCCCTCTTACCAAATAAAATTATTTAGTGATTTATAAAACTGTAATAGCAGCAACATATAAAGGCAGCCGTCACACATGGGTAGGGCACTCACCGAGAAGGTGGGAGAACAGCTTGCACTTTGATCTCCAGCTGAGTGCCGTATCTAGCAGAGCCTTCAGAGACATTTCTTTTCCAAGTTTTAACTAGACATTCCAGTACCTGAGACATTTGTCTTTGAAGGATTTTCATCAAAATTAGCATAGCTCTGCAAAAAATGTGAGTTTTGATAAACCGGAATTTTCTGACTAATAAAACCTAACAGAAAAATGCCAAATCATCTCTAATTGCCATGGTCTTCTGTGTGTGTGTGTGTGTGTACATACACCTACACAAACACACACATGCATGCGTGGGCATATGTGCATGCTAAATATACATATTAAACCTGAAAGGGCTTCTATCATTGTCCAATTTGACATCCTCTATCACATAGACCACAAAAATTTCACCCATTGATTCTGGCCTTTTGCCCATAATCTAAATGTGAAGAACCACTCACAATTACAAAAAATAAGATTAATTTTAAAACTGTACCTAAATTAACCACTCTGCCCACACTAAAGATGATGCTGATTTACTTAGCTTACTGGAACTGAAAGCAGAATTTAACCCTCAACTTTCCATTTAAATTTTGAACCAAATCTTCCAGTGGTGTAACTTAACATAGTGGAGTATGGCAAGATGTTTGGGCAGTTTGTGATTGTTGCATACACAGAGCATGCACCTTCCTTCACATTGTTTCAGTTCAGGATTAACAGGAAAAAAGATGATCTGGCACTCTGTTTTAATTTACAAGTACTTAAATTTAGAGGAACTGTATCCACCGGACAGTTGGATTAATCATGGGCTTGTGTGCACAGCAAACAGAGAGGTGAGTTTGTAGCTCAGTATTACTCTGAAGTTCTGCAGTAAGACATGGTATTTGTGAAGCAACTTTGAGTTGTTTCTGATTTTGTTAGTTTTGTTTTTGTTTAATACATTTTCATTGGAAAACTGAGCACCCAACATTGGAAAAGATCTGCCAAACCCTGAACATTTGAAGGGTTTGTATGTTTGTTTGTTTTGGGGATTATTATTATCATCATCATTATATACTTGCCTTTTCAGACCATTTTCTTTCCTGGCAGTTTTTTCCTGAAACTTCTTGGCATTAGATAACCATAAAGTGAAGAAAAATCCATTGTGAGGTTTTCAAGTCTTTTGACTGAAAGGCACAATTTCCTGCAGATAATTAAAACAATTGTTTTAAGCAACACTGTTCACAGGGGGAAAACACATAACACTCAAGTGCATTACAGCTCTCCAACTAAATGCATATTATTGTATATAGTAGAGATGATCTCAAAACTGCATAGTGGACAGAGAACTATACAGCCCTTGTTGGGTTCATATTCAGTATACCAGGTGGGAAGTTAAGAGAAACCCAGATCTTGTTTATTTTACCATGTATTTGAGCTTAAAGAATTGCAGGTGCTGGGCCACACGCATCTGTACTTAATGCCACTATAAATGTGAGCTCATGCTGCAGAAGGCAACTGGGGTATGTGTTAATTGCTAGCTGTCACTGGGAACAGAATTTGACCCATCACATTGTAGGAAATCCAGCGCTTAGTATGCGTCTTGAATGTGGGGAGGGAATTGATTTTGTCTGAACACATGAAAATGGGATATCATTTGAATTTCTTCTCCTCCTACAGGCTATAGCTCCTCTGAAACAATGGTTCCAGAAAATCAAACCACAGTAAGCGAATTTATTCTCTTAGGACTCTCCACTTCTCCCTCTGTCCAGATTTTCCTCTTTTTGGTATTTTTGATTATATATATAATCACCTTGCTGGGAAATGTGGTGATCATGCTTGTGATACGAACTGACCCTCACCTCCACACCCCCATGTACTTCTTCCTGAGTAACTTATCTTTCCTTGACATCTGTTATTCCTCGGTCACTGTCCCGAAGATGCTGGTGAACTTCTTGGTGGAGAGAAAAACGATTTCCCTCAGTGGCTGCACCACCCAGCTGTTTTTTGTAATTTTCTTCATTGTAGCTGAAGGCTTGCTTCTCTCAGTGATGGCCTATGATCGATATGCTGCTATATGCCATCCTTTGCATTACACTACAATCATGAAACAATGGGCTCACGTCCAGCTGGCATGCAGCGCGTGGATAACTGCATTTCTCTATGCCTTTCCAAACACCCTGCTCCTAACGAAGCTTCATTTTTGTGGGCCCAATATAATTAACCACTTCAGCTGTGAGCCACCACAGGTGTTCATGCTCTCTTGTAGTGACCCTTTTGCCAACCGAATGGTGGTTTACACTGTTGGTATAACATTAGGATTGTTGGCTTTCCTCATCACTCTGAGTTCATATGTTAACATCATCTCTACCATTCTGAAAATGAGCTCAGTAGAAGGGAAACACAAAGCTTTCTCAACTTGTACTTCCCACCTAATAGTTCTCATCTTATTTTATGGCTCTGTTATGGTGAAATACCTGAAGCCGACTACAAGTCACTCACAGGACCGGGACAAATTCATCTCTTTGGCTTACAGTATTTTCACTCCAATGCTGAACCCCATTATATATAGCTTGAGGAACCAAGAAGTGAAAAAGGCCGTGTTAAAAATATTAAGTAGAACAGTCAAAGATGGGATGGTGTGAAGCAGATGAGCAAACAAACTTCAGTTGAAATAGAATTGCTCTGAAAAGAGACTGGAAAATCCTTGGACTTGACTACATGCAATTCCAGTGTCAAACCCATTTATCATGGTAACAGGGACAGATATGGATCAATTCTTTAATTATTTAAGAATACAGTATGTTTCATAACTAGCAAGTGTTTATTGTATGAGTGTAGCGGTTTAAATCAGCAGTGCTGTTGAAGAAGAAACAGGAAGAAATGATGCTGCCCGGAGATAAGACATCTCAGAGCAAATGTTTCAGTATGTACCTGAATTATGAATTGTAAAGAACATTTTTGCCTGTAGCCAACTGCACGCAGTTTGTTTCGGTTTATTGCCGACAGTAAGAACTCGCTAATCAAAAGGACTTAACAGTCCAGGGGGCAAGGAGCTGTTTATGGGGGATCTGAAATTGTTGGGACTCTGAAGCTTTGAGGGACAGTGGCTATTAAGCCTCAAGTCTCATGAGAGATGCATATACATATAGGCCTTCTGTCATTAAAAAAAAGTAAATCTTTTACAGGAATGTACACTGAACTGTAAGAGGACTCCTGTGTCAATGACTCAAGTCCCCTGTGTATGCTGCCAACCTCGCCATTCAATCCATTCCATGAACCCATTTAGCTGCATCTTGAGCTCCAGTTCTTTTGCTGGAAGGCCATTCTGGAACCCCTGATTATTAGCAGCATCATCATATCCCAAGCTTAAGTTTATTAATTGCCACCTTATGCCTATTTGTTCTTGTGCCAACTTTGCCTTGACCGAATTTTCTGTGTCCCTAATGGTAAGATTAAATAGTACTTTGATTAAAAGGGCTGTTGAGTCACTTCCTTTATTGTTAGTTACAATCTGTGCCAATCTGGGGAGGAGGCGGGAAAAATCATGATTGCTGCAACAACTGGAAACAGTCACTTTTGCATTGCCCAGGTCTGCATCCCTACACAGCTGTAACCTGCTGAGAGACTTGATAGCACCAAGGCCAACTATGCCTAGTAGAGAGAGAAAGCACTGTAAGTAGAACCTGGTGCAGGAATGGAAGAACCTGAGAACTTCACCTCAAGAAAAGTGAAGGCATCAGATCTGACATCCATTTGGAGTGTAGTTGGAGAGAACAAAGGAGGGGCCAGACCTGCACCCACCTCTGGAGCTGTGACTGTAACAAAGAAATATTCACTCCTGTTTTCAAAAAAATCAACAGCACAGATTTTAGAGAAGCAAATTCATTGTTTTCTGACTCAGATATGCTCCATTACATTGTTATCCTCATTCCAGCTTCATGGGGAAATTGTATAGAATGAACATCACAGAGGGCAGGCAGCAAACAGGATAGTAGGGCACAGAAGGGGGACTCATGGTTGACCCAGAATGCTCAAACTTAGATATAAAGTTATCCCCAGAAGATCTCTCAAGCCTGTTTCTCTACGTTAGTCTTCTAAACCAGCAACAAATTAGGCTCGCTCCCCTTTCTGGCCCTAAAGTAATTTCTGACTCCAAGCTTGAGGAGGTAATAGTCAGACTACAAACAAGTTCCACTCTTTCTCTCTTTCCTGGTTCACAAACAAATATTTGCCATCCAAAGATGCTTGATGGCAAAATCTCCTAGGGTAGACATGCAGTTGTAATTGCATCCATGAGATCCCTGGGTATCTCTAAAACCCAATCTTGTAGAATTCATCCCCTACTATAAGCTTGGGCTGGGCTGTCCAACTGTTGGTCCACAGGCTCCATACAGCCTGTGAATGCTTAAATTGTGGACCACAGGCTCCCACCACCCTGAACTCTTTGGCTCCCTGCACTTTTCCACACCATCCAGCTGTTCCCCACTCCCATTACCACTTTCCTCCACTGCCTGCTCCAGCTGCCTTCTCCCCACTCCCACCAGTACTGGGGCCTCCAAGCTCCCCAGCTCACCACCAGCTCCTGCTTCAACCCTTCTGGGTCCATGGTGGTTTCATGGGCAGGGGAGGCAACTAGTACATAAGTGTTTGGAGAGTCCCAGAAACAGAGAATGAGGAAGATACGAACCTGAGCACAATGAGATGTGTAAATGTGTGTGTGCTTTTGTATGCATTTGTAATGACTAAAGAATCATGAAGAAATCTGAGCCAGAACGTAAGAGCCCAAACTGGCAAGAAACACCGAATAGGAGCCTACTATTAATAAAAGAGCATCATGTTTATACTTCACTTTTGGTTTAAAGAGAAACAACATTCTTTATCAGCTCTGGAGTAGGGGCGGGGGGGGGGTGGAGCAAAAGACTGGAGTATATCTACATACAACATTTCAGCAATTCAGTTCAGACCAGTAAATTACACCAATCCAAAATTGTTTGTGAGGACACAAATATGTTCAAAATCAATTTTGAAGGCTACCATAGCATACATAACTAATATAAAAGCAGGTCCAAAGCAGTTAAGAGTATCCACCTCACATTGACAGCTTGTCTAAGAAAGAATATTATACCAGTAGGAGGTGTGTGTTACACTACATGGATGCAGAGTAAGTGGTATTATGCCTGCTAAGGTGTTAGCATTGAGTAATCATAGAAAATTAGGTTTGGAAGGGACCTCAGGAGGGTCCAACCTCCTGCTCAAAGCAGGGCCATCCCCAACTAGATCAAGAGATCTAATCTCAAGAGAACCAAAGTTTCAAGAAGTTCTTGAACAGTGTTTAGAAAACAAGGAATAAAGCCTGGATGATTTGTGGCATTGCTTCTCTCCTCCTGTAACACCAAACAAAGGATATAAATGTAGACCAATATTATTTGACATGAAGATAATACTTATATTGCAGTAAGGTGGCCTTTTTCCAGTTCAGTGTGTATTGTTGGGGTGGGGTTTCAGCTAAAGTGAAAAAGGCATTGTTAAAATAGCAGCTTTATACCAGTGTAACTTTATCAGTTTGGCTATCTCAGTATAACTGTACTCATGTAATTGGCAAACCTTTACTGAGTAGACAGGCCCAAAATTGCACCAGTTTAATTAAAAATAGTTCAAATCCTGCCTAATCCCTTGTCGACACAGAATTTTTACTGGCTTAAGTCAAACTTTTTAAAATTCCATTTCTGCAGACATTTAGAATATGGACATGTGAACACATTAGATCAAACTAAAAAGGTAGGGGATGACACAGTAACTGCTCTGTGTGTCCACTCCCATTCTACAATACATGGAAATTTAAACTGTGGTCAATCAGACCTGTTTCATTCACTGGTATAAACTCACTTGCTTAACTTTCACTTATCACAGGATAGGAACAAACACACAAAGCAGTATCTGCAGGTTAACAGAGGCACAGTAAAACTTGCCCCTTTCCAACTCTATGCAAGTTAGATGACTAACCTTCCTCGGCAGTCCTTAAAGTTTCACTAGATGCCCATCTGCTTCTTCAGTTGCCTAAATGCCTTTGAAACTCTGGACTATATCACTTGTGAAAATGTAGCTTACAGCCACTAAGCTATTGTGACCCTTGAAAAATTTAACTTGGGCACTTTAAATCTTCAAGTCTCTCATTCTCTGGACTGCATCACATTCTACGTATGTATGTCCGGCTCACAAAGACCCATGTTTCTCTCTCAAATGCCTGCTTACACACACGCACAGAAAGATTCAATTTATAGTTTCATAGTTGGTAGGGTCAGTAGGAATGGACCTGAGCAGATCATCAAGTCTGATGATGAATTTGGACAGGAAAGAATGCTGGATCAAATGACTCCGGCTAGGTGATTATTTATCCTCCCTCTGAAGACCCCCAGGGTAGGAAGCAAGCACCACTTCCCTTGGAAGTTGGTTCCAGATCCTAGCTGCCCTGACTGCAAAGTAGTGCTTCCTGATGTCCAGCCTGAACTTGCTCTCAATCAACTTGTGGCCGTTATTCCTAGTTACTCCTGGTAGTGCTCAGGGAAACAGGGTCTCTTCCATTCCCTGCTGGTCCCCCATGGTAAGTTTATAGACAGACACCAGATCCCCTCTCAGCCTTCTCTTGTGAAGGCTGCACAGGTTCAGGTCCTGTAGCCTCTCCTTATCGGACCTGCCCTGACACCCCCAATCATTCGAGTGGCCCTCCTCTGGACCCTCTTGATGCTGGCCACATCCCTTGTGAAGTGTGGCACCCAGAACTGGATGCAGTACTCCAACTGTGGCCTGACCAATGTCATGTAGTGAGGGAGGACCACTTCCTTGGACCTGCTCATGATGCATCTGTGGATGCATGACAAGGTGCGGTTAGTCTTACTGACTGCATCCTCACATTGGCAGCCCATGTTCATCTTGGAATCAATAATGACTCCAAGATCCTTTTCTGCCTCTGCACTGATGAGAAGGGCGTTCCCCAGCCTGTAGGTCTGGTGCTGGTTCTTCCTCCCCAGGTGCATCACCTTGCACTTGTCAGTATTGAACCTATCCTATTCTCATCTGTCCACCCTTGTAACCTGTCCCGAACTAGGTGTAGCCTGTCCCTCCCTTCTAGCATGCCCACTTCTCCCTGCATCTTAGTGTCATCTGCAAATTTGAACACAGTGCTTTTCACCCCTTGTCCAAATCACTGATGAAAATGTTGAACAGTGCGGGCCTGAGGACTGAGCCCTGGGGGTCACCTGAACAAGTCCCTCCTTTACCAAAAGCCCACATCTCCAGAGTATTACTGGGATGAGGAGCTGAGGATTCCTTCCATAATAAAGGTGAAGAGGATATCATCTATGTACAAGAACCTGAAAGCAGCTGGGTTCTGACTGGTGAGAGGGAGGGAGGGAGGAAGGAAGGAAGTAACTACAAGAAAGGCAGGCAATGGCTTCTATTATAGAATCCATACTTTTCCTCAAGCGATCACTCAAGGATCTGGATATTGCCCTTTGGGTTGTCAACACCAATTCTGGCAGAAGACAGTGTTCATCATGATCAGGCCACGTTAGGCACATTTGGTCCAGGAGCAGGATACATTATAGAATCCATACACTTCCTTGAGCAGAAGCATGCAGCCTTCGTTGCCTGGCAAAAGCCATCTACGAACTCGGTGAAAGATGGCAGTGTACCACCAGCTGAAGGCTGAGGTCCGGTGATGCATCCGTGGCATGAAGAACAACCGGTGGGTGGAGAAGGCACATGATCCAGGGCTGTGCTGACCAGCATGACATGCATAACTTCTTCCAGGCTACCAAGACAACCTACAAACTGTGCTCCATTGGACATAACCCCCTCCAACCACAGGACATCTCCTGGCTCCTCAAGGATGATGATGCCATCCATCTGTGTTGGAAGGAGCATTTTGAACTCCCGCTGCCCAGCACCACCACCCCTGGAAACACAGGAAGTGCTAGACTGGATCAGAACTGGGGCCACCAAGCCCAACATCCCATCTTCATCTTTGCCAGTGACCAGTGTTAGACCCTTCAGAAAAATGTGCAAGAGCAGGATGGTTATAGACGCATCTGTTCATAGGTGATGGCCCTACCTGTCTAAAAACTCCTGTCTGTACTTTGTTTTCTATATAATCACTTCCCTGCCCAGGAGCCAGGGATGCTGGAAGCACAAAGCACCCTAGCTCCGAAGGGCTCAGCAGCTCTGACAACACCACCACCAAGCAAATTTCCTATGCTGGAAACCTCATAATTCCCTTTAGCCAGGAAATGGAAAGCCCTGGAAGTACCACTGAGAAAAGTGCTCTAAGAGGTTCCAGATTCCCGGACCCACTCCCATGGCCAGATCCTACCCTGCCTCCCATGCAGGTTATACATTTTGCATTGCATAAAATGCACAAGCAGCACTGAGAGCAGGGACTAGGACTCACCGTCTCCTACAGCAGTACCCCTCCTGTTGAAATCAGCTCATGGAGCAGACAGTATGTGGGGTCTACTCCCTAAGCTGGGCCTACTGAACTGATGATCTGGTAGTTAGTCACAACACAGTTCATCTACACATGCACTTTACTGCAGAGTAGACCAATTAGCTCTGCAATAAAGCATCATGGTATTATGGGTGCCAGTATTAGGGTGCAGTAAATTAATGAACTCCACAGTCAGGAACAGTGCCATCTTACGATGGAGTAACTACATGTGACAAAACATGTGTAGATGGTGACAGGGGCTGGATGGGGCATGATGGCAGCCTGCTAGCTAGCCCTCACATTTTAGCAGTCTTGTGCCCCAGCTAGTCCCTCCCACTGCACAACACCACCACCCAGAGCTCAGGACTGACCCCCTGGGGCTCCTGCCAGCCCAGAGCTGCTTTGCCCAGCTCAAAGTATTACAGTCCCAGGCGTACATGCTGCTATACCCAAAAGCAGCCGATTGGCACAGACTATCCTGGAGTTTATTTCAGCACCATTATAGCATGTATAGGTGCACCCACAGAGCATAAGAGACCTCAACTTGGTGACTATATTGAACCACTGATGAGTGTAAGTAATAAACAGGTTTACTTGTACAGATTAGATGATGATTTAAAATTTGTAAACATCTCCAAGTGCCAATTTCACACCTGGGGGAGAGAATGGGATCTAGTCCCCGACACCTATGTACCAGCACAATTCAGAGGAGACTTCATGGAATCTGGTCCCCAGTGTCTGTGGCTCCTAGGAAGACTTACCACATGCTAACAGATACATAGGAGCAGTCCTCACTGCTGTGGAACTCAACACTCTGTTATCAACAGTGAGGGGGGAGGGGGAAAACCCCTCCCTAATCAGAGCCTCCTGCCAGGGCCTGGCCACACTCCCCCTCATCTCAGTCCTGTGGAAGAGAAAGGAGGGCTGCTGTAGTGCCTCCCAGCTTCTAGCTTGAGACACTGCAGGCATGTGCCCACATTTCTTCAGTCCAGAGGGGATGTCTTTATGGGTAAAAACCAGTTTAGCCTAGCCAGGTTAGACTAACCTGCAAGGGTTGAATCAATTCAGGCTCAGGATTTTTAAATATTTGTCCCTAGCCCATGTGGTCAAAATTTAGCTCACAAGCTGCATTTGCACAGTTCAGGGTCATTTAAAAACAAGCATGTCCCAGCTTTATATGAAGACACATACAGGCACTTGTATTCCCAGAACACTGCTTTTTACCAACCTGGTAGCTGCTCTGACTAGGCAGCCTCCCCCTCGGTCTTCAGATCTGAAGAACACCACCCCTAGCTCACTTTTGCTTGTTAAACCCCTCGAGGATTTAACAGATGCACTATTCTGTTCCTCTGAGCTAAACACACTGCATTTTACCTTTGAACTTGAGCAAGGAATAAGGGTGGGTTCAGAGGCATTAGATGAGGTGTCACCGCTGTCAAATGGTCAGAGGACTTTGTTTTTTTTTCTTGCTTTGGTTTGTTTTTCCCTTGCTGCAGGAGACCAGGATCAGATCCAAGCAAGGAACCGTAAGCACTAGACCTGCACCAGATGCCAACTGCCATCACTTCCCTGAAGTCCACGCCAGCATGTCAAGGTATGCCAGCTGTGGAGCTGGCCTAATGGAGAAATCAGTGTTGACATCAGAGGGCTGCACAGGTTCTGGCTTTCAAAAGCTAGCAATACAACACCAAGCAGGGCCCCACTTGCCTTTCTCCATTCCTCTCAAACCAGGTGTTTCACGGCACCCTCACATGCTCTTCAATCTAAAGGACTTCCTCCAAGTTTCCCCCTCTTCCTTCCAGCTGCTCCCTCATTGGGAGTATCCCCACCCTTTCCCCTGCCAGGTGGTCTTTCTAGCATCCACATCCCCACTCTCACCATACCATGATTCCCTATTCACCCCTCCCCTGCTAGAGGTCTTGACTGGCCCCCATTATCTTTTTTTTCCCCTTGTCCTTTCTCCCCCATCCCCATACCAAGTCTCATACTTTGTCCTGCCCTACCACCACGCTAGCATCTCTCTGTTAGCCATCTTCTCTTGCTCTGGTCCAGTCACTGCTTTCCTCTCCCCATCCATTTCAAGGCCCAACCCCACTCCTGACTCTGGGTCCCCGCTCTCCTCATCCCCACCCCTTCCTGGTCCTCAACTACTTCCTTGTGGACCTCTATTTGCCCTCCCAGTCTTCTTGCCAGGCCCCACACATTTCCCTCTGCCAAATCCTTACTTCACCTTCAGCACCTCCTATGCCTGCAATCCCTATCACTTCTCCCCCATCTCCACTCTTACTCATTTCCTCTTGATCTATTTTCTATCCCACTGTTCTGCCCTTCCATGATCCCCCTCACCCCCACTGCTATCCCTGCATATACAGTTATCCTTTCTGTTAGAGTCCAGGCTATATACAACCTCCCTGTGCAGTAAGTTCAGTGCTTCCTGTGAGCTCTATAGCACCACCACCAGACAGCCAAGGGGCCCTGATTTGGTAATTGGGCTTTTTCAGTGTTCTGATCACTATCAAAATCAAGAGGGTTCCTCCTAGACTCTCCAAGACATGAGCAGTTAAGGCTCGACTTTAGAGGGTCACGACCCTTTAGGGGATCAGGAATAGATAAGGTCAGGAAAGCAAGGTTCTGGTTTCAAGCAGGGGATCAAGATTATGCAGGTGAGAAGGCTACTGGGACATAGCCAGGCAGTGCCTGTGGGTAGAACTGTGAACCATGTGAGGTCAGGAAAAGGAGGTTGGGATCCAGACGGGAGTTAGTAGTCGTGAAGTCCAGGGCCAGGAAATGGGCCATTGCTAGGCTAAGCTAGAAGCCAGGACTGGCTCTCATAGTACCCGGGTCTGGACTGGATGCTGGAACACAGTGGGTCAAAGGTTCCAGCAAGACAGTGTGAAGTCAGGAGGCAGGAAATGGGAACCAAATAAGTAGAAACAAGAAACTGAGGTGCATCCTGGAAGCCAACAGTCAGAACCCAGGACCAGGAAGCCAGGAACAAACAAGCAGGACCCAGGGACTTGGAAATTAGGAATGATACAAACTAAGGGCCTTGTCATGCATGACAGTTAGGACATGTTAACTGCACTTACAATGTGAGCACTTGTGTGTGTTCAAGCAGTAAAACACATGCTAAATGTGATCATATGGTAGCAAAGCTGAGACTTTTCACGTGAGGAATGTCTTCAGAGCACATTAAGCAACGTGTTCAGCTACCTTGGGGCCACTCCACAGAAATGAGTATGAGCTATCTGAGGTTCCTCACCTAGCTCTAACATCAGCCCCAGCACTGCACTGGGGTCAGTTCAAGACTCCTGTGTGGTGCCAGGGCTGGTGCCAATAGGCAGCGAGCTGTACCTCTAAGAAACTGTTTTACAGATTGTAGTAAGCATTACCATGCAACTGCTCAGAACATGTTTTAACTTTTAGTACAGCACAGTATCACCTACTGTGATCCAAATGAAGCAGTATGTTGCAGAAGGTTCAATTCAATCACATGCATGTCCCCATCTGGGCCTGGCCTGAATCTCATAAACAAAAAATAATGCATCCTTACTGCCACTCTGTTTATGCCCACTCCATAACGGCCACTTCCCTCACCATCAACATACAGTACAGCCATCATTTATTAGCTCCTCCAGATAACTTTTTTCTCAATAACTATCAAAGTGTTCTACAGAAGAGGCATTACCATTAATCCCCTTTTACAGATGGGATCTCAGACATGGGGTCTCCAAAGTCACCCTGAAGGTCAATGGCCAAGCCAATAGTATAGTCCAGGTTTATGAATCCTAGCCTAATGTTACAGACACTAGGTCACACTCTTTGGGAAGAAACAGTGCATTCTTGCAATAAGTATTTGACACAGTAAGAGGAAAGATGGTCACAGTTGGAAAGACAGTGCAAAAAGGCTCTAAGGGACAGTTCAATGATTAGGTCTCTGGGGTTTTAAAGCAAAGTTCACCGAGTGGCTCCTTCCATCCAGGTGATGACCTCAGCCCAGTAAAAGCTCTTTAAGATCGATCAGAAGAGGAATCAAGAGTTGTACCTATTATCAGCTATTCAGATTTTGGATTCGTATCTAGTGCTGAACATGTAGGAGGGAAAATTTTGACTAAGAACTAGAGGATGGTGATTGTGCATAACTGCTGATCTGCTGCTCAGGTGATGGGAATTAACATTTCAATTCTGCTAGGCTTATTGGGGTACATTTGTAAGGCTTCATCTTGCATTCTCTATCCATCCATGCCAGAGAGACAGTGGGAGACCAGAAAAAATTAGACAGATGAGTATAGACATGTTTAGATAGACTGATTAATAGATGTACACAGGGACAGACATTTCAATAGTTTTTTTGCATAATCCCTACTTAATTCTTATCGAGACAAAACGTCTGTGATCATCAAGGACAGAACATTAACGACTGTGATAATACTAACAACAGTAATAATCCTGATGGTGCAGGAATATGATTTGAACTTATCATTAATTGTTGCCCATGATTATTAACTATTATTCTTTTAGGTTTTTTGCATAGCTTAAATATTCCTCTAGCAAAATTTAAATTTTACTATGAACCCACTCCCCCATGCCACAGAATATCATGCCTAGCCTACCTTAATGCATGAGTTGTTTTATTAAAGATAATGGGCTTATCCCTGTATCTAGAATTCATCCCTGAACTAAGATGTTTTTCCGAGACGGGAATTCAAGTGACCTGCAATATTTTTGCCATGAATTGAATGTGATGCTAATAAGGCTCAAATCTAAAAGGAACATGTCTCCATGTTCCTTCTTCCTCTTTTTCTTCTGCTGAGAACAGTGACTTTCTATTGCCTTTTCTGCATTTGAAATTTAATGCGATATTAACAGACTATGAAGCAAAATCCAAAAGGTGATCTGCCTTCTTCAGATGATAGCACTGATTATTTCGAATAGTAACATTTGTGGCATTAGGTAACATAAATGATTCCAGATGCACAGCCACAAAGGGAATAATGCACACTGGGATGATTCACTTCAGGACATTATTCCTGGATTTCTAACTGGCAACTAACATTGAGAATAAAGGGCTAGAAGAACTAGTCAAAATTAAAAATATTTATTTCCTGGGAAATGTTCATATTTCAAAATTTGTTTTTCTCCAGTTAGAAATTAAAACAGATAGTGACCATTTTTTCATTAAGTGAAATTCCCTAAAGCATTTACAACTTAGAAAACATTAACTGGATCATTTCTAAATTTTGTACCAGAAATTTTAAACTGGACTTTCTAAATGTTGATTTGAATGGTTTCCTTTCATTCTATGGAATTTGCATTATTTTTACATTATTTCATGATATAGCATGTCATCAAATGTCCACCTGAGCCTAGGCATGTCATTAGGTTAATACAGCTAAGGCATACTCATCTCTGTAGCCAGTGACACCCAATGTAGCAAGGTCCAATGTAGCAAGGTAACTAGAATCATATCTGATTGCCTTTAACTCCCTACTCCAAATGAACTGCTATAAGCATACAGGTAGATGGACTAAAGCAGTGGTTTTCAACCTGTGGTTCATGAACCCTTGGAGGTCCAGAGACTATGTCTAAGGAGTCCACAAAAGATGACTAGGATCAATCAAAAGTATGTGAATATCCACACTTACAGTTTAAGGGGGCCTGCCCCTCCATTTGAAGTTTCCAAAGGGGTCCACACCTCCATCCATAATCTTTTCGGGGGTATGCAAATGAAAAAAAGGTTGAAAGCTACTGGACTGAAGGGTAGCCTTCAGTCCAAATCCAGAATGAGCCTTTGACTTGTCTTTTCACCTCTGTAGCAAAGCTGCCTTAACTGCTCTGCCATCATGCCCATATGGCATAAAGCAATAGATGAAATATGCTATAATTTTATTGCATTTTTAAATTCATTATTGGATGTTCCTACTTGAAAAAACAAAACGCAAACAAAAAAAAATGCTATGTCTTAACTCATTTTCTAAATCAAAATGCTTCCTATATCAAAATGCTTCTTGTTCAGGAAAGAATGTGTTTCAGAATGTGTTTCAGTCATAACAAGTAATGGGTGCCTTTAAAGATGTTACAAAGTAATAATAATAGATTATTTCAAATGTGCCATGTATTTTCTTCAAAAATTTTCAGATATGCGAGATATTTTTCAGAGAACGTAAAAGTTTGAAGGCTAATTGTATAGTTACCATTCTAGCCTGTGTTGGTGTTTTATTACTTAGATATCTATTGCATCTTTCATGATCATTACAAATAATCTTTTATACTCCTATATAGTCAGTCAAACTTCCATACTGCTTTGTTAATTATGTCAAGGTTTAACTAAGCTTTATATGTCCTCAACTATCTTAAGAATTGTTTAGCAAGCATTTTAAATAATAGATTATATGCATCTCACACTTCTATCTTTTGTCTTTAAGAATGACAAACAGGTAGTAACACTATTGAGTTTTGAGTTATTGTGGTATTTCTGATGTACTTTTTGAATCAAAAGAATGTTAAGCATTTCTTAGAATTGTATATTTCACACAAGTTAGCTACCAAAAGGAATATGCAAGTTATAGGGCAATGAAAATGGTTAGGGGGTTGGGGCACATGACTTGTGAGGAGAGACTGAAGGAACTGGGCTAATTTAGACTGCGGAAGAGAAGACTGAGGGGGGATTAGATAGCAGCCTTCAACTACTTGAACACGGGTTCCAAAGAGGATGGAGCTGGACTGTTCTCAGTGGTGACAGATGACAGAACAAGGAGCAACAGTCTCAAGCTGCAGCAAGAGAAGATTAGCTTGGATATTAGGAAAAACTCTCTCACTACGAGGGTGGTAAAGCACTGGAACAGGTTACCCAGAGAGGTGGTGAAATCTTCATCCTTGGGACATCTTTAAATCCTGGCTTGACAAAAGCACTAGCTAGGATTATCTAACCGGGGCTGGTCCAGCTTTGGGCTAGATGTGACCTCCTCAGGTCCCTTCCAACCCTTATTTTCTATGATTCTGTATTCTGACCTTGCTCCATTTCAACTGTTGCCAGAGTGCTATGAACCAAATATTAGTAATGTATGTTTTATGTTGCACATTACAGCATCACACAAAAAAAAGATGCACTTTCACTAATGTGCATTAAAACAGGTTTATGTGCCTTTTTCTACTACATCACAATGGCATTACTAAATTTAATGGACATTAGCAAAAGTGCATTAATGAACATGTAGACACGCCCACCAAGTAATACCTGATTAACATAGATGATTTTAGAAATCCTACTGACAGACTACCTGCATCTTTAGGCACCTAAACATCATTTTTGTTAACTCTATCCCTCTTTCAGTTCTCCATCTTTAAAATACAGATTGTATAAGCATCCTAGTTTGCAAGCATGTTGCAAGGTTAAATAGACTAGAAACTGTGAAGTGTTCAGGTAAGTACCATAGACAGAAGTACCATTGGTTTCCAATGATCCCTTAAGTATTTTTGAAATTCTCTCCCATGGCAGCTTTGATCACACTAGGTACTATTGCACTGACAGAGTGATATTGAATGAAATACTTCACTGGGGTAAACTGGCAGAGTGGGGGAAGTCATCTGAGAGTATGAAGTAGTGTTCCTACAATACTGATGGATTAGGAAAAAAATATAGGATGGGATCAAATAATGAAGACTATCAAAATAAATATCTGAAGTGAAAGATTTCATGACTTCTGTGCAACAGGTCTAGTGTCTGGCTTTTTCTTCTCCTATCCCTCATTCTTTTCTTCTGTTGTCTTCCATTTTTTCAGACCCTTGAGGCTACCATGGAGCAAAAAAACGATACCAGGGTCCAGGAGTTCATCCTCTTGGGGTTCCCGACCATCATGGAACTCCAAGTGCTGCTCTTCATAATATTCCTCATTGTATACACGCTGACTCTCTTGGAGAATATGGTTATCATTACTTTAATCAAGACAAACCATCACCTCCACAAGCCTATGTACTTTTTCCTTAGCAATCTCTCCTTCCTGGAGGTCTGGTATATCTCAGTCACTGTCCCCAAACTGTTAATCAACTTGCTGGTGAAGAATAAAAGCATTTCCTTCATTGGCTGCATGGCCCAGCTCTACTTCTTCATCGCCTTAGTCTGTACCGAGTGCGTCCTCCTGGCTGTCATGGCTTATGACCGCTATGTGGCCATTTGTAATCCACTTCGTTACCCAGCCATCATGAGCAGCCGTCTATGCCTGCAGCTGTCCGTGAGCTCTTGGTTGATTGGCTTCCTCATTTCCATGCTGAAAGTCTTTTTCATCTCCCAGTTGTCATTCTGTGGACCCAATATCATCAACCATTTCTTCTGTGACATCAGCCCTTTGCTCAATCTCTCCTGTACAGACATGCTGGTGGCAGAAATAGTGGATTTTGTCTTTGCCTTGCTCATACTGCTGATCCCACTCTCCATCACCATCATCTCTTATGTCTGTATCATTGGAACAATCCTGTGCATACCCACTGCCCAAGGCAGGAGGAAAGCTTTTTCCACTTGTGCCTCCCACCTCACTGTTGTCATCATTTTCTTCTCGGCCACCCTTTTCATGTATGCCCGGCCCCGGAGGATCCACTCCTTTGACCTCAATAAACTGGTGTCAGTTGTGTACACTATTGTCACCCCAATGCTAAACCCATTCATATACTGCCTAAGGAACCAAGAGGTAAAGGGGGCTCTGAAGAAGACTTTGTGTGGCATGAGTGTTGGCTCCAAGATCTCCAGTGTTGATCACTAACCTTAGATGAATCATGTACTTATCTTCTTCTAGGCATTTGAACACTGTTTGTAGCTGCCATAAATGGATGGAGGGCATTATTTGGGGCAGTTTGAAGTTTATTCTTCTGTTAGGACCTCAGCTTGGCAAGACTAGTGTCTTGCACTGGTCCAACTGTACCTCAAACTAAATAAATTGAGTGCTAGGAAAATACTGATGTCAAAATGGAAAATCTATGTTGCTTTGGTAACATAAATCAATTAATTTATGGCAAAGGAAGAAAGCAACAAAAAGGTTCTCCTTTTCTTATGGTTTATGCGACTTGCTCAGCTGTTCAATTTGGGTCCATCTCTGAGCAGACTATGACAATTGTCACTGAGTTTATGTTCACTTCTGGTTGTGTATGGTTGTACTTGTAGCTGCCTGAGTGTACACTGAGTTGTGCCTGAATCTGTATGTGGATCCAGTTGAGTTTCTGTTCAGTTGTGCTTTGGTTTTGGTCCAGTTCTAAGTGTCAGTCTTTCTATTTGATGCCTAACAAATTTCATAGTAGTGACATTGTGCCAGTCTTAAATAGTTTGAGAGCCATCAAAGAACACCAACATGCAAACTAGTCTCTGCAGGGTGGTGTATTACCATATATCAGCTGCTGCACTGTAACTTCCTGTAGGGATCCTTTTAGCTCATGACAGATGAAGGCTAAATCATTGCAGCTTAGCCCACTTTCACTGACAGCTGAGCTAATGCAATTTAGGTTTAATTTACCATGGAGTAAAAACACATGCATAGGAGTTATTGCAGAGTACCTGACATGCCTGCTTTTACCTTGCTGTAAGTACCCAGAAATGAACTCTGTTCTACCCACTAGATATTACAGGGGGAATTTCCATTCTCACTATTATAAGACCTTCCTATTTGAGCAGATGGTTAGCAAACAAAGCTGGACTGAGGTTTTGCTTAGGGGGTTTCTTGCTTTATGCAAAGTTCATATTTCAGGTGTTTCACCATAGTCTCGTTTTAGCCACCCTGAGTCTTGTTGAGAAGGGAGGCATATACAATGAATAAATAAGTAAATCAATACATATTACTAGGAGTAGCTCTACTGAAGTGAATGGCTGCGATTCTCCTCCCATTTACTCCTGTATAAGCAGGAATGACCTCAGAACAATCAGTAGGTCTGATTCTCTTTTCATTCACACCAAGGGAAATCAGGAGTAAATCTTTGGCACTCCTTTTAAAAATGAGCCACTAATATAGTCTTTACTAGTGTACATAGTCTTTCTGGACTTTCAGAAGGCCTTCAATACTATCTCTCACTCATCAAAAAACTGAGGGACTGTGGTGTCAACACCTACACAGTCAAATGGGTCGCCAACTGGCTGGAGGGCCACACCCAGGGAGTGGTGGTGGATGGGTCATTTTTAACCTGGAGGGATGTGGGCAGTGGGGTTCTGCAGGGCTCAGTCCTCGGGCCCACACTGATCAACATCTTCATCAGTGACTTGGACGAGGGGGTAAAAAGCACCCTGTTCAAATTTGATGATGACACTATGATGTGGGGGGATGTGGGCACGCTAGAAGGAAGGAATAGGCTACAATCGGACCTAGACAGGTTACAGGGGTGGGCGGCTGAGAATAGGATGGGATTCAACACTGACAAGTGCAAGGTGATGCACCTAGGAAGGAAGAACCAGCACCAGACCTACAGGCTGGGGAACTCCCTTCTCATCAGTGCAGAGGCAGAAAAGGATCCTGAAGTCATCATTGATGCCAAGATGAACATGGGTCAGCAGTGTGGGGATGCAGTCAGGAAAGCCAACCGCACCTTGTCATGCATCCACAGATGCATCTCAAGCAGGTCCAAGGAGGTGATCCTCCCCCTCTATGCAACATTGGTCAGGCTGCAGCTGGAGTACTGCATCCAGTTCTGGGCACCGCACTTCAAGAGGGATGTGGACAACATAGAGAGGGTCCAGAGGAGGGCCACTTGCATAATCAGGGGGCAGCAGGGCAGGCCCTACGAGGAGAGGCTACGGGACCTGAACCTGTTCAGCCTCCACAAGAGAAGGCTCAGGGGAGATCTAGTGGCCTGTTACAAACTAGTCAGGGGGGACCAGCAGGCACTGGGGGAGTCCCTGTTCCCCTGAGCACTGCCAGGAGTGACCAGGAATAACGGTCACAAGCTGGCAGAGGGTAGATTTAAGCTAGATATCAGGAGGCGCTACTTCACAGTCAGGGTGGCTAGGGTCTGGAACCAACTTCCAAGCAAAGTGGTGCTGGCTCCTACCCTGGGGGTCTTTAAGAGGAGGCTAGATGAACATCTTGCCGGGGTCCTTTGACCCCAGTACTCTTTCCTGCCATGGCAGGGGGTCGGACTTGATGATCTGCTCAGATCCCTTCCGACCCTACCGACTGTGAAACTACGAAAAAATGGGTGTAGGACAACACAGGGGGGAAGCTTCTACCATACAAAGAAAGGGCCCAGGGTAGAACACAAGGCTTCCTCCCTCCCAGCCCAACAAACACCTCACTGAACCATATGCCCTTTGGCTTGTGCTCTTCCTCCTAACCTCACACATAGCCCTCTCATGGCTGCCCACAGGGCCAGCTTCACAAGGAGGACTGGAGAAAGTCCTGGGTAATACCTGACCTGTGGTATAATGATTAGTGTTGTGTGGGGAAGTCAGAGAGAGCCAGGTTCAAACCACTTCTGGGCATCACAGAATCATAGAGAAGTAGGGCAGGAAGGGACCTCCAGAGGTCATCTAGTCCAACCCCCTGCCTGAGACAGGATCATCCCTATCCAACCATCCTATGCAGATCCATAATCTAGCCTCTTAGGAAAAAAGACCATCAATCCTAATATAACCCAAGACATAAAATGGCCCTAGAATCCAGGCTGTCTCCCTTCCTAAGCAAGTGCCCCAGTCACTCAGCTACTGGGGAAAAAAGGTGGGAAGGCTCTCTCTCCAACTCCCCATAAGAAGTCCCTACTCCATTCATGAGTCTAAATCCCACTCATCTTGTTTTGGTCAGCTGCATTTTTGGACATTTAAGGCCACTACACATCCATATGGGATGCATGCACATAAGCCAGCAATATATGTGGCCAATGAGCAGCCTACTGCATGTGCGTACTCTGCATGTGCGTACTCTGCACATAAACACAGTCATTTAAGTGTGAAGATTTCCTCCCTGCATGTATATGCCAATATGCAATGTAGCCAACAAAATCTCTCCCTACACTTTTAACTCTGTCTCTCACCTTAACCTTCCCCAAGTATCCCAGGTACCCCAACCACACACACACATACCATACCATACCATCCAAGTTAGGAACTTACCTATGTGTAGGTAGGTTGTATGTGTGTGAACCAGTAAGTGTGTGTATATACACCCCCCCACACACACACACCTCATTTTGTGCATGATATATGAATTAGTGATCTGTGTATGTGTACTGAGTGTGCGAGTATTGACAATTGATTTTTGTCTAATTTTTAGTGTGTATGTGCTTGAATTGGTGATAGGTGATGCATGTGCCTAGGCTGGTCTGGATGTGCATGTGCCTGAGCTGGTAGAGAGAGAGAGAAAGAGAGTGTGTGTACACACCTAATTGATTTGTGTGTTTGTATATGTGCAATTGTGTCACACCCTCCTGTCTAACAGCACAATATTGAGATCCTGAGAGTTGGCCTGACCCCACAGGGCAACAGTATGAAGAAGGCCCTTCTCAAGCCAAAGAGCACCAGTCTTCTGGTGTCACAATGAAGACATGCATGGGTGACTTTCCTCCATCTTTGTCTGGTGGGTGACCTATCTCTGGACTTCAATCAAGACTAAAGGGGAAGACACCAATCCAAGCCACAGTCACAGAGTAAATAACGGAAATGACAAAAGTCTTCTTCTAGCTGCCTGCACCACAAGGTGGATGAAAGATGGGATGCAGAATCAGATGAAGAGAGAAATGTGTTCTAGAAATAAACTGTGGTGTTTGACTGGCTTTTGTACAGGATAGCCAAAAACTTTAATAAACCAAGCCACCACATAATAGACAGATTTTTTTGGTCATGAAATCAGGACTCAGCCTTGGCTATAACTAGAGATTTGTACATGTTGAGGAATAGATCCCTTGTGAACATCCAGTTTCATCTCTCCTGTAACTGTATTGGATGCCGAATATGTGAACACACAGGATTTGAACCATTAGCTTTAAAAAGGCTCTGTGCCCCTAGGTACCAAACTGCATGAATATCTCCCAATCTTTAATGGATTGAATGACCACACCTCTGCAAGGTAGGAATGTGTCATCAGCCCTATATATGGGTCAGGGCACTGCGGAATGGACAGACAGTGAATACATCTACAGTGTACGCTGTTGTACGTCATAAAAACTACTTAAGCTAGAAGAGTCTACGGAAAGCTAGACACTAAACACAGGATTGTGTTGAAACCCCACTTCCCTCTTCCAGATCTACATACTTCCCTGTATCCTTAAGATAGGCACATATATGATGAGATGGATGCTCACAGCCTAAAAACTTCACCCTTATTCAGGCACCTAAGCTGGCTCACCCTTTGATGCAGTGATTGGTTTCATCATAACAGCCAGGTAGTTAAAGCACTGGCCCACAACGTAGGAGAGGTAGGCTGTACGTAGACTCTCTTTACCCAGGAGGGAGTTCAAAAAACTCCCACCTCCCTGGAGAGATCCCCAAGAGGTCAGAACAGGCTGAGAGGACTCTTTCCTGTTGAAGTTGGGCCATTGTGCAGAAAAGAATAGAAGAGTCATGAAAGAACAGAAGGAAGTGAGGACCTGACTCCATAGTCCAGTGATAAAGTCACTCCCTTGAGAGGGTGGGAGCCCTGGTTTCTGGTCCCTGGGCCTGCTTCTGTATTTTTCATTCAAAGTCTTTGGCTACAATACAGAAACAACTTTGAGATCAGGATCTTTCAAAGGAAACAGTGAGCCAATTGACTCAACAATGAGAAGTTCAATGGCCAATTCCAAAAACTAGTTTCAGGCTATGAATACCAGTCCCATTTGGGAAACTAGCTTGGGTCTGTAGGTAGGAGCCCAATTCCAGGAGAGATGCGGGGTTTCAGACACTCTCTGCAATGCTTCCTATCATAGGCAACACGTTGGGAGGGAGGGTGCAGCAAGGGGATATATACCCCCCCAGATTTCTGCGCCAACGGTGGGGCATGAGGCTGCAGCCTGGTTGGAGCAAGCACCCAACAGCAGTGAGGGTGGTGGCAATGCAGTTGTGTCCCTCTCCTTCCCCATCAACACTTATGCATCCTTATATGCTTCCTATACTCTTCCATTGAAATATACCCCACTCAGCAAACTTATCTTTGGGTTACCCCACTCTCTCCATTTAAAGCAAAAGGAGCTGGGTACTTCTTATATGCAAAAATACTAATTACCACTACATCTCTCTCTCTTCTTGGCTGTGGTCCCCAGCTAGGAGAACATCCTTGCTTCTCTACCAGCTCCCCATTCCTCAACAAAGTAGCAAGTGATTAAACTCCTCAGGTCACACACCTAAGCACTAGCTTAGTTCAGCTGCATAGAGTTTCTTCTACTGATGCCCATGACTCCAAAGTAAACATTGTTTCCTTGATAGTTTAAAGTACAGTAGCCTTTCAGGGGAGTGCATGTGTACAACCCTTAATCAGTCCCACAGACATGGGTTAGTAGTGCTTGGAGCTCTTAAAGATAGTTTTCTGATTAGGCCCTAGGGGTTAACTAGCATATATCATGCTTGTCATTGCACGCTGAAATAGACCTGCTAGAAACAGAGATATCATCCTTAAGTTAGTGGAGTTGCAACACCTTATACCACTTTTGATTTGGACCCACAGAGTCTTACTGGAAGAGGAAAGGGAAAAAAATTGCCTAATGCATCAAAGAATGTTAACAGATCCCCATTACCTACTGACAGCTAAGGTAAAGGAATAGAAATTTATTTGATGTTATCCTTACTTGGGAGTTTTCACAGGATAAGATTCTATACCATAATGGAATCTGTATTATATTGATTTCAACAGGAAGCTAGGGTGCATAGTCAGGGTGATGGTGTGTACAGGTGGGGTATATGAAAGAGGAAGACAATAAGTCAATGATCAATACTGCAATTATTATTATTATTCCTTAGAGGACTTGTTTAGGGATAGATCTGGCACGTTCTTCAATGATATCGTACTAAGAGTTATACAAATAAGTCTCCATTCTTAGTCTAGTGTAATAATTCTCAACCAGGGTGATATACAGAGTTAGCACTGTTAGCTGTGCAAACACATAATTCAAAAGGCAAACTCTTGAGATTTCAGATAGGAATCCATAGTGTCAAAAACAATCTGATCTGTTGTGATCTCCAAGTGCTTTGCAAGAGAATTGCTCTATTATTTTTCCATAATCAAAAACAGGAGTGAAAGTTAAGAATTGGCACTTTTTGAGAGGAGCCGAGTCTAAAAAGGTTGAGAACCACTGGTTTAGTGTCAAACTGGACCACTTAAAAATTTTGTTAATATTCTTGTTTGGCATTAATATAGATACTATAATAAGTGAGATCAGAAAGAGAAACAGAAGGACAAACACTGCGTGCATGTGTGCGCGAGGGTGACATACTTTTAGATAGGCTGGCAAGAGTGATTTTCACCATTTTCCTATAAAGTACATGTGCATAACTGCTAAATTAGATTAGCACAAGAGATTCAGGAACCAAAGTTCATTGGCTTTCACTGGAAGTTTGATTGAGGAATCTAAGCATCTCTTTTAAAAATTTCAGTTTTAGACTGAATCATGCTATTTACAGGTATTACATTAAACGAATGTGTGCATGCGTACACATGAAAGATAACTGTGATTTATGGTTCTCATTTCTAGTATGTCTAGTGAGTTATTCTTGAGAAAAAGCACCATGGTTGATATTTATTTATTTATTTACAGTCAGTGGAATTACTGATGATGGTGTATGCTTATAGAAATATTAGCCATATGCAAGAAAAAGTTTACAGGGTAGAACCCTAAATATCTCTACATTCATGTTGCTGCTGCTCGATATATGATGGCTGTTAAATGTAATTAGGATTTTTAGATTTGTGTGTGGCAGGATTTAAATATTGTTGAAATTATGACTCAGCTGCTGTTGTACTTACTGTAACAATACATCTGTATTTTTGTTCCCTTTAATATACTTGCTTGCATATTTAAATTAAAGCTAGATGAATTTAATTTCAAATCAAGTTCCTAAAATTCTCTGGCATCATGGGTAAATTAGCAGCGTATGTGTAAAGATAGATAAAATTGACCTAATTTATCAATTGTTGTCAAAATACTTCTCTGTTCTGCTGAATAGTCTGAATAGCAAAAAAGAGCCTGATCCATTTATGAAACACTAGTAGATGTTATGATGTGGTTACTCGTAATAGCAAGGGACTTCTTGATGACCCATGTAGACCCTTCTACACCTGTGCTTTTACCTGTTAATCAGATCAATAAAAATATTGAAACTGGCATAACATTATGATGATGAGGTGGTGGTGAAGGAAGAACAAAATACAGATGTGGGGTTTGCAGTTAATGACCCTTAAACTTCTTTGTAACCTATGATCTTCTTATGCTTCTAATTATTATTTTATCCCCTTGCCTTTCACTGTCTCAGAGGAAATGCCATTGTTAATGTAGGTCTAACTTAGATCAAGGCATCAGTGAATCTACAATATTATCACCCTTCTTGATCTAGAGGTGCCTCCAGTCTTCCAGCAGAACCAATTTCCAATGTGCAGGATGTTGCAGATACTGCCATGATGAGATCCCAACAAACCACAAACATTTGAAGCTATACTTTTCTTCTTCTTGCCCCACATTTCTAGTTTTAACGGGTGAATTAATTTCATCCTCATCCCAGCCATATTGTTTCCATTTCTCCATACAAACCAGACCCCTTTAATCTTTAAAAACGTCTTTCCTTTTGTCTCAGGATTGCAGACACTGGAAACGGGGATACAACACAGATGGCAAGAAGCTGCTGCTGTTATTTCTAAAGCGCCCAGCTAAGACTGAGGTTCCTCTCTTCTAGGTGCTGTACATAGGTAAGAAAGACTTATTCAAAGAGCATTTAGTGGTGGTGATGATACCAACAATGAAAAGTAATCTCTAATAGGTGCTTGATTCTGCCAGTATCAATCCCACAAAATATTTATGCTGGGGATTAAATGCACCCATGCAGTTTAACAGCTCTACTTGCATGCATGCACTCAAACACACTCTTAGAACCAGACTCTGATTGCTCATCTAGGCACCTAAATGGGACACAGATGACATTTAGGCACCTAAGATGCAAATAAGCCACCTAAGCCACAAAACCCTTTGGGTGCCTGAACACTGGATTGCAGACACCCTAATCAGAATCACCTGTCTGAGTAGCGAGATATCTTCATTCTGTCTACACTTTAGTGCGATTCAGATACAGGTGCTTGAGGGTCTTCATCCACCAGGCATGCGCTGAGCATCTGTAGCACCATACATGTAATGCACAGGTTTTATACCTGCTCCAAGTGTGCGTGGTAAATCAGAGGGATCCATCTGGGGATGATACCCACATTTTACAGAATAGTCTATTGGTTAGACTCACTTAGGGAGTGGGAGACTGGGATTTTAGACCAATCTCAGCCACTGCCAAACCATACAGTAGGCAAGGGCAGTAATCTCTACTGCTTCTGCTAGAGTTGTGCAGAAAGTAGTGCATGATACCTGGGACCAGAAGGAGAGCAAATGGAAAGGAGCCTGACTATAGTCTTGTGGAAAGGCATTTAGCCCGAAGGCAAGCACCTTAAATTTTGGAACCTATTTCAGGATTTTTTGTCTAATGTAAAATAACTAAACAACCCTGGGAGTCAGGACAGACACCAGGTTGTCTCACTGTGTGTAGCAGAATGTCCTAACCTTTAGGCAACAGATTTTGGCTGCCTTCCGCTTTCTGCTCATCTTTTTATTGGCTGGTGGTTCAGGCACTCTCCTGGGAGATGGAAGAAATGAGTTTGAATCCCCTCAGGCTGAGGGTGGTCTAGAACCCCAGTCTCTAACTTCCTGACCAAGTGCTGTAACCTATAGGCTTTTATGTAAAAGGTGGGCACCGACACCATCCCAACAACAATGACGTTGGTTAGGCATCTGTCCTCAGAAGTAGATGAAATGCTTTGAATCCTAAAGGTGCTTATGTACAGCCCAGAGCCTGACTCTGGAGAAAGATGATGGGTATTAGGTAATCCCTGTGCACACCCTTTCATATTGAATGGTTCTAGCATCGGTTTTCCGAATCGCTCTTTGGAGACCCCATTGACAGTATAGACTGTACCGACTAACACTGTTTATCTGAGCAGAGATATAATTAGCTTGTGCTAGTGTAAAGTCAGGCAGAAGGCAGAGAAAAGCTGCAACTCATTAACTAAATTAGAGATGTGTAATCTTTTTGTGAGCCCATAGCTCACTTCATCAGCTGCTAACCCCAAAACAGTAAAATAAGGAAAAGTGAATCAGCAAACCAGAGACATCAACAGAGACCTATAGAAATCAGTAGAAGTCAAAGGTGTTTTCAAGGCAGGTCAGCACCACTGTCTCCATTTCATACACAGAGAAACTCACTTCTCCAGCCCAAAGCCAAAGGGCAGTGCAAGGAATAGAACCAACAGTACCTGAGTTTCAAACAGCATTCTCCATACTAGACTACCAATTAGCCTGTAAGGACATAACCCCTTGCACTGAAGATCAATTTATGAGCTACCCAAATTATTAATTATGAGTCAAGCTGGGAATACTAAGAATCAGGGTGCAGTTGGCCCTTACACCCTTTAAGACCCAGCCTGATGTGCATGTGTCATTTACACTCCAAGGACTTCAAAGCCAGGGTGACTAAAGGAAGTACAAAGCTGAGATTAACATAATGCTGACCAATTCTTAAAGCTGTTTGGGCAGCAACTACCAGTGAAGTTTTCAAAGGCACAAAGGGCACTGACATTCCCAAAGCCCCTTTGGAAATAGATGAGATTTGGGCACCTACTTCCTATCTGTGCCTTCAACAAACTGTACCAGAGACTATAAAACTGAAAGGGGGCACCTACACAAGATGCATTCTGCAGCTGCCCAATTAGCTCCACAATAAAGCTTCTTCACCTACACACATGGAGCTATTAGGTCAAAGTAAACTAATTAACTCTGTGGTAAGTTAGTACTGTCCATAGGCAGTGGCAGGCCAGGACTAACAAGGCTTAACTCCTCGCAAATGTGGGGCAGCAGGTAGGGCCGCAGGGCAACCCAGGCATGGGCTCCAAGAGGCTGCAGCAGGTAGGGGAGGGGTGCACACAGACACAGACACTGCCGGAGCCTGCAGCAGCCTGGTGGCATGTGGAGCACTGCCCAGCACAACAGGCAAGTCTGTCACGGGAAAGTGGCATGGGGCAAGGGCAGATTGAGGCCTCCACGGTGAGGGATGGAGTAGGGCAAGGGCAGGGGCACGAGGACGGCTTGGGGTGAATGGGGCCCCCGGGCCAGGGTGGGTCTTGGGAGAGTTGGAGTGCAGGGGCACGGGGGGTGGCAGAGTTCCCACCACTGTGCACACCCTGGGGGAGCTCCAAGAGCCACATGCCCCCTGGATCTGTGCACATGGTGGAGGTGGCTGCCACTCCAGACTGGACTCTGTGCCCTGAAGCCACTGCGTCAGAGGAATGCAACACCAAGTGCCTCCCATGCAAAGAGCACAGACTCTAGCCCACAGCCACCTCCACCCCATGCACAGATCCACAGAGCATGTGCCCCCCACCCCCCGGGCCTTCCACAGGGTGTGCACAGCAGTGGGAGACGCCCCCCCCACACACACCCCTGTATAAGCCACCCAGGCTCTGACCCTCCCACAACCCACCCCAGTGCCCCATTCAACCCAGGCCCAGCCCTAGCCCCATTACCTCCCTCACCTCTATCTGCTCCCCCACACCACTTCCCCATGACCGACTTACCTGTGGGGGTGCATGCGTTCACCCCCCGCCCAGTAATATTTTCTCCCCATGCCTGTGGTACTGCTCACTACAACTACTGTCCTATGGCAGAGTTATTTACTCCACTGCAACTCATGAGTACACGGTGACAGAGCTGGCTGGAGCACAAGCACAAAGGGGCTACAGTGTGGGAGGCTGGCTGCTGGCTATTGCTGCACCACAGCATCCTTGTGTGCCAGCCAGCCCCTCCACAACTTGGAGCATAACTCTGGGCTGGCAGGCTAATCTCTTGGACCCCCTGCCAGTTGGGGCTGCACTGCCCCAACTCAACACGTTGCTGTCCCAGACACGCGTGTAAACCGAGAGCAGTAAACTCCAGCACAAATGGCCCCATTAGTGCATGACATTAATTTCATGTGTAGATGTGCCCACTGTGAAGCATAATGAACTGGGCATCTGTGTCTGGAGAATGATGCATTTATTCTGAACCAACTAACTTTATTTTTTCCTTTGTTTTCTAATTTTCCTTTTTTTTTTTTTGTCATTTCTCCTTTCCGTCTTGATGCTTCTTTCTTCTATCTCTATAATTCTTCTTCTATTGACCATTTCTTTCTACAACTTTCTATTTTAGTTGGCTTTATTGCTTTTTACAATTCTTTCACATTTTCCTCCTCTTCTCCACTTTCCCTCCAATACTCTGGTCTGTCACCATGGAATGGGAGAACAGCACCAGATTCCAAGAGTTCATTCTCCTGGGATTCCCAACCATTGTAGAGTTACAGGTGCTGCTCTTTGTGATATTCCTGGTGGCCTACATTCTGACTCTCCTGGAGAACATGGTCATCATTGCCCTGATCAAAACAAATCATCACCTCTGCAAGCCTATGTACTTCTTCCTCAGCAACCTCTCCTTTCTAGAGGCCTGGTATGTCTCAGTCACAATCCCCAAATTACTGGTGAATTTCTTGTCTGAAAGGAAGAGCATTTCTTTTGTGGGATGCATGACCCAGCTCTATTTCTTCAGCTCCCTCATATGCACAGAGTGCATCCTCCTAGCTGTCATGGCTTATGATCGCTATGTGGCTATCTGCGACCCATTGCGCTACCCAGCCATCATGAGCCACCACCTTTGTGTGCAGCTAGCATTATGCTCTTGGCTAACTGGTTTCCTGGCTTCCATGCTGAAAGTTTTCTTCATCTCCCGGCTGTCATTCTGTGGTCCCAATATCATCAACCATTTCTTTTGTGACATCAGCCCCTTGCTGAATATGTCATGTGCTGACATGACCACAGCAGAAATAGTGGACTTCATTCTGGCCTTGATCATCCTACTGGTCCCACTCTCCATCACCATCATCTCCTATGTCTGCATCATTGGCACCATCCTATGCATCCCCACAGCCCAGGGAAGGAAGAAAGCTTTCTCCACCTGCACTTCCCACCTCACTGTGGTCATCATTTTCTTCTCAGCAACTCTTTTCATGTATGCAAGACCCAAGAGAATTCACCCTTTTGATCTGAATAAATTGGTTTCAGTTGTGTATACTATTGTCACCCCACTGCTAAACCCCTTCATTTACTGTCTGAGGAACCAGGAGGTGAAGGAAGCACTAAGGAAAACCTTTTGCAACAAAAGTGCCATCCCAGAGGCTTCTCTACCAAACATATGCATCACTTCCCATCAGTGGAACAGACAGGTCCTTACTAGTGGAAGTTGATGGCTAGAAAATTATATTTAGAGATCTGCTTTTGGAAATTGGCTTGTAGGTTAAGTAGATATGCATTAGAATAATGGTCTAGGGGTATGGCAAGGGTTAATTGGTTTCTAAAGGGCTGTCTGTGACAATTTCCTTCAAGGCCCACTGTGTATGGAACCAGCAGACACCATGTCTGAGGCCAACATACAAGCGGGCATACACAGGCATACAAATTGAAAATATGTACCACACTGTTCAATAACATGAGATAAGGGACTCTGCCACATGGGCCAAGTCACACTGACTAGTTGCAGAGCCCTTGGGATTTCTGGTTTTGGTGGAGGGACCAAATTAGGACACTGGTAAGTGACCAAATTAAGATGGGTGCATGTAACAGGTTTGTTGGAACAAAGGAATATGCTGACAGGACAAACCATGGACAATATGATGACCACAGGAAAAAAAAGATCAATCAACAGTACCTGGGAATGAAGAGTCATCAGAGGAGAAAAAGGATATAAAAAGAGGGATTTCAGAGCAGCAAAGCAACCCTGAGGGACCATGGACAGAGGGCACATGACCAGCCCATCTCACCCACCCCACTGGGTAGATGGGCCTTTGCCCTCAACCTCCAGGCTGCTGACATTTGACATTCAAGAGTGAACCATATGGTAAAGCTCACATAGTGGCCAGACACATTTTTCCTCTGTGACAGCCCTAGGACTAGCAGAGATAGAATTGGGGCGGGGGGGGGGAGAGGTTAATTTGTTTGCCTGGCCTGCATTATTCTCATCCAGTATAACTGTACATCAATAAAATTAGCCTATTATCGACTAGAAGTAGTCACGATCTCAGGGTTTGAGTCCACTCGGAACAAGATATCTGGGTCACAAATCCAGTGCTAACAGAAGTGATGCATGGAGGTAAGGGAGAAGGAGCATCATTCCATTTATGGACATGGACTGAGGGAGATCCAGCATTCTGTGCGATTATGTAGTCATGCATAGTCAGTCATGTGGACAGGGCTCTGGAATAGAATGCCATCCCATGCATACGATGACCAAAAATGATGCATAGACAACCAACTCTGAATACCTGGATGACTAGGCTTTTTTGCTTCAAAATTTAGAGGCAGATATCACCTTTGGATGGGAGCACTCACTGCAAAATTCTGTCCACAGAAACTGTAAAATAACGGTGCTCAGAGAATCCACTCTTAGGTTGGACATTGCCAAAGGGTTTAATGAATACAGACACTCAAATGCCAGCAGTTTTGTGCCTAGCTTCATTAGGTGGTAGGTTAGAGCTCTATGGAAAAGCTATACACTGCACTTCAAGCCATCCAAGCTCAGTATAATCCAAGTAACTTGTATCAAGGTAGTTCTCAACCTGCATATCTTATAGCACATTGCTAAATTAAGGATGAGCTTGCTTAGCTGTTTGCTATGGTTTTTACTTCAAAAGCCACTGTTCTCCAATCTACTGGAGCTCATCAGCTGTCTGATATAGTTGATAGTGGAAACAGTGTCTTTTCAAATAAAAGCCATAGGAAATGGCTGAAGTATCTCAGAATTCCCGATAAGTTGTTTGCCTTGGCTATATGTACCCTTGGCTAGTTCACAAACTCTTCTCAGAAACAAATCCAGCATCTACTGTACCATTCCACTTTGAGAAAGAAACCCATCCCCAGCCACAGCCAGATGCTCATACAAGTACCCAGAGGCTATGGACATATCTTATACATAAACCAGTTTAAGTGATCAGAAACTAGTTTAAACCTGTAACAGAATAGATGTTCCGTGCACATAAACCAGTTTGAAATTGGCTAAAACTGGTTTAAGATAAATCCGACTGTAGTATCAGACTTAACTGATTTGGCTCAAACCGGTTTATGCAGCATCTGGGAATTGGCTCCATGGTAGGACCCAGAGGGTGTTGGTCAACAGGAGCCAATCGTCTTGGTGCGCTGTGACCGGTGGGGTCCCTCAAGGCTCTGTCCTAAGGCCTATACTATTTAACATCTTCATCAATGATGTGGACATTGGTGTCAGAAGTGGACTGGCCACATTTGCCAATGACACCAAACTCTAGGGTAAAGCATCCACACCTGAGGACAGGAAGGTGATCCAGGCAGATCTTCACAGGATCATGAAATGGGTGGACAAGAACCTGATGGTGTTCAACACTGAAAAATGCAAGGATCTCCACCTTGGGAGGAAAAACCTGCAGCATGCTTATAGACTTGGCAGTGCTACGCTTGTTAGCACTACAGATGAAAGGGACTTGGGGGTCATGGTTGACCACAAGATGAACATGAGCCTTCAGTGTGATGCTGCGGCTAGTAAAGCAGACAAAACGCTGGCTTGCATCCATAGATGCTTCTCAAGCAAATCCTGGGACATCATTCTCCCATTGTACTCAGCCTTGGTGAGGCCGCAGCATCCAGTTTTGGGCCCTGAAATTAAAAAAGAATGTGGAGAAGCTTGAGAGAGTGCAGTGGAGAGACACGCACATGATCAGGTCAGGAAAACAGACCTTATGATGAGAGGCTGAGAGCTATGGGACTCTTCAGCCTGGAAACGTGCAAGCTCATGGGTTATCTGGTGACCACCTATAAATTTATCAGGGGCACTTGTCAGAATCTGGGTGAACATCTGTTCACCAGAGCGCCCCAAGGGATGACAAGATTGAACAGTCACAAACTCTGCCGCAACTGATTCAGGCTGGATATAAGAAAAAACTTCTTCACTGTCCAAGCCCCCAAGTTTTGAAATAGACTGCTGCCAGAGGCGTTTCAAGCACCCACTTTGAACGCCTTCAAAACACATTTGGATGCTTATCTTGCTGGGATCCTATGATCCCCGCTGACTTCCTGCCCCTGGGGCAGAGGGCTGGACTCAATGATCCTCCGGGGTCGCTTCCAGCCCAAATGTCTATGAAAGTCTGTCCCAGACCCCTTGCTAATTTAAGATAAACCAGACACCCCCAGCATCCTGGAATACTCCCCAGGCTGGGCAGGGCTCTCTGCTCCACAGCATGGCTGGCCCCTCCCCTCTGCTCCTTGGCTGGAGCTCATGCAGAAACTGGCAGGCGCAGCAGAGTCTGCTGGCTTCCCCATGCCCCTCCCCCTCCACTCACTGCTTAAGCAGAGATTCCTTCCGCCTCTCTGCCAGAGTTCAGACAATAGCCAGCATGTGGTATGCTAACTAATGCTGTTTAAGGCAGATGGGGCAGCATCCACTTAGGGCTTTTTTGGAGGTAATCAACAGCTGAGATGGTAATGCCCTGGCATTCCTTCATTTGAAAAAAATGCTGTTTAAGAAGATCTTGTAATGATCTTGAACCTATTGGCCTAGCATTGTAATGAGGGAGGCTTTGTTTCCTGATGGGGTGTTAAATGCTGGTAAGTGCTCTGTTATCAAGGATGGAGCACCCTTCCCTAATCACAGGGTCCTGCCAGGGCTTGGCCATGCCCCCTCAGCTCAGTCCTATGCAAGCTAGCACTGCCCAACTTCTAGCCTGAGCCACTGCAGGCACAAGTCTCCGTTTCTGGGATATCTGTCTGGTTACAAAACTGTTTTAACCTAGCCAGGTTAGGCTAACCTGCAAAGATTAAACCAGGCTTTTTGCATGTCTCTCCCTAGCCAAATAGTATATGCCTCATGACTCCAGATGTGTTTGTCCATATCTGAAATGGGTGTGCTCTTTTCTAATGGGCCTACCTGCTTACTTTCCTCCTATGCACAGTGATCAGCATTAAAGGTGCTGAAGGTAAATGATGCAGCTGGCAATTCCTACACACCTCCAATCCCACTCACTCTCCTCCAGGTACCCCTCCACAGCCCCTTCCCCTTAATGCATCTTTTGCAGTAAAAATTTTCCACTGAATGAAGGAATAATTACACATTTTTGACCAGCTCTGCTCATCACACATGAGGATATCTGTTGAGAAGACTAAGTCATGTGAATAGTTAGTGTAAAGGAGTAGACCATACCTTCATGAAGAATAAAGCCCTCAGTTTCACAGAAAATGAGGGTTGGAAGTGACCTCAGGAGGTCACATCTAGTCCAACCTCCAGCTCAAAGCAGAACCAGCCCCAAATAGATCATCCCAGCCAAAACTTTGCCTATCTGGGTTTTGAAAACATCCAAGGATGGAGCTTCTCTGGGTAACCTCCTATCACATCTCTGGGTAACCTGTTCCAGTGTTTAACTACCCTTCTGGTGAGAAAATTCTTCCTAATATCTAACCTAAACTTGACAGAACAAGGAGCAATGGTCTCAAGTTGCAGCAAGGCATCTGCCACCACTGAGAACAGTCCAGCTCCATCCTCTTTTGAGCCCCTCTTCAGGTAGTTGAAGATCGCTATTAAATCCCCTCAGTCTTCTCTTCACTAGATTAAATAAGCCCATTTCCCTCAGTTTTTCCTCACAAGTCATGTCCCCGAGCCCTTCACCATTTTTGTCACCCTGCACTGAACTCTCTCCAATTTGTCCATATCCTTTTATGTAGTCGGGGGGAGGCAAAAGTGAACACAGTACTCCAAGATGTGGCCTCACCAGTGCTGAATAGAGGGGAATAATCACTTCCTTGAACTTATTGGCCCAGGATGCCATTAGCCTTCTTGGCAACAAGAGCACACTGCTGAGTTATATTCAGCTTTTTTTTCCCCCACTATAACCCCAGGTCCTCTTCTACAGAGCTGCTTTCCAACCAGTCAGCGCCCAGCCTGTACCAGTGCATAAGATTGCTCTGTCCTAAGTGCAAACTAGCTGAGGGTGCACTCTATGCCATCTTCCAGGTCGTCTGAAGACATTGAACAAAACCAGCCCCAGGAGGACTTCACTTGATATCGCCTGCCAACTGGACATCGAACCATTGATTACTACTTTGAGCCTGATGCTCCAGCCAGTTTTCTATCCACCTTGTAGTCCATTCATCTAGCCCATACTTCCTTAGCATGCCTGAGAAAAACTTGAGGAAGACCTTATCAAAAACCTTGCTAAAATCAAGGGACACCACATCTACTGGTCTCCCTGCATCCACAGAGCTAGTCACCTTATCATAGAAGGCAGTCAGGTTGGTCAGGTATAACTTGCCCCTAGTGAATCCATGCTAACTGGTCCTAATCTTAGAAATGGATTCCTTGAGGATTTGTTACATAATTTTTCCAAGGACTGAGGTGAGGCTGACTACTCTGTAGTTCCCTGGATCCTCCTTTTTCCCTTTTTTAAATACAGGCACTGTGATGGCCCTTTTTCATCTTCTGGGACCTCTCCTGATCACCATGAGTTTTCAAAGATGATGGCCAATGGATCTTCAATCACATCAGCCAACTCCCACAGCACCCTTGGGTACATCCCATCCAGCCCCACGGACTTATACATGTCCAGCTTTTCCAAGTAGTCCCTAATCTGTTCTTTCACCACTGAGGGCTACTCACCTCCTCCCCAAACTGTGCTGCCTAATGCAGTAGGCTGGGAACTGACCTTGCCTGTGAAGACTGAGGGAAAAAAGGCATCAAGCACTTCAGCCTTTTCCACAGCTAGGGTCTCTTTGAGCTATGAGCTTAGTCAGCTCTAGGAGTGCTACAGCTACACATCATTCCTTGTTCAAGGCTTGCAGTAGCAATTCAAACTACTCCCCTCTGCCATTTACTCCACCAGGCCAGATTCTGCCATGTTGACTCCTACCTGCGAGCCAAAGAGTGAATTTAGCTAAAGCCTCAAGAAAAGTGAAGCAGATTACAAGTGCCCCCTCTCACCCACCTAGGAATAGCACCAGGAGCCCCTGTGTTTCAAGTGGGATAAAAAACTAAGTGCTCTGCACAACATGACCCAAGATCCCCAGAATCTCTCGGCAATATCTCAGTAACTTCCAAGGGAAGATCAAGTCACCATGACAGGATCGAGCTGCCACAACTCAAAAGAGGCACAAGAGATCATGAAAATGCTGTGTGTTTTGTTTGCATTTCATCTTGCTCTGCTTCTAGTTACCAAAGGTTCTTTTTTCTACCCACAAAGACCAAATGAGGACTGATTGTGAACGGGGAACATCCAGCCAGGAGATCATTTATACACTCACCCTCACAAGCCACTAAGAAATCTGACAGAACAGGTACACTTGTGTGCATGTGGTGAAAATCTGTAAAAGCTTTCTAGTCTGTGAAGGGATTACGTGCTTCAGGAGACAGCAAATATCCTATGTCTGAGGGTTTCATTTGCAGATCAGGTATGGCATAAAAAGCAACATACACCCTTTACCCTGACCAGATGGCACAGAATCACACTGTCTCATTTTTCCCATGCCTTGCTAGCTCTTTTTATCTTAGGGTCTTATTCTGCAGTTGACATGGAGCCCAAGAGATTGAGTTTTCCCTTAAAATGTGATGGTGTTAGGGGACCTAATTCCCTTAAGCTTTTTTTTTTTTTTAAATCCCATCTTTCTACAGTATGCATCACTAGGATACAACGGACCTAGCTTTTACCCTGATGCTCTCAGCATTTTCCAAAGTCAAAGGATTTGGCCAGAACTCACCAACCCCTGTTTGATAGGTTAGTGCTTATCATGATGTATAATTTACAGGTGGAGAAGTTAAGGAACAAGGACTTCAAGTTGCTCAAGTTCACACAGGGAGCCAGGGTGATTAGAACCTGGGAGAATTGGACCCCCAAGCCCCTACTTTATCACTGGTGAAAATTGTGGTGGTAGTTTGAGAGCTGCATAGCCTTCCCATTGGAATGGAGACGGAGAAGATAGAGAGGTAGTCAGCCACGTTAGAGTGAAGTCAGAGGAAATTTGACACAGCATCTGTTGACAAGAGCTCAGGCTCATGAAAGCTGAAGCTATTACATCTCAGTTTTAGTCAGTCTATAAGGTGCAAACCTACCCTGTTTTCTACCTGAGAATCCAAATGTACTCGTCCTTGGATCTCACTCCCTTCAGTTGAAGGCAGGAGTCACACACACGGAAACGCAAGCATCCCAGAGGCATAACATCACATTATAAACAGTGCATGAATGCTGCTGACATGGGTGGCCCATGGAACTTCTAAAGATATCGAAGATCCCCTGTTTCCCCCTCACCTTGCTAGATATTTCCTACTGGAATCCCAAACTGCCAGGATCTGAATTACCTTCAAGATGTAAGTAGCTTCTAAATGCATATAGGACTGAGATGTTCTGAGTGTAAATGAATTATGCACCCAATTCTGATTGACATGCAGTAGGAATCAGATACCTAATACCCTAAGCCTCCAGTGAAAATCCTAGCCCATGTGTCCTTACTACCAGACGACTGTGGGTGAAAGATGATGCTGAGGTGAGGGTTTTGGAGTGGGGGCGGGGTGAAAACTGATATAGCTCTTTAATGCACAGACTTCTGCTCAGTTTTGTGATGCTGAGAAAAAAAATATATTAACCCATGCTCAGACTGAGGTTCTTCATACTTGGGCACCACTGAGCTTGCTAAATGTACAGAGTCAAAGCGCTGGACACCAATGCCACAACTGAGTCATAGTGGAGTAGAACTCAGGAAAACAGGACTAGAAGAAATGCATCACTGAGCTCAGTTCTCTACCATCTCAGACAACCACATGATATAATCCTATCTGTAAACTCAGGTAAAAATCTTATAACAATTTAGAAGCCTCTCTCTTTCGCATGTCTCATACCATCTATTCCCTTCTTTATATCAAAGCCAAGCAATTTATGCATACAAGTCAGGTTTTCTATGGACCACAGAATCCAACTCAACATGTATTTACATGACCACAGAGACTATGTAACATCATGTACAGGACCCACATTCTATTTCTAGCTTCATGTCTGTGTGTATTATGTTGAGTAGCTCAGATCTTTCCTCTCTGTGCATTGTTTTCCTACAAGTCAATATGGGGTAAATGCACCTTGCCCACCCCTGTAAAATCCCATTGAACCATATGAATAAAAGTTCAGCTCCTCCACTAACTCAGCATAACTCTGATGACCATCATTGAGCCATCTTTCCATCACTTGCAAATCAGGCTCCAAATCTGTCAGTTCTCCACAAAAGTGATGGCTAGTCAAAGTCATAAACATGCCAAATATTACGGTAATCATAATATGCTATAGTGGGATACATTTCTTCCCTTTATAAGAAACAAGGAGGTGGGGGGTGTCATGATCTCTTTTATTGAAGCAACTGTATACATTGGGAAAAATGTTAGACACGCTTTCAGGCACAGAGCATGTTTCTTCAGGTAAAGCACAGACCCAAGGAAGGACACTTTATACAAAAAGCTCAAGTTTTATGCAAAAAGCTCACGTTAAAGCACCCAAACTAGAATTTTGATCAGGTTGTTGAAAAAAAATGGAGAGACCTTACAGTATAGTAATTTAATTGGCTTTTACCCTTATACTTCAGTGTTTTATAGGGGTTTTTTTTAATACTCATCTACCCATGCAGCCTTTGCTATGAAGTTAGTAAGACGTGCAGTCTTGGAGGTTTACTATCTGCCGTTTGCTTGTGCGATTATTTTGCTAACAGTGCCAAATACTGAATAGCACACCATAACATGCCAGTCAGAGGCACTGTGATCCCATGAATATGGCACTGGAGTCTGCATCAGGATTTCCAGTTTATATTATTCTGGCAATGATTTGCTGGGCAAGTCACTTCCATGTGCTTCAGCTAATCAGGGAGCTTATCAGTTGAAAAGGCAGAGGAGAAAAAAAGCAGGTGCATTAGTGCCTCATAGGATGACCACGGGCTACCAATGTGACATGACCAAACAAAAAGCAAATCAGATCCCAGACTGTATCAGGTAAGGGGAATAAGGAACTATTAATACCAAGTCACTGATATGACCTCATGTGTAACACTGTGCATTTCTGATCCCATTGTGCAAGAAAGATGAATTTAGGCTGGAATACAAAGAAAAGGGCTCTAAGGTTCATCAGGGGACACCCCCCTGACACCTGCTGTAGGGCAATGCTGATATAAACTGATCATGAAGGAATTCAGGGTGGAAATTAGAAAATGTCTCTATCCATCAGAAGAGTAAGGTCCTGGAGCAGCCTCCTCATGAGAATGGTTGAGGGGAAACACCAATTCATTTAAAGAAGGATCTGTTAGAGTTTGAAGACTGGGACTGCATGAAGCAACCCCCAGTCACAGTGGGAAACTGGATTGATGACCCCTAGACCAATGTTGCTCATTGTATTTACCATCCTTTGGAAAGTGCTTGATGCCCCACAGGACAGAAGTGCTTTGTGCAGTGGATCGCACTGGGGGAATAAAAGCCTCCTGTTGTTTTTACCGGGATGAACATCTGGGTGTCTAAGAAATCCAGGTTATGATTTTCTGTCTTGGTCACAGTATTACGTCTGTTCCTGTTCCACACACGCAGCATTTAGAAGTGGTATCAAGGAGGTCATTCACAGCACAGGAATTCTCTGGTGGCTTCTTATGTTGCTTATCTCTCTTCATAACTTTTTAAAGATCTTCAATTGAATGATAGTGTGTCATAGCTGAAAATAATTGAAGTTACTATTGAGCAAAGCTAAGCATGGAAGCTCCTGGTTTAACACTGAAATCACCGCAGCTCCTTCTTGCTGTTGATATTTCCCTTCCTTTGTAATAGAATGTGAGAACTTTACATAAACTTTACATTATTATTATTATTATTATTACATCTTGCAGGTTTCTGTCAAAGGGAGAGGTGAAGAACAAGAATCAGAGCAGTGCCCAAGAATTTATTCTTCAGGGTTTCTCCACTGCCCATCAGGAGCTGCAAGTCCTGCTCTTCCTCATCTTCATCATCATTTATGTGCTGACTGTGGCAGAGAACATGGTCATCATTGTAACAGTGCGAATGAGCATTCACCTCCAGACCCCCATGTACTTCTTCCTGAGCAATCTCTCCTTTCTGGAGATGTGGTACATTACAGTCACCATGCCCAAGATGCTGCTCAGCTTGCTGACAAGCAGCCAAAACATCTCATTTGTGGGATGCATGACTCAACTCTATTTCTTCATTGCACTGGCCTGCACTGAGTGTGTCCTCCTAGCTGTCATGGCCTATGACCGCTATGTTGCCATCTGCAGCCCCTTGCACTATCCAGCCATCATGACTCGTGAGCTTTGCTTCCGCTTGGTGGCTGGGTCTTGGGTGGGAGGCTTCACCAGCTCTATGCTCAAGGTCACCTTCATCTCCCGCCTTACCTTCTGTGGCTCAGTCATCAACCACTTCTTCTGTGACATCTCACCTCTGCTGAACCTGGCCTGCACTGACATGTCATTGGCAGAACTGGTGGACTTTATACTTGCCTTGATAATGATCCTCATGCCACTGCTTGTGGTAGTGGCCTCCTACTTGTGCATAGCAGCTGCAGTAGCACGGATCCCCACTGCTCATGGGAGGCGGAAAGCTTTCTCCACTTGTGCCTCCCATCTTGCTGTGGTAGTCATCTTCTATTCTACCACTCTTTTCACCTACGCCCGGCCCAGGGCCATGTTTGCTTTCGACTCCAACAAACTAGTGTCTGTACTCTACACAGTTGTAGTGCCTTTATTCAACCCCATAATTTACTGCCTGAGAAACAAAGAGGTCAAAGATGCCCTAAAGAAAATGATAGCAGGCAGGTAAATACAAAGTTGAACATAGTCTCCCAGTGCTTTGATAGAGAAGACTAAGGAATGGGCCACGTAGGGAGAGCTAACCAATACCTACTGGTTAGAAAACTTCCAGGAAGCAGAGGATCTAGGTTCACCTCACACTGAGACAATCTTACCCCATAAATTCTGCTCATATTTAAGAATAAAAGGTGGAGATTCCCTTTATCACATCTGTTCTACAGCCCAGGGTGTAGGTAACCCTACAGAAAATGAGAGATGGCCTTAGAACTGAGGTCTGTTGCTTCACAAGTGAATGCTCTAACCACTAGACCAATGGACAAAGGTGGAAAACATCTTTCCTATTGTGAATTGTCTATCTTTGGAACAACAGTCTTAGGACAGGTGCTCAAAAATCAGGCAGGGCAAAGTACAGCCACATACTGAAACACCTGACCCAAATCTTTTTCAACCTCTAAGGTGGTTAAGTTGTACTTTGTCAACTGAGTGGAAATCTCTTCCCCACTGCTCAATTCCCTGTAAACTTGTTAAAGCAAAAGGCAGGTGGGTTCTCTACCTCCTTGCTAACTTTTTTAATTTAGTCTTATGGCTTAAAATGAAGACATGCTTTAAAATTTGACCAGATCACAGTGTTTTAGAGACTTGAGCAGAATGGAATAGGATTGTACTTAAATCCCCAAGTACCACATGGATGTGTTCAAGATGATATAGGAATTGGGCTTAATAGTCCTGGACCGTGCCTTTCACTTATAACCTATATAGGAGAAGGAATGCATTTTGTAGGTTGGCACAATAGGTATGGCTATGGCACTTTGGTACTCATGCACTATGAGTGGAATCATTACAATGATGACACCCAGTTCCCATTTGGTGTAAGCAAGTGCAACTTCATTCATGGCAGTTTATACCTGTTTGGACTTGGCCCAATGACTTTGAAGAAGTCAGACCGACTTACACCAGACAGGGACACATGCCATGGATGTTAGCTGAACCACTCAGACTTACACTAACAGGGAAACTTGTCCATCACAAGTCATTATCCAGCTATTCTTATCTGTGGAGGACCAATGTAAAAATCAGTTGCCTTTGAAGGCACCTTGATCAGGTTAGGTTTTGATATTCAAAGCCAACAAATGTATTTGGGTACCTATCTGCTCATTCTAAATAATAGGAAGTGAGCACCCAAATAAACCCCACCATCACCTCACAAAGTCAGCTTCCTCCTGCAACCCTTTATTTACCAGTTCAGTAAAATGAACGGAGGAACCAGTCAGAGTCCACTTGCTGCTAGGCTGAGTCTCTGTACTGGGTTCAGTGCACTTAAATGCCCTTGTGGGATGAAACACAGGACTGAAGCCACTTTCACACTACTTGAACTCCCCTGGAGGCTGGAAAAAAAATCCTGACAAAATTTAGATGGCACTGAAAGGCCTGACTACCCCTTGCTGCCCTACACATCCCAACACTGCCTGGACATCTCCACTGTTCTGCATGAGGCTATCCCATCCTTAACACATCCATCCATGATCCCAGCACAGCTTCCAGCTAGCACCAGAAGACATTCCTCAAAAGGCAGATTAATGGTCATCCTTGACTATGCCTGCTTCAGGGCAGTCCCCTCTTAGTTGGCTCTTGGGCTTCTTATGCGATTTTGAGCAGGCGGTCCCCTATAACACAATGCAGCATGAATTCAGATTAAAATCTCATCTTTTATGTTCTACTTAAACTTCTTTCACAACTAGCCTTACTCACAGGGGTGAATTTCACCTGTGGCTAGGCCTTAATAACCAGCTCATATGAAGGATCTGAGGATCTGATCAATGCATGTTGCTTGTTTGAGAAGCTGTTCTTATCCGATGAAGTGACTAAAATTAACCAACCTGTGTAAATGAGTGAGGTGCTGAAGGCTGAATGGAGGACAGATCAACTCAGAAAGTTGACTGGTCTATGAGAGGCAGATTATAAATTAAATATGCATCTATTTTTTCCCAGATTTGTTAAATAAGTAGTCAAATAAAGAAATATGAAAGATATGTTTTATATTCTCTGTGTAAAAAAATAAAGTAAAGAGCACATGTGTGCACCAAATGTTAACAACACACAAGCAATCGTTCATTCAAGTGAAGATGTACCACGCAGGAATAGGAAAGCAAGACATCAGGACTCAGCAAAAGCAGAAAGACAGAAATACAGACTATAACAACATAAAACAAAAACATTGCATCACTCCAGGGCAGTTTTATCTCTGATCTGTGTTACCCAGCTTGTATTCCATTAATGTGTGCCCACACCTCACAGATAAGCCACCCAAGTTGCAGTCCTCCAACATCCCAGGATGCAGTGCCTCCTCCCCTATTCTCCTGTCCTGTGTAGACAAACTTTCCACTGCCCTGAACTCTACTGCCAAGGGGGCGGTTCTGGCACCAAGCCAACTCCCCATTCCTGCCCCTAGTGATGAGTGTCTCACCCCAGGGGTGCAACCCCATGCAAACAGGCTTCAAAAACACATGCCAGTTAGCCAGTAATGCCAGTAATGCAGTAATGGGGTATGAGAAGGTCCAGGAGTGGGGTCTAGGGGAGGTGCAGGGGGAACAAGGTAGGGGGCCAGATTGGGTCCCCATGAGCTGGGGCTTACTTCCCAGGGCAGAGGCAGCAGCTCCCCCAAAAAACACCTTCCCTCAGCACTCCCACCTCCCAGTCACTTTGGGAAGCATGACCAGCACCCCCACACCCCAACTTATTAACACTGAAGACCTTCCTTAACTTACTTCCTCATCATTTCTTTTTAAATTTGCTTTTTTTTGTTTTCTATTTTATCCTTCAGTGGATGACGTGCTTCATTTTATCCCACATCCCCTTTTCCTTCCTACCTCTCATTTCATTACCAAACCCCATCCTATTACCTCTCCACCTCCCAACTTCATGTTTCCACCAACCTTTCTCACTCTCACATGCCCCACCTAGAAGCCTGTCCTGGCTCCCCAGCACTGTAATGGTAACTTACAGCTGTAGCTTTTACTCAGGCCCTTCCTTACCACTTGTCTGGTGGCAAGTCACAGCTGTGCAGGTGGAGGACAGTCAGAGAATGTGTTTAGCCTTAAGGTGCAACTGCTTCAAACTTGCACTAGCACTAATACTGATCAATATTCAAGCAGCTCAAAGTTCAATGTTTAACAAGGCCCTAAGTGATGCTTACATAGCCACATAACTGTACTTTTGAGCACCTATGCACACTAGGGGCATATCCAGATGAGCACACACATACGGTATGCATTGCTGCAGACCCATCTAGGGCACCAAAAAACTGCACACACCACATATACAGGTGTTCACCATGCTGGTAATTTGCAGTGCAGTGGCCTTTTTGGACACCAGTAGATCCAGGTGTCAAAAAAATTGTCCCTGAAAAAGGTGGGGTGGTACTCATGGCAGCCATGGGCCCTGCCTGAAACCAGAGCCTGACCAGCCAGAGCCACACTCCAGCTGCCAGCCAGCCTCTGCACACTGGATTGCTGCTGCTGTTGGAGCCCCAGCAAGACCCCTGACGCCAGGTAAGGCTGCTTGAGCCCACCCCAGTGCTAGCCTCAGCCTCCCCTAATGCTCCTGGGGCAACTTGCTGCATGCCAAAGTATGCATGCATGAGCATTCCCCAGGGACAAATAGCAGCAGCACAACTATGTGCACTGCCATTTGTCCCCAAGGAAATGCTCATCTAGACACACCCTTACATTCTATATTACCTATGGCAAATAAACAGAGTTGTGAAAAAACAAGGAAAGTTTTCCTACCCTTAAGCCCAAAAACCTATTGGTTATGGCTCTTGACTAGCAAGAAAGAGTTCCATTTTCTTGCCCCTCCTCAGCCAGAGTATGTTTAAATGTACATCTTCTCATAGCAAAGTGCTTTAATCACTAGGGCCCAGCCAGGCATTATACAGATTGCCTTCAAGCTCTCTCCTTGCACCCCCTGGAGATCCACAAGTAGATACGTAGGGACCAGAAGGAAAAGTCCAAGGCACAAAATGTAGTTCAGTGAGCTGTCTACAGCCTTGAAATGGAGAAGCTTGTTCTAGCCTAGACCCTTGCTGCCAATTAGGAAGAAACTTTCCCAGTGCCAGCCATTCAGTCTACCTTTTCCCATCCCCTAGTAGGAAATGTAGTCATGACTGTAGAAAGGTACAGGAATACCAGGAAATTGCCCTCATATTTTCCAGGGTAGAGACTGTGGATAATGTTCTATGTGGTCTCCTCTGCACCAAGGAGGAAAAGAAAAAGACTATAAAAAAAAGTGAAAAAGGGTTTTGATGTCTGTTGTACATGGGAAAGAAATGTTTATATATAAACAAGCCAAATTTAATGAGCTGCAAGGAACCAGGTGAAGCAGTTGCATCTTTTATGACTACAGTTCACACTCTTGCTAAACACTTCTATTATGGAGTTCTGAAAGAAGAACTCATAAGTAACAAGACTGTTATAGGCAGAGATGTCCATTTATCAGCAGAACTGCAGTCAAGTCCAGTCTAGCAAAGAGCCATAATGAATGTTAAGACTTAAGAAACAACAAAGATACAGCAGCATGAGTTGCAGGCTAACAGCATACCTAAAACATTATCAGATAACATTAATAGAGTAAAGAGACAAGATCTAAGAGGGGCAGGGACCCTCACATTCATGATACAATATACAAATAGAGAAAAAGTGAGGCAAAAACAATCAAGAAACTTTAAGAGAGAAAGTCATGAGAGGGATGGCAGATGGGGCAAAATAAGCTGCCATTGGCAATAATGTCCCAACATAAATTGAGAATTTATCAGAGGCCACAACATGGAACATTTTGCAAGGGAGTGCAGATCATCTAAGCTAACAGAAATAGTCAAGGAAAAGGAAGGAAGTGACATCAGATGACAACGAGCCTATGCTACTAGGAACCATAGCTGCAATAGAACCAGCAACTTGGTACATTAATATAGATCTCAATGAACAACTCATTAAATTCAAAATAGATACCGGAGCTGGAGTTACTGCCATCCCTGCAAAAAAATTATGATCCATGCTGGGATTGAGATCTGCAAAAGCCAGATAAAATTCTCAGAGGGAAAAGTAATATTGCATTGGAAATGTGTAGCCAGCTCAAGGGAAAATTGGAAGAAAAAATTGTGTCACAATGCTTCTCTATGGAACAAGTGTTAACAGTCCCCTTACTGGGGCTGCCAGAAATAGGAGGACTATGCTTAGTAGAGAAACTGGACTCAATTACTACCAAAAGAGAAACAATGCAAGAGATGTACCCTTAGATCTTCACAGGGTGGGGGAAACTGCCAGGGGAATGTACAATTAAACTGATGGCCTCTTCATTTGCATAAACTTCATTTGCTCTAACAGTTCATCCCCATTCTTTTGCAACAGAAAATCAAGAAAGAATTAGAGGATGGAAGCAATGGGGTTTACCAGCAGATGAACCCACAGACTGGTGTGCAATAATAATTGTAGTACTGAAACCCAATGGAAAATTGACATGTGCATGAACATTACTCAGCTTAAAAAATAGTATGCAGAGAAAGATGCATGCTTCCTGCAATTGAACAGACGTTGGTGCAGTTGTCAGAGGTTTAAATGTTCTCAAAATTAGAAGTTACAGCAGGGTTTTGGCAAATCCCCCTTGCTAAAGCACCATGGCTGTTAATTATGTTCATCACCCCATTTGGGAGATACTGAGGTAAAAAAAAACTCTCTCGGTTCGTTTTCTTTGGAGGCTCATTGAATAACAAATCCTTAGGCACACATTGTTGGTGAGACAAAAGGTATATATTTGCAAATAGGGTCAGAGGGAGAAGACAAAAGATCAAAACCCTCTGCCCCCCAATACAATCATTAGCAGGCTTTTATCCCCTCTCTTCTGGCACGTGTACAGAAACAGGAACTCTTACAACTCATTTCCGGTTCATACAAACATGCATGAGAATACGTCAGATCATGCATCCCATGTGAATTATAATTAACTACTTAAGTATGCGGGGCGGATAGGCTTAATATGTATTAGGTTATTACGCTTGCCCAGAAAGCACTGGAGGTTATGGAGGGTTTAACTTCAAGGCTAAGATTGCAATTATTCTTATCTTAGCCTAAGAACTGTGGGAGCCATCAAAGAAAGTGTGATTTAGTGTAACAAAGAGATAGTAAATTTGCAGAACAAAGAGAGCTCTTGGAGTTTTTCCTTCAGTTTCCAACCCCGCCTTCCCTCTCTCATTAAGGAGACAAGGAGGGCTGGCAGCCGTGCTTATTCAAAGGACAACACTATTGATGGGAGCTAACAGCTATTGATAATGCATTTTTAATAATATTTCTAACAATATTCCCCCCTCAAGATGCTTTCTGATCTTTACTTCATTTGGGCATATCAAGATAATTACGAGGAATTTTTCTGAGGACCATGACTTTTGCTACAGTCTGTGCTTTTAGAGGGACTGCTGCAACCTGCATTCCTTCTACTGTGGTGGTTATCAATCTAGTAAGACAAGGAATGAGACAAGGGATAAAAATCAAACCAGTTAGAGCACACAAAAGCACAAACCCTACTTTTTTCCACCAGGGTCCTCCAAATAATTGAAACCACCAGTCCTTATTCCATGTGGTTTCCCACGTTTGTATTGGTACATGGGCTATTTTCCTAATCTCTTTGGCAATCTCTAAGACCACCTTTCCGTTATCATCTATTTGGAGGCAACAATTAGAAAGGTTGAACTTTCCACAGACTCCGCCATCCTCTGCGAGTAAATAGTCTAAAGCCATTCGATTTTGGTATATGGCTTCCCTCATCTGAGAACTTTGTCGAGCCAGCAACTCGAGAGCAGTGGCGGTCTGGTTAGTAATTACTTCCAAGACTGCCTGCAACCGGATGATTCTATTCAGCATATATATTGGTGTCCGGTAGCCCCAACTCCCATCATTAGCCCATGTAGCTGGTCCATAATACTCAATAATCCTCTGAGGAGGCCACTCATCCTCCTTCCACTTTTGGGAGCCACCCTGTGTCAAACTTACATCAATACTTCTCTTGGCCCTGTTCCAATCATCATACAAAGAGACTCCCAGCTTATTTCCAACCTCAGATGGTAACAAAAAGAAAGATGGTACAATTACTCCAATATAGCAGGTTCCCGTCCACCCTCGTGGTAGGACCATATAGGCACGCTTTCCACAAATCCAATAATGTCCTTTTAGGGCCCTGTGTTCCCCTCCCAAGGCTAGGGGGTCACGGCTGTGGAAAAGAAGGGGATAGTATTTGGTGCCCTTATGCCCTAAAGGGCCAGTGTGATAGTTACTCAGTTTAAACTGACATTTCCATACGCCATCTTTATCCCTATACTCGCACTTGGTTATTTCATTTGTGTCATTCAAGGCACTCCAATATGCATTAAACCTTGCCACTGTGCCATTCAGGTGTGCCCATTGCCACTTATAAATGTAGGTAAATCGTTCGCCTCGGGTCTTTTCATATGCCTGACATCTGGTAGGGTCAGGATCGAAAGGTAATATTCTTGTCCTTTTGAGATTTTGCATCTGTGTGGAGATTGGGAGCCTAACGGCAGCAGAATTCCATTGATCAGCATACCTGCTGCATACTCGGGCCCATTTTAATGTCCATGTACACTGACTATGTCCTAACCTCCTTCCTGTACCATTACTGCTAATACAGTACTCTCCCAATGCCACTTGGGAAAGATCCCAGCTGTGGTTCTCATCCCATTCTTGACCAGTACTCTTAACATCTGCTTTGTCACTGACCAACCATTTTGGGGCCAAAGGAAAAGCCCTCCAAGGCCACTGTTCTCCGGCCTCTCGGAGCCCCCCACAGGCCCAGCAGTTGGTAAGATTAAAAGTACTTGCAATCCTCTCCATCATATCAACATACAAATTTGTCCCTGGGGGAGTAATTTGGGAAAGCGGGGGCATAGGCCAGTGGCTAAGGCTATGCAATCCTGCTTCTTTCATTATGCAGATAACAACAAGGCACATTATAATTCCCACCATATTTTCCCTTTTACTTTCTGGACTAATTTTCTGAACTTTGATTAAGCCGTCTCAGGCGCACTTGAAGATCACCAGTAGGTTCACAGCTCCACTTGCTGGCTTCTTGTTCCGAAGACGACTCAGCTTCCGGAGTGAGTTCGTCTTGGGAGTTGTTGTCCTCTGACGCTTGTGGATGTCGTTTCACACGGGTATGGTGTATCCAACGGTCATGGCCAGCGATCTTTACAGCGGTGTGGGTTGTTAGAAGTACCTGGAAAGGGCCACTCCACCTCTCAGTCAGAGGTTCCTTTTTCCACCGCTGCACCAAGACCCAGTCTCCCGGGGAGAAGTCATGTACCGGTACGTCTAAAGGCAGGCGCTGAAAGGAGGCTGCATACCTGTGAAGAGAAAACAAGACAGACTGCAAAGCAATAACGTACATATGAAGCTCACTATTACCTAATTCAAAAGTTACATTCTCTCGCATCCCAGGAGGTAAGACTCGAGGGGGCTTGCCAAACATAATTTCATATGGGGTCAATTTAAGGCCCCGTCGGGGAGTGTTTCGAATGCAAGTAAGGGCGAGCGGTAATGCTTGAGGCCACTTAAGACGTGTTTCAATACAGATTTTGGTGAGCAAAGTCTTTAAAGTCCTATTCATACGTTCCACTTGTCCTGAACTCTGTGGTCTCCATGGTGTATGTAATTTCCAAGTAACCTTGAGAGTTTGCGCGACTCCTTGAACCACTTTTCCCACGAAGTGTTGTCCTTGATCCGACTCAATGGACTCAGGCAGGGAATACCGTGGAATGATCTCCTGCAACAAATACTTCACTACTGTAGCCGCAGTGGCAGTCCTGGTGGGCCAGGCCTCGACCCAACCAGAGAGCTGGTCTACCATGACAAGTAAAAACCCGTGATGTCCGGACCGTGGGAGCTCGGCAAAATCAATCTGCCATGCCTGTCCAGGGTACGCTGCCCAGGGTCTACCTCCCATTGGCACAGGGGGTTTCCTTCGGGGGTTTACTTTCTGGCATGTGATGCACTTGGTAGCAATGCGCTGAGCTTCTACATATAGCCCTGGAGCTACTGCTTGGCGAATCACTAGATCACCCATGGCCAAGCCTCCCATATGGGTTCTTGCATGGAGCTGTTGCAGCACCTCCCGAAGCAATGGCCTGGGTATCATGACTTTCCCTCCTGGTACTATCCACCACCCCTGGGAGTTCTTTTCTGCACAAGCTCTTTGTGCAAATTTATCTTCTTCAGGGGAATACTGTGGGACTAAATCTTGGATGTCTGGCCATATGGCATGGGACATGGCCTGCTTGGATACCTCCTCCGCTTCTCCCCCAATAAACGCAGCTTCCTTTGCTGCTGAATCAGCCTTTGCATTTCCAAGCTTATGCTTTTCCTCAGCAGCCTTCCCATGGGCCCGCACATGAATGACTGCTACCTCTTTAGGCTGGTGGAGTGCCTCTAGTAGCTTGATAATCTGGGGGCCATTAGCAATTTTATTCCCAGAGGCCGTAATAAAACCCCTTTCTTTCCACAATAGTCCGTGTGCATGGACTGTAGAAAAAGCGTAGCGAGAGTCAGTGTATATATTAACCCGCTGGTCTGTCCCCAGCTGTAATGCTCGGGTGAGCGCAGTGAGTTCTGCGGCCTGTGCCGACCATGAGCTTGGCAATGACTCCCTCCATACTACCTTATCCAAGGTTACCACTGCACATCCTGTTCGTCTTTTTCCATCGATGACAGAGCTGGAGCCGTCTACGAAGTATTCAACATCTGGGTCCTCAATTGGGTCCTCAGCAAGATCAGGTCGCACCTGTGTGGTTTGATTTAGGACCTCAAGGCAGTCATGCATCGGTTTCCCTGGCTCCGGCAGCAAGGTTGCAGGGTTTAAGGCTGTAGTATGTTTGAAAGTAAGTCCTGGATTAGAGAGCAAAAATATCTCATACCGTGATTGTCTGGAGGGGTTAAGAAATTTCCCTCCCTCAGTCCCTAGGATCTGGGGAACTCCATGAGGAGTGAGTATTTCCATATCCGCACCCATGACTATCTTCTGGGCTTCTTCAACAACCACTGCTGTGGCTGCCACAGCCCAAAGACAGGCTGGCCACCCGAGTGCCACTGGATCTAGAACCTTTGAGTAATATCCCACGGGTCTCCAGGTCGGGCCCGATGGCTGTGTCAGCACCCCTGATGCAACCCCTCGATTCTCATGGACATACAGTCGATATGGCTTTTTACTGTTTGGGATGGCCAGGGCAGGGGGCTGGGTTAATGCTGCTTTAAGCAGATCAAAAGCATGCTGCATTTCTTTATTCCATTTCCATTTAGTGAGACTCTCCTTAGTCAGTGAGTCATATAGTGGTCTAGCCTTCCCACCATAATCTGGTATCCATAGTCGACAGAACCCAGTTAGCCCTAGGAATGCTTGTAGCTCCTTGGGTGACTTAGGTGGGGTTAGACCTTGGATTGCCTGTATGCGATCTGCACTTAGGGCTCTGACTCCTTTTGAGAGCTTATATCCCAAAAATGTGACTTCAGGCTGACATATCTGGGCTTTCTCTCTAGAAACTTTATATCCTTTTTCCCCCAAAGTGTTTAGGAGTGACCTGGTGGCTTCCTCACAGAGCTGTAAGTTTGGGCTTGCAACTAGCAGGTCATCCACATACTGGAGGAGAGTCACTGCGGGGTGTGATCCCTTCCACTCCTCCAAGTCCTTCTGAAGGGCAAGTCCGAAAATATGAGGGGCTGCTACGAATCCTTGTGGGAGAACTGTCCACATGAGTTGGGCTTTATGGAAGGTGTCTGGATCCTCCCATTCAAAAGCAAACAATTTTTGACTGTCTCGGTGAAGGGGAATAGAGAAGAAAGCATCTTTCAAATCTAGCACTGAAAATATTTCAGCTTCCCCCGGTACTTGTGTCAAAATCGTGTGAGGGTTCGGGACTACAGGATGGTCTGAAAGGACCTTCTTATTTACTGCCCGTAAGTCTTGGACCAGTCTGTATGAGACCCCATCTGCCTTTGGCACTCCAAGGATGGGGGTGTTATAGGGTGAAGTCCCTTCCACTAGCCATCCGTACCTCTTGTATTTCTCTATTAACGGCTTGAGTCCAGCTCTGGCCGCTCGGCTGAGTGGGTACTGCTTTACCCGAACGGGCCCCTCCCCATCCTTGAGTACGATCCTTACCGGGGAGACGAACTTAGCTCGCGCAGGGGTTCCATCAGCCCATACCGAGGGGTCTACTCCAGTCATGTGATCTTCTGGACTTACTGCAGGGCGTCGGTCCTCCAGGAGAGCCATCTGATAGTTCGAGCTCTGCTTGACAGGTAGCTGGACCACCATCTGATCGTCTCTGAAAAAGATCTCAGCTTGCAATTTTGTGAGTAAGTCCCGCCCAAGGAGTGCAACCGGGCAACTTGGAGAATACACAAAGGAGTGCTCAAGCAAATGATCTCCCACTTTGGTGAGGAGTGGTTTACAAACAGGGAGTCGGGTTTGCATTCCCTCAATCCCTTCCACAAGTACATGCTGTTCACTAGTTCCTGCACAGGGGGGTTTTTCTGGAATCATTGAAAATGTAGCCCCAGTATCCACCAAGGCTTCAAAGTTTTTGCCACCAACCCTAATGGTTACCATGGGATCTTCTCGGGCTCCAACCCGAAGGGTAGTGGTCTTAGATCCCTGTCCCCTTCATTCTGAATCCTCACCCTTGTCTTCTGCCCGCATGAGGTGACCTCTCGGTTCCCTCTCTCTCTTCTCCTTCAACTTCGGGCATTCCCTTTTCCAGTGTCCTTTCTCTTTGCAATAAGCACAAACGTCTGCTCCCACTCTTTCTCCTTTCCCCTTCTGCATCCCAGCCTTTTCAGAGTTCCCTCCAGTTATAGCAGCCGCTAGTGCTGCCATCTGTCGCTGAGCCTTTTTATCCTCCTTGCGCTCCTGCACTTGCTCACGATTCCCATACACCTTATATGCAATTTCCACCAGCTCTGAAATCGGTTTCCCAGCACCTCCTTCAGTTTTCTGTAACTTCTTACGGATATCAGCAGCAGATTGACCAATAAACATAAGATTTACCATGCGCTGGTTATCTGGGGCTTCTGGATCCAGATCCGAAAACCTGCGAAACGCCTCATACAGCCTCCCAAGGAAAGCTGAGGGATCCTCCTCTTTTCCCTGTCTCACTTCATACAACTTAGACAGATTGGTAACCCGAGGCACTGCCTTTCCCATTGCTTCCACTATAATTCCCAGATACCGTGCACTCAGCTCTCTGCCTTCGGCAGTGTGATTATCCCATCTCGGCTCTTCTACAGGGAAGGTATCACGCAGAGTACGACCAGCAGCACCCTCTAACTCAACTCTGGCTGTCGCAATACGCTCTGCTGTACCTAACACTAATCTCCTTTCCTCCGGGGTTAGGAGGGTCTGGAGCATCATCTGGACATCAGCCCAAGTGGGTCGATGAGTCTGCCCAATAGATCGAAACAAATCCCTCATCTTTTCAGGGTCTTCACGAAAAGAGGGGCTCTGATTCTTCCAGTTAAATAAATCTGAAGTGCTAAATGGGGTGTAGACAAAAGTTGCAGTGCCTCCTTCCCCAATAACCTCTCGCATCGGACAGTTCAACACTGGCTGTGACTCTACAGGCTTACGCAAATAATAACCCTTATTTCCTGATTCAGATGAGGCACTTGGCTGAGGCTCACGCTCTAACTCATTAGGTATGCCTTGGTACGTCGGTGGTGGTCTCTCTAAGGGAGGGGGCGGTGGTGCAGAAGGACTGGATGCCGAGGAGGCGTCTGACTCATCTTCGCTACCCGACAGGGCAACCGGAGCACGGGTCCGGTACTCAGCCAATTCAGAATCCGCCCCCTCATTAGACTCAGGAAGTACAGGCGCCCCCCCCCCCCCCCCCCCCCCCGAGTCTTTTTCTTAACAAGCATCACATGAGACTTTACTAAGTAATTCTTAATCCAAGGTGGCTGATTTTGAACCACCCACAACCAACAATCAATATAAGGAAACTGATTCCAATACCCATTTTGCATAACAATTTCATGGATAGCTATCACTTCTTTTAGCACAAAGGATCCTTTCGGGGTCCAGTGGACCCCAAATGTTGGCCACTCGAGTTGACAAAACTTAGTTAAATCACCTTTTTTCATTTTTATTCCGTAATCGGCCGGCCTTGCAAATTTATTAAAATGACGTAATAAGCACCTTAGAGGGGTATCCGTGTTTTCTACACGGGAGCTAACCGTACCCATTTTGCCCACAAAAGTGCACCCAAGGCACACCAAATACCAAAAAGTCCCTTACAGCAGATGATTTACCATGAGAACATGCACACCTCCTGCTCCGGACCCAGAACCAAATTGGGCAAAGGGAATTCGTATACTCACTCAGATACCCCAGAGATCTCGATCCAAAGCCAAAAATGTGTACCTGGAGACTCCAAAAAAAAACAAAATTTGCATAGGAGCCCTTAGTGTTCCGGATGTTACGGCTCACACCTCAAGCCCCCCCTCAGGGCGAGCCAAAAAGAAAGGCTCGGCGCGCAAACCCCCCAGGGGGGCAGAGACGATGTGCCGACGAACTCCGGAGTCATCCAAAGAAGGCCCCACGTTGGGCGCCAGATTGAGGTAAAAAAAACTCTCTCTCGGTTCGTTTTCTTTGGAGGCTCATTGAATAACAAATCCTTAGGCACACATTGTTGGTGAGACAAAAGGTATATATTTGCAAATAGGGTCAGAGGGAGAAGACAAAAGATCAAAACCCTCTGCCCCCCAGTACAATCATTAGCAGGCTTTTATCCCCTCTCTTCTGGCACGTGTACAGAAACAGGAACTCTTACAACTCATTTCCGGTTCATACAAACATGCATGAGAATACGTCAGATCATGCATCCCATGTGTATTATAATTAACTACTTAAGTATGCGGGGCGGATAGGCTTAATATGTATTAGGTTATTACGCTTGCCCAGAAAGCACTGGAGGTTATGGAGGGTTTAACTTCAAGGCTAAGATTGCAATTATTCTTATCTTAGCCTAAGAACTGTGGGAGCCATCAAAGAAAGTGTGATTTAGTGTAACAAAGAGATAGTAAATTTGCAGAACAAAGAGAGCTCTTGGAGTTTTTCCTTCAGTTTCCAACCCCGCCTTCCCTCTCTCATTAAGGAGACAAGGAGGGCTGGCAGCCGTGCTTATTCAAAGGACAACACTATTGATGGGAGCTAACAGCTATTGATAATGCATTTTTAATAATATTTCTAACAATACTGTGTGTCAACCAGCTTTTTGGCTTATCCTCAGCACCAGAGCATTTCCAAAAATGATTGTGACTGGGCTGCATGGCATCTCTTGACATGCAAATAATGTGTTGATATGTGGCAAAAATAAACAGGAACACAATGAATGTCTATGTGCTGTATTGCAACTCTTCCAACAACCTGGTCTCACTTTGCAGGAGAAATGTGAACTTGGAAAGAAACACATACACTTTGTTGGAAATATCATTAGCAAAAACTGAAATTCAGCAAGACCCAGACAATGTAAAGGCACTGCATCTTTACCTGAAACCCAAGATATTCCTGGCATAAAAACTTGCAGCAATACACGTTTAGGTTAGATATTAGGAAGGCCCCTTTCAGTAGGAGCCAGGGGTTTGTACACGACATGGGGGTTTAATTCTCTTTAAATTGGTGTTTTTTTAAAAACACCACTTCAATGTAGGCCAAAGTAAATCCCTGTGTTGTGTACACCCATGTTGGAGCCAAATTATTACCTGCCTCTCCAGCAGGAGCAAGGGGAGAGCAAGCTGATGGCAGGCAGAGAGGTCCCTGAGCTGTGCAGGAAGGAGGGGTGGGTGCTGTATTTCTTTGTAACCTTTGTGTGCAACGGGGTCCACACGCCCCACCCCAGGCAGCACCTGTCCACAGGCAGCCAGCTCGGCAGTCCTGGGGTGCACTGCAGCTGCAGAGGGAAGCACCAGGCAGCTCAGGCAGGCAGGCTCAGTGGGGGGAGGGAGCAGGGAAATCAGGCTCATGGCTTTTTTTTTTTTTCCTCTCTCTTCCCCCTTCTGTGCAGCCTGCCTTCCTGGGCTGCTTCTGGGCTGCCTGCACAGCCCCCAAGCTGCATGGGGCCTGGTGCTTCCCTCTGCAGCTGTAGGGTTTAGAAACTAAAACACCTTGGAGGTGGTTTACTTTGCAGTGCCCCAAAGTCACTTATTGCAGCCCAAAGTCATTTAAGTAGCATTACACTGCTTAAAGTGCTACAGCAGCTGGAATTAATGCTCAATACGCTGCCAAATGTGCAAACAGCAATGCCATTAATGCGGTACAAAAGGCAATGAATCCACTTTAAACCTGCTTTCAAGTGTCATCTACAAATGCTCAAGGGAAATAAAGCACTGGAATAGTTTACCTAGAGAGGTGGTGGACTCTCCATCCTTGGAGGTTTTTTGAGACCCAGCGAGACAAAGCCTTGGCTGGAATGATCTAGTTGGGGCTGGTCCTGCTTTGAAAGCAGTGGGTTGGACTAGATGTGACCACCTGAGGTCCCTTCCAACACAAACTTTCTATGATTCTAGAATTGATGGGTATGACCAACCAGTTTGGAAAATTTAGCACAGCTACCAAACTCTTAAAAGATATCCTTAACAGATACAATATGCAAGTCTGCGGAAATGCACAACAAAGGGAATTCAATACAATGAAAGAGCTAGTGGCATCACCACCTGTTTAGGCACAGTACTCAGTAAACTACCCCATGGTACTCACAGCAGAGGCATTTAGTACTCAATCAAGCCGAGCCAGAAGGATACCAAAGGCATGCTGCATTTATACTGAGATGTCTTACAGACACCAAGCAACACTAGGCTCAAGTAGTAAAAGAAGTCTTAGAAGTCAGTTGGGCCCCCAAATGCCTCAGCTCTTACTTGCTTGGCCTGAATGTTAAAATAGAAACACTGGTCACAAGCCCCTGGTAGCATTGCTAGGATCCAAAGCTTGGATAGCCTTGCACCCAGAATTCAGAAATTTCAACAATGACCAGTGCAACCATACACATACTTGCATTGGTCATTGTCAAAATTTCTGAATTCTGGGTGCAAATTTATCCAGCGCTCGCTCTCTCTCGCTTCTCTTGTGACCGTGCCAACTGTGCTGCCTCCACAGCATTCTGCATGGGGCTGAGCCCCCACCCACTGCAACCCCCTCCTATGCCCACCCACAGCCCCAGCACCAGCCAGCATGCACAGCTCTGACAGGGCTGCTCCTGGTGCAGCTGTAGCTGCATCCCCCATGGACCATATTTTGTCCACCCCAGTCTAATGGATCCCAATCATTTTCTCTTCACTTTTGGACAGACTTGCTCTGCTCAGGCCCGATTGACTTTTTGCTTCAGCACCTTCTTGCCCCCATCTCACAAGTTCCTTTGTCACAAACTTACCTCACATTTAACCCCCATTTTTCCCCATCCCACTTCCCAGCTGCTCCATCCCCTTCATGCTTCTCCTTCCCTTTATATTCAGCTAAACCCCTTCTAAACAAACTTACACAAGGCTATACTTAGTGCTCAGCTTTTGTGTTATGACCTAAAAAGCAAAACCTACATCTACATACAGGAAATCTGGGCAGCTAACTCTTGGCTTTGGATTCCAGTTAGGGGACAAGCATCCAAAATTTAGGCACTGCAGAACCTAACTAGTAGATTGCTAAGCTCTTTAATTAGGTTAGTTCAAAAATGCTTTGATATCTGTAAATGTAAAGCTATAGATACAAGGAACTATTACTGTCTTGTTAGTTCACCTCAGAAGCCCTTATTATTTTTCATTCTTGATCTCACTATACAATCTGAAAGGGGGGAGGAAATATCACTGCTTGTCTTACTGCTTCCTTTGGGAAACCAAACCTAATTTGGAAACCAATTCTCATATGACACTGAAGATAAATAAGGTTGCATAGCTGCGTAAGTCGTTTAGCAAGCACTAAATTCTGCTCTTCAGATCCTCTCTGCCAGTTACTTATTCCAGATCTTACTGAGGCACAGTACATAAACGTGGATTGGATTTCACTCTGCTCTTACGATATCCAAGGTCAAGTCGTGTGCGTGTGGGGGTGGGTATGTTGTAAGAGTGACGAATTGCACATTTGCTTTTAGAAATGCATAAAATGTACAGATAAACACCAAAATGGTTTAGGGATGAAATTATCTTTTTGCTTCATAAATGGATTGGAGATTCTCAAAAGCGCATCTGTAATCTATTGAAATCCATTAAACACTGACTGCCTTACTCAGTTACAATCTTTAGAAAAGTATTGCCTGTGTGCGTCTGTGCACGCGCATGCACACATATGTTCATCTCTATACATGTCCTTAATTAAGATTGGTGAGAATTAAAATTTCTATGCATTAGACTTGTGGGAGTGACAAGAATATCACAGAGAAAGCAGGAAAATGTGTGTGGAAGGAGGGAATAGAGACAGCTGCTCTCTGGGATCTTTAGTTATTTTTGTATGATCCAATATTCTATTAGAAGTAGTGCCAACAGGAACCTGCAAACTGAACGGATTCTTCCGGTGTTAACTTGTCAGGATAAATTTTGCAAGAGGCATGGCTTTTAATAACCTCTTTCTGGGAAAGAATCTGTTCTAAGATCCACTAGCATAAATACCAAGAAAGTCTAATGACTGGTCTGACCATGCTATAACTGAACAAAATTCATCTTTTAATCTAATTGGTGGATAGGACTCATCATAGCATAGCCTGAACTTAATTTAGTCTCCAGTATTTGTGATACTAAATCTCTTAGGTGTACTTAAAAATTCCACCCCAGTTCCTATTCCACTTGAGTGGGTTGTACTCCCTGAAAACACGGTACTCTGTTTCACAAAGTTGTTTCCTTTCTGTGTTTCTTTCATGTTTTTTCACCATCATCCACAGTATTGTCCTTATTTTTTTTACTGCATTTTAGGATTGCTGTGCTGTTGTGCTCAGGAACCCATATTGTAGGTTAAGGACCCACTGACTTTTTCTGAATCTGGGACTTTATAAAAGGAGATTATATTGGTATGCTCATTTTAGAAAATGGGCAACTGAGCCAGAAAGGGTAACTTGTATGTAAGAGACGAGGGTTGAATTCCTTCTTCTGCCTCAAAAGAATTGTAAACATATTTCTTACTGTACAAACTATGCACTGTACCAATATGGACCAAGGCCATAAGCCCTGACCTGAAAAACTATGCTCTGCGTCTCTCTTGTGTACTCAGATTTAGGAAAAACAATCCCCCCCCCCCCCGCAAAAAAAAAAAAAAACAACAAAAAACACCCTCTTTGACATTTGGCCTTTCTTCTCACACTGTCTGTACAGAATCTAGCTGCATGGGCCTCTTTTGTCTTTGTTTGGTCCTCTGTGCTATTTTAATTCAGGCAACGAATCATAATGGATTTATAGTAGAAAGAAAAGATTTCATCATTATTACATTCTCTGCAGGTGGAAAAGGAAGTTACTGTCCATAAGGAATGGATAAGGGAAACCAATCCAGCATCAGCTATTTTGTTCTCCTGGGATTCTCTACCTCCACCAAGATGCAAATAGTCCTCTTCTCCATATTTTTCCTGGCCTACTCACTTACCCTAATGGAAAATGCCATCATCATCCTTGTCATCCGTGCCAGTCACCAGCTGCAGAAACCCATGTATTTCTTCCTGGGCAACTTGTCCTTCCTGGAGATCTGGTATGTGACAGTCATTGTGCCCAAGATGCTGATAGATTTCCTGACCCAGGACAAGCACATCTCCTTCCAAGGATGCATGACACAGCTGTATTTCTTTGTAACCTTTGTGTGCACGGAGTATATTCTCTTGGCTGTTATGGCCTATGACCGCTACTTAGCCATATGCAACCCACTACATTACCCAGCAATTATGACCAATGGGTACTGTGCTCAGCTGGCTGCCGGCTGCTGGCTGTGCGGTTTGGTAACTTCCACCATCAAACTTAGTTTCATAGCCCACCTTAAGTACTGCAGCACAAATGCGATCAACCATTACTTCTGTGACATTTCTCCACTCCTGAATGTCTCATGCACAGACTCCTCTTTGGCTGAGCTAGTGGACTTTTTATTAGCCCTGATGGTCATCATGGTGCCTCTGTGCATTGTGATCACCTCATATATCTGCATCCTAACCACCGTGCTGAGGATTCCCTCCTCCCAGGGCAGGCAAAAGGCCTTCTCCACCTGCAGCTCTCATCTGGCTGTGGTGGTACTGTTCTACTCCACCACTCTCTTCACTTATGCCAGGCCCAAACTCATGTACACCTACACCTCCAACAAGTTGGTATCTGTGCTGTACACTGTGGTAGTGCCTCTCCTGAACCCCCTCATCTACTGCCTCAGGAATACAGAAGTCAAGGATGCCTTGAAGAAGACCCTTTTTAGCAGAAGCAGCACTGGAGAACTTTGTTAAAGCTTCTGGGGAAGGGGCTTTGTGCAAGTGGGTCAGGCTGATACAGCAGTGTCTGAAATCAGGTCTTATTACTCTGTCCCTCCCCGCTCCTTCCGTAATCCTTCTCAAAATCTGGACTCTCTCCTTTTGTGTGTGCTCATCTCATCCAATTGTGAACTTTCCGGAGCAGTGACTATCTTTTACTATATGTCTGTATATGAAGCCCTGACCTTGGTTCTGGTCTGTTGATGCTATTGTATTGTATCAATAAATAAGGCTTTGCTTTTCAACTTAAAAAATATGCATCTGTCACTCCTCCTATGAAAAGTACAGTGTCCATTACAAAAGAAACAAAAAATGGTAATAACGCTTACTATAATATGCAAGCAAAATGCATGCTGTTTCCTGCTCTAGTTGCCAGTCCAAAAATAAAAACACAACCTGCTACTGCTGCCATGTAATTGAGGAGCTTTTCATTTAAGTAAATTATGCTTGCACTTTATGTTTACTTGCCCAAGCTGGTGAGCTGGACAGGAAGAGGGGGAAGTATGGGAGCTAATGCAGCTTTTTGCCTCTATTTGGATAAGGGAACAAATGTGAAAGCCACTTGGACTTTTTTTTAAATGGTGATATCTAATATGTACTGGACTGTGACAAACTAAAGGGCACCTCAGAGTTGGGACAACCAGAACAACAGTGAGTTCTACAGTATTTCCTTAAAGCCTAGTCTAGTCCTAATATGCCAAGAAAAAGGAAGAGAAGCCAGATCTTACTCTACCTACTGCACATTTAAGGAAACTTGGGCATCTCAGGGAGCCTAGCTGGAGTCCCTGGGGGAAAAAAAAGAATGCATCTGCTTCTGTAACACACCTCCATCTTAGCTTCAAGACTAACTTTTAAAAGGCAGCAAGGAGGAGGAAAATGTACCTACCTCTGCACTAGCCATCCCACCTTAACAACATAAGAAGTGCCATAGTACTTCAGCCCAGTGGTCTCCCTGCAACCCGTCTCCAGCAGGGAGCACCACCATTTCCCCTTGCTGGAATTTCTGGCTGGCTGAATAGGGGAGCAGGAGGTCCAAGCTGCTGCAGGCTCCTGCTCCCCACCTGGGCTCAAGCCTATGCCATCATCCCCTGGGGTGGGGGGGAGGTCACCCCTCCACTGCTGCCATGGCTACTCCCAGCCTGAGAAGACCCCAGAAATACCACCACTAACAGCTGCTGCAGCAATGCCTTGTGTTCACCCTCTGTGACAAGTCCTGTGTTTCACTTGTCACCTGCCCCATGTGTGTGTTATGGCCAAGTAAATCAGCAGCGCACCTCCCCTTCCCTGTGGGTCTTTGTCTATAAAAACAGACTGGGTTCATCATAGAAAATGAGGGTTGGAAGGGATGTCAGGAGGTCACATCTAGTCCAACTCCCTGCTCAAAGCAGGACCAGCCCCAAGTAGATCATCCCAGGCAAGGCTTTATCTAGTCAAGTCTTAAAAACCTCCAAGGATGGAGAGTCCACGACCTCTCTGGGTAACCCGTTCCAATGCTTTACTACTCTTCTTGTGAGAAAGTTTTTCCTAGTATCTAACCCACACTTCCCTTGCTGCAACTTGAGCCCTTTGCACCTTGTTCTGTCATCTGCCACCACTGAGAACAGTTTAGCTGCATCCTCTTTTGAACCCCCCTTCAGGTAGCTGAAGGCTCCTATTAAATCCCCTGTCTTCTAATCTTCAAACTAAATAAGCCCAGCTCCGTCAGTCTCTCCACACAGGTCATATGCCCCAGGACCATAACCATTTTTGTTGGCCTACACTGGACTCTCCAATTTGTCCACATCTTTTTCTGTAGTAGGGGGCCCAAATCCAACATCTCTGGCTTTGACTTGCATCAAAACAGATGTGGGAAAGCCATTTACGTATGCACTTTGAATGGCAATTAATTTGAGTTAGCCCCAGTGGTCCCAAGCAAAAAAGTATCAACTCAGACACTTCACAGGTACTTAAAACAGGAATAGGACTGTATATCTATAGGATTCTAGGATGAAAGGGTTTCCCTTGGAGAAGTCCAAGGCCTGCTTTAGTGTAACTGAATATCCCTCAGTCCCCTCCCACCTGGTCCTCCCTCTCCACACACACCACCCTGCTGCATGCACACCATGCACCCCAAGAAAGCACCAAGGACCACTGTTCCAGCAAACCACCCTTCTTTTCCCCACACACCGCAGGGAGCCCAGGGCTCCTAGTCCCCACAATACCCCACCCAGGCTCCCATGGCAAGGCCTTGGGAGGGCTTCCAGGTCACCAACTAGCTGGCAGCAGGGACCAGGGAAGAAGTGGAAGGGTCCTTCATGGTTCCTTCCAGGGGTCCCTCAAAGAAACACTGGGTCATCTCTACCAACAGTACCCCAAGAGCCAGCAAAAGGAGTTGTGGCATGCCCTGCCCAAGGGAAGTATGCAAATGCCACCAGCACCCAGCCTCACCACAAATTTATGAACCATGTGCTACAGGGAAGCTCCCCAGCGAAGAGGGCAGAGAAGGAAGAAAAAGGAGGGTGGACTCTGCGCCCACAACCCCACCACCAGCCACCTCTCCCTAGCTCCCTATCAATCCCTCCCCCAAGAGCTAAACCATCCACAGCCCAACCTAGAGCCACCCCAACTAAATGGAAGGCCCAGATGCAGTTTGGGCCATCAGACAGAGGAAGCCTCTCTTATTCAAGGTAAGGGTGAGCAGATCCTTCTGCACTGGCTCAGTGCATGGAGCGGCCCATATTGAGTACACCCTGCAGCTTACTCCAAGAGATTAAAGCCACCATGTCATCCACTGTGCTTGCCTACATCTAAGGGGTCCTACACAAAGGCTGTCCCCACCCACCCATCCCCCTCAGCCTTCCAGAACTTGTTGTGGACCCCTGCCTTAAGGGTAGGGTGTTACCTGTCAGCTCCATGTTCTTGGGGACCCCTGACACAGGACACAGACTGTCCGACTCACAAAGAATCGCCCCCCCCACCTAAACAGAAACTGATTAAGATGCAGTGAGAGACACACCTAAAACCCTCCAGATAAGGGTGACAAAAGTGCAATAACTGCCCTAGGTCTCATTTGCATCTGAGATAGGAACAGATGACCACTCATTTACATGAAAGATGGAGAACAGAAAACCTGAAGCAGACTGCAGTGAATTCTGGGATCAGCAAAGCAGGGAAGAACTGCATGATGGGAAGCCGTGTTCCAAATGCTAATCAACCCCCACACCCAGCTCAGCATTTATCAGACCAGTTCTAATCTGGATTTACAAAAGACTTTTCCTTCCCCCCCCCCACACCTCTAAGCAAAAGTAAGTTTATTTTATTAGGCATCTCAGGCTGTACATTCCCTGGTCCCACTATGGGAGGCCTATGTAAACTTAATCGGCTACAACTCGGTTGCCAGGTTAGGGAATGCTGAGGCAATAGACCGAGTCAGAGGGGGTATGGGCAACATTTGAATAATGGTACAGGGTTCATCACAGCGTCCAGCTCGTTGGAGCCCTGACCACAAGTGTTGTCATACTTTTCCCGAGACGACTGGTGGAAGTCCTCTCCACAACAGGTTATGAACACTCTAATAATTGCCTTAAGTCTGTTAAAAGACTATAATAAGATCTGGGAAAGTCATGCTAAGCTGAGGCTTGTTCACAGCAAGTAAAAATCCAAAAACCCTGATGCTGCAATCTATTGTTTCTGAAGACACCAGGAGATATCCCATCAAGTATATCTGCTATCCATAGGAATGTCAAGCTGGCTCCAAGTAGGTGTTTCCTGAGTATCAATCAAGTTCCTAAGATGTTCGACCCAGATAACCCCTTGTCAATAAAGAGGACAATTTAATTTACACTAGTGAGAATGCTTGAAAAATGCTGAACTGCGGGTATAAAAATCTGTAAAAGAAGCAGCAGTGTGTGTGCTGACACCACCCGCTTTCTTCTGGAGAGGCTGCAGGAGGAAGATCATCTCCCTTCAAGGATTGTGCTGAGAACTTTGACCTGTCAGTTTTGCAGCCCTAGTACCTTGGACTGGTGAGATCCCAGCTCTCTCTCTAAGCATAGATTTCTGAACTTGAACTGTATTAGTTAAGCTTGAGCTAAGTTTCCCCAAATACTTAGTGAAACCAGGGTATACTGTGACTATTTGTGTTTGTTTTTCCTTTGCATGTCTATCACTACTAGTGTCAATAATAAATAACTTTTATAGTCAAACTAGTGGTAACTGGGTATATTTTGCCTTCTTTACTTCTCTTTCCCCACTTGCTCTGCAGCAACGCCCCTCTTACCTAAGCTAAAGATCCCTGTGAAGCCTAGAAAAACTGTGGGGTCTGCTCACCAAGAGACTAAAAGATTGGGATGTGCTGAGTTTGAAACACATAAGGGGATCAGCTTGTACAGGCTGATTGACCCAGTTGGGCTCAGACGTGCCCTAATGAACTGAATGCTGGCCCATGAGGGTGTCATCTGGACACCCACCCGGATTCAGAGGCGTTCTGTTTACCTGTGTGCTTGTGTCTGACTACATTTTATTGTTGCTCTGATGAACTGATTCTTGGCCTATGAGGGTGTCAGCCTGTCCATGCTGATCAACCCAGCCAGGTCAGGCGTGTCACGTTAATCTGCGTGTGTTTGTGTGTATGACTGATTTGGGGACTGGAGGAACCCAGCCCCACTGAACTGAGTCCTGCAAGATAGCTCCATTGGGGGGTGAGGGCTTGCAGAACGGAGAGATACAGCTCCATACAGAAACACAAGTAACACAAGCAGCACATTGATAGGATTACCAAGACCCTAGCCCTAATAAATGAGCACACCCCAAAGTAACGGGCAAATCTGGTAACAAGGGCATGCCCAACTACAACACCACAGCAAGATTGGCAGTGGGCCAGTTTGATATCTCCCAACAGTCCACCACTGCCATGTCTACATATTATGCTCCACATACTCCACCATCCCACCCTCTTGTTTCCATCCAGTCATCAAGTAGTAGGACATCTTTGGCAAGGCTGAGGGATCTTGATGAACCAGCCTATATTCTAACAATCCCATAAGCCACCAAGGACTTACATTGGTGGCTCCTGCACAGAGCTCCCTCCAAAGCATGTTTGGCACATTCCACCAGCTCCCCTGACACCTACCTCTTCTGCAGAGGGAGATCTTTACCTTAAGTGCACAAGGCTGCAGCCCTTCCACAGACCCCTTTACAGGGAGACTATACGAACCATATGAGACCATATATCTGCTGTCATACCCTTCCAGGAACCCACCATTGTTGGTTTAGAGATGCACCCTGATTGCTCTCTTTAATAGGTATTAATCCATTAATTTGCCTAGTCCCTTTTGGAACCTGGTTATGCTCTCTGCCTCTACAACCTCCTGTAGCAATGAGTGCCACAAGTTAACTGTAACTTTTTGTTCTTAGTTTTAAAACTGTCTCCTGCTAATTTCAGTGGGTTCCCCATAGGGCTACTGTTCTAGGACCTGGCAATAACAGTTCCTTATTCATTTTGTGTACACCCTTCATGGTTTAAAGGAGGATGAATTTAAGGCAGTCCTCCAATAATTAGACATTTTCCATTTATGAATTTGGGTAAATACAGTACATCTGTATTGAGACGCAAAGACCAAAACTCCACACAGTATTCAAGATGTGTGAGAGCCATACATTTGTATAACGGCATAGTGATATTTTCTGTTTTGCTTCCAATTCTGTTCTTAATGAGGTCCAATATTTTATTAGCTTTTGCATTCCCAGTTTCTCAGGGACTCTAGGTGCCCTGAAAAACAAGGTGGATAAAAGTGCCTCTTTTATCCAAATAATACCCAGGATGTAGAAGACCTTGGTCAAATTCCTTCATCTCCCAAAGGACAATTCATGTACGTTCCTGAACCTCTAAAAAGCAATCTATAATGCGTTCCATGTCCCCTTCTGTTGAAGCCATTTCATTTTGCTTAGAATAATTAAATACATATTGTCCAGAAAAGGCATTTGGTGTAGGGGCCAGAACTCAGATCCATCTTTCTTCCAGTGCAGCATTCATCTTACTAAGCCATACTCACTCTTAAATCTTTCCTCTTGGCTGCTACATGGGGAGATAAAGGTGAAACAGGATATATCCATAGGGTGATCCAAAGACTTTGAGGCTAGAAGAAGTTGGCCTATCTCCTCCAGCAGGCTTTACACTAGGCTCATCAGGGGAGGGGGGAGATGAGGACAGAGGGAGCCACAGAACACCAAACCTAGAGCCACCCACAAGCACAGCCCAGCCAAGACAGGCAACGAGCACAAGAAATACCCAGGTAAGACAGAGGGGCCCAGATAGTCCTGGGATTAGGGGTGTAGTGCATACACCTCCAGGAGGCCTTAAATGCCTCTATGCTAAAGCTTGTTCTCCATGCTACAAGCAAACACTAACCCAGACATAGTGGGGCTCACTGAAACTTGATGGGATCCAACGCATGACTGGGCAGTAAACATCAAGGGCTATAGGCTGTACAGGAGAGATAGAACAGGGACGGAAGATGGGGGCGTGGTGCTTTATGTCAAAAACCAACACATGTCCTCAACAAACAGCACTGGGTCAGAGGAGGGGCTGAAGTGTTCTGGGTCCATATACAAGGGGGTCAGGGAAAAGGGACTTAATGGTAGGGGTTTACTACAGGCCACCCAACCAGGGGGAAGAGCTGGACCAGGAATTCTCAGGTCAGCTCACTGAGGCAGTTAGGTCAAGGGACATGGTCATCATGGGTGACCTAAACTACCTGGGCATCTGCTGGGAAGAACAGTCAGCCAGGTCTAACTGCTCACGTAGGTTCCTAGCCAAGTTACAGGACCTCCATCTAACCCAGGAGGTGCACAATCCCACCAGAGGAAGTGTCTTGTTGGACCTGGTCCTGGCCATGGGAGACAAGCTGGTGAGTGGACTGTGGGTTCTCAACCACCTGGACAATAGCGATCATCACCTACTGGAATTCACCATCCAGCACAAGGTGTTGAAGGCCTCCAGCAAGTTAACAGCAGACGATCCTCCAAGCCCAAAGGGTGACAATCCCAATGTGGATCAAAGGGGGCAAGACCCAATGTGGATCAAAGGGGGCAAGAGTGCTCAAAAGCCCCCATGGCTCACCAAAAGCATCCAGGAATATCTCAAAGCCAAAAAGGAGGCGTATACCCAATGGAAAGGAGGGACCGTCACCAGGGAGGATTATACCTCCATTGTTCAGGACTGCAGGGGGGCTGTTAGGAAGGCTAGGGCAGAGATGGAACTGGGACTAGCATCCCAGATCAAGGATAACAAGAAGTCCTTTTTTAAATACATAGGGGGTAAAAAGAAGATACTGGGTAATGTAGGGCCTCTGCAGTATACGCTAGGAAATCTGGTAGTCATACCAGATGACAAAGCTAACCTCTTTAACAATTTCTTTGCCTCCATCTTTTTGAGCAGGGACTGGGGCAACCCCACCCCCCTTACCCCCCCACTGGGATCCCCAACAGACCCAGGGGAGGCACTGCCAGGCCCAGAATCAGTGAGGACTTAGTCAGGGAACTTCTGGTGGGTATAGACATGTTCAGATCAGCAGGTCCTGACCATCTCCACCCCAGCGTGCTGAGGGCATTAGTAACTGCAGGATCCCTGGCACAGCTTTACAAGCACTCATGGTGCTCTGGCAAGGTACTGGAGGACTGGAAAAGGGCCAATGTGCTCCCCATTTTCAAAAAAGGGAGGAAGGAGGACCCAGGAAACTACAAGCCTGTTAGTCTTACCTCAGTCCTGGTGAAGCTCTTTTAGAAAATTATACAGAAACATATGTGAGGGACCAGCAGGGTGGAATCATGCTTAGGGACAACAAACATAGGTTCATTCAAGGCAGGTCCTGTCAGACCAACCTGGTAGCCTTCTGTGACCAGGTCACAAAATCCTTGGACACAGGTGTCGTGGTGGACATAGTCTTTCTGGACTTTAGGAAGGCCTTCGACACTGTCTCTCACCCCATTCTCATTAAGAAATTAGGCAACTGTGGCACTGATGCCTACAATCAGATGGATCACAAATTGGCTGGAGGGCCACACCCAGAGAGTAGTAGTGGATGGGTCATTTTTACCTGGAGGGATGTGGGCAGTGGGGTCCCCCAGGGCTCAGTCCTCAGGTTCACAATGTTCAATCTCTTCATCAGCAACTTGGATGAGGGGGTGAAAAGCACCTTGTTCAAATTCGCAGATGACACCAAGATGTGGGGAGAAGTGGGCATACTGGAGGAGAGGGACAGGCTGCAACTAGATCTGGACAGGTTACGGGGAGGGTGGATGAGAACAGGATGGGTTTCAATACTGGCAAGTGCAAGGTGCTGCACCTGGGGAGGAAGAACCAGCAGCATACCTACAGGCTGGGGAACTCCCTTCTAGTCAAAGGCAGAAAAGGATCTTGGAGTCACTACTGATTCCAAATGAACATGGGCCGGAAGTGTGGGGATGCAGTCAGTAAGACCAACAGTACCTTGTCATGCATTCATAGATGCATCTCGAGTAGGTCCAAGTAGGTGATCCTCCCCCTCTATGCAACATTGGTCAGGCCGCAGCTGGAGTACTGCATCCAGTTCTGGGCACCGCACTTCAGGAGGGTTGTAGACAGCATTGAGAGGGTCCAGAGGAGGGCCACTCGCATGATCGGGGGCAGCAGGGCAGGCCCTATGAGCGGAGGCTACGGGACCTGAACCTGTCCAGCCTCCACAAGAGAAGGCTGAGGGGGGATCTGGTAGCCATCTACAAACTGGCCAAGGGGGACTAGCAGGCTATGGGAGAGTCCCTGTTCCCCCGCGTACTACCAGGAATAACAAGGAACAACGGCCATAAGTTGACTGAGAGTGGATTCAGACTAGACATCAGGAGGCACTACTTCATAGTCAGGGCAGCTAGGAGCTGGAACCAACTTCCAAGGGAAGTAGTGCTCGCTCCTACCCTGGGGGTCTTCAAAAGGAGGCTAGATAATCACCTGGCTGGGGTCGTTTTACCCCCAGCTTTCCTTCTTTCCTGCCTATGGCAGAGGGTTGGACTTAATGATCTGCTCAGGTCCCTTCCAACCCTACCAACTAAGAAGTGATCTGTTCAGAATTCCCATGTTACAGAGATCAAGCAAGTTAACTAAATTATTAATGCAACAATCTCAATAATACAGTATTTTCCAGCAAGTCATTTAGTGTTGATTTTAAGTTATCAAGAGATAGACTATTCCTCACTTCCCTCCGTAGTGTTTCGCAATTGGTTAATCACCTTCCCTGTTAAGACACTGACTGCAGGATAATCTAAGCGCTATGAATATGACAGTCAGTTGACATCACCCACCAGGCTGGAGCAGGGGGAAAGCTATAAAGCATAAATTGTTCATAGGTGTTGTCTAAACAAGTCAGTGTAGGAGAAGAAACTCTCAGATCCAAAGTTAAGGATAGGGTTACAGTTAGGGAAGTCATAGCAATTTGAGCAAGCCAGCCTGAAGATGAAGGACATTTCCCTCTGAATGAATTAAGTGTCCTATTTGTTTTTGCACTTGTATTTTCTCCCATCCAAGCGAAAGCTGATATATTATTTTTATCTGGGTTAAATGAGTGCAACCCATGAGACAGTCACTTCAGAGGTGCTGCTAACTTGACAATGTAAGTAACTTCTTTACTGCTCTTTATCACAGCTATTTGAGAAGACAATGTAGAATTTCTTGCACTTGATTTCTTCATTAGGACGTTATGGAATACTTGACCCCCAGGCAAAGTTCATTCCTATCCCCCCTCAGTTAATGGGTGGGCTTGTGATCCAAAACAGATATCCCTGTAATTCTGAATAGTCCAATTCTTTATATAAGCATCCAGTATTTCACTTGGATAGTGAAACCTTGTGGCCCTGAATCTCACAGGCTAACTATACATGATGTAAAAATGTTTTGCCTTTTTCAATTTTAAGTCCCCCACCCTTTATATTGTTTTCTAATGTGTCTAATGGATTTGGATGCCAAATTCCTATAAAGCAAACCAACCTCTCTCGTTACTTTCCACATACACAGCCAAACCTTTTTTTTTTTAATCCTGTCAATACTTTGGGATGAGAAACTAACTCAACTTCTCTCTGCTTAAAAGCACAGGGAAAAACTGTGATGACAAACTAACTAAATCACCAGTCCAAAGGAGAAGTTTTCCTAAAAGCAGGAACCCTGAAGCAGAGATTTCATAGCTTCAGTGCGATCCATGACAGTTTTACTTGTTTGAGACTTTGCTCTAAGAGTTTATGTCCCATGTTAATTGTTATCCTTCTGGTGTAAAAACTGACTATAGAATTAACAAAGTAATACTATAATTTGTGAAAAATTGATCTTATGAGAGTCAGCAGTCAGAGTCTGGTTAATACTGTATGCTGTATCAGCAAGTTATGTAATCTGCCAGTCTGAAACTTGCTATCCTTCAATTCCATTAAACTCTTTTGTTCTGGTAATAGGCAAAGAAATAAACAGCAGCAGCAAGATTTTCCACAGTTCTTTTTATCAGAACAAAAATCAAAGGTTACAGGGGTCTGCATCATTATTCACATTTTATGCACAGGGAAACTGAGGTACAGAGAAGAGAATAAACTTTCCCAGTTCACCCAGTCTGCATAATACATGGGATCAATGACATCTGTAGAAATCAGCAAGGTGAGTTCCTAATTTCTTTAGCCTCCCTTGAAAAAATCTCAGCCTAGTTTATCATTACCAATCATAACAATCCTTAATCTCCTTTCTTATTTAAATAATCCATCTCTTAAAGCTGATGACCAAGTATATAACACTTGCAGATATGCTTAAGCTAATATAATGAGTAACATACCAGGCTTGTACACAAGAAATACTGTATCAGTCAGCTGCATACATTTCTGATCTCAGCTGAAGTGCAGGAAAACCAGAATCACTCTAAGTTTTTCTATTCATGTTATGCTTTGAAGGATTTGCATATTTAGCACAAAGTTTGGCATCAGTGGATTAAATCTGGATTGGTTCTTAGAGGCATAACAAGCGCTTTTGGGACTTGGGCAGCAGCAGCAGCTAGGATAGCAGTAGTGGTGGCTGTGCTTTGGAAAGTGGTAGCAAGCAAGAGGGCAGTGACTCGATCTTCCAAGGTCCCTTCCAGCCCTAATGTTATGAAATTTCTATGCTGGCCTCCAAGTCTCGAGTCAGTACCCACCCCTACTTACACTACTGGACACTTTTGGAAGCAGGAGGCAGGTCTTATCTGGGTACCTGTTTTATAATGCTTTTTTATGAACAAAATCATGTGTAGAAATATATTGATTTCAATTATTATTTTTAACAGAGAAATTTCCAGAGGCATGGGCATACAAACAAGTGATTTCTAAGTAATGGAGGATAGGAGTCAGCTGTTCCACTATAATCGCCTAGATACATGCTTGAAAGCCAACATGTGGTACATTACCCGTTTCAGAGGGGTAAATGAAAGCGAATATGCCACAGTTTACCCTTGTACTGATGGCTAAGCCCCCCCCATCCACCCCCCCACATACACACCCCCCTTTATGGGAACTTGATCATGTGCCCAATTCAAAAATGATTTGAAAGTGAGATGCTGCATTTTGTTTCATGCTCGTCTCATTTCAATTTGTTTTCTGTGCGTGTCCTATTGTACTCTGTTCTAACAAATTTTATTCTAATGTTTTTTCATCAGAACAAAAAAACATTTACAATAGTTTGATGCATTCAAAGCAGGAACAGCATGAAATAGAATAGATGGAAAACTGTACTGTCAACTTAAGTTTAACCAGGTTGAATTTGTATTAGTCTTGGTAATATAAAATAGAAAACAGTTGGTGGAAATGGGTTACCTGGTTTGCTTAAGCTGCTGTGAATAATTATTCATAAATCCAGATAACCATCTGTTCCAGACTAAGTAGTAATAGTGGTAACAATAATGGGTGATGTAGTGAGCAGCAGCAGTAAGTAGTGGCAAAAGCAAGAGCACTATACATTAAAATTAATGCGAGTTGGTCACCTTATTTTCTACAGCACCTCTGAAAACACCACAAATGATGCCTGCATTACAGAAAGAGAAATGGTCAATGCAACTCTTTCTTTTTGTTATCGTTATTCAGTTATCTGGTATGGAGAGGACAAATCAAAGCAATCAAGGTGTCAGTGAATTCATCCTCCTGGGATTTCCCTCCACTCTGGAAATTCAGGTGTTGCTTTTCTCAGTATTTCTCATCACCTATATGCTTGTGGTGACAGAGAACACAGTCATCATTCTAACGGTTCACATAAACCGTCACCTTCATACCCCCATGTACTTTTTCCTGAGCAACCTGTCCTTCCTGGAGATCTGGTACATCACAGTCACTCTCCCAAAGACCATGCTGAACTTCCTAATGGAGAACAAGCACATCTCCTTTGTGGGCTGCATGATGCAGCTCTACTTCTTCCTCGCCTTGGGCTGTACTGAGTGCGTCCTCTTGGCTGTCATGGCCTACGACCGCTATGTAGCTATCTGCAATCCGCTGCGCTACCCAGCAATCATGAGCCGAGCTCTTTGTATTCGCCTCGCAGCTGGGTCCTGGATCAGTGGTTTCTTCATCTCCATGTGGAAGGTGTTCCTCATCTCTCAACTGACGTACTGTGGGCCCAATATTATCAACCATTTTTTCTGTGATGTGTCTCCCCTCTTGAACTTAGCCTGCACTGACATGTCCCTGGCTGAGCTGACGGACTTCATCCTGGCCTTATTCATCTTGCTGATCCCACTCTGCATCACCATCCTCTCCTACATTTACATCATTTCCACTATCGTACACATTCCCTCAGCCCAGGGCCGCCAGAAAGCTTTCTCCACCTGTGCCTCCCACCTCACAGTGGTTATCATCTTCTACGCTGCGAGCATTTTCATATATGCCAGGCCTAAAGCCATCTCCTCCCTCAATTCAAACAAGCTGATTGCCGTCTTGTATGCTGTGATTGTACCACTCTTCAACCCTATTATTTATTGTCTGAGGAACAAGGAGGTCAAAGCAGCCTTAAAAAAGACTTTGTTCAGCAAAGGGATTTTTTCCAAAAATATTAACTTGGTACATTAGAGACTCAAGGTAAAACGGTGTTGAATGATAAAGAATTATGGCTGACATTGTAATATAACTTAAAGGAACCAGAAACTTGGGTCCTGCTGAATCTGCAGCTCTAAAACACAATATTTGTGCATGTAAATCCTTGAGAGACATTTGCGGAATAGAGAATTTACTGAATTATCCATTAACCTCTCTCTTGTCATTAACCTCCTGAATCCCACTGAAATCCACTTGCATATACGCACTTTCATTCCCAAGCTTCCTCTGAGAATCTAAGAACTCGACTAAATTTCCCAGGAAAGCCTCCATGATTTAAAGCCTTAAAAGCCAGGTCCAAAAAGAATGTAGGCAGTTTTCTAATCACATGTGTTATTTTTGGCAATTGCAGGTTGTGATTTTGTTACCCCTGGGATGTAGACATACAACAATATGTGCACACATGCTGAGCCTACACAGTAGGCTATGTACCTAAGCATTTATATAGAAAAAAGGTTCAAGGAAGGAGAAGGACACTCCCATGTATTAGCCTCACGAGTGGACTGGCTGGCAACCGATAGGAGATCCAGATTCCGAGCTCCCTTTACCCAATGTATATTTGAGCCTGCATCTCTCCGACTTGCTAGCACAGCACGCTAACCCCCAAGTCACAGGTCTGGCATTAGCATGGATCCTTTTGAAGCAGTCATCACCCCCTTGCATTTAAAAGCAATCGGATAAAATGGATGGAGAACACTGTAGCAGGGAAGTTGCTGCCCTGCTAGGAACAAACATCCAGGGTAGGACCCAGCCCCTCCTCCGTTCTTTAGGACAGTGTCCATCTCACTATACCACAGCCCCCCTTACTTTATACTTTTGCCTATTACTCCAACTCCTTGCTGATCTGGGGTCCTGCTCCAAAAAAAGCACTTTAGGGCTGCTTTATATTACCTGACCTGCTGTGGCATGAGTATTCAGGGAGATGTCAAGTTTCCCTGGATTGGGGGGGGAAGGGGGGGATTCCTGTTTTCTGAGCCAAGTGCCCCAAACGGACACACATATGTAACCACATGTGTACTCAGACAACGTGCACCCCACTGTGCGTGCTCAGTTTATTGGTGTATGCATACATATCCAATACTGAAAGGGGTAAAATAACTGGCATGAGTGCAATAATTGCTATTTACCCACTATTTGGCTGAACAAGGGTAAATAAAATTCTGCCGAAGATGATCAAATCATGAAGAGTTGCTACTGCAAGTGTAGCCTCAAATTTGAAAAGGGTACTGAAAGGGGTTAAGGACCCTGTTCCCATGGACATTCTTGAAAATCCCAATCTATATAAACCAACATTGTTTGTAAACAGGTATGGGTTTGGGGGGGGGCATTAATTGACATGTTTTTAATCATATATAACTGCAGGAAAGTCCCAAACAAAAAAAAAAAATCTCAGATAAAAATGTCTTGTTTTAAACATATCAAAATGAAAATGTTCAGAATGTTAAAGTATCATTTCTGTAACAAGTAGAGCTGTGATTTTGTGAAGTATTTAGATACTGCTGATTTTGATTTTTTTTTTAAACTGAAAAGGGGGGTGGTGGAAAAAAAGAATGGTGCCCAGTTCTGTCCCTTACCCACACCTGCACACCAGCAGGCAAAGGTGAGTTTTTGAAATCTGTCTAAGAAGTTGAAGTTTCTGATTCCCACACACATTAATTGATGGTTTCAAGTCCAAAACCTTAAGCTTCTGAAATGGTGGGTCTTGATGCATATGCAGGACTAAGGGAAACTGTAATATGGTCTAAAGGAGTGTTATCAAAGTTAGGCTTAGTCTTTTCAGATAATGACATTTTGATACCACGCTGGCTTGACTGCATCATGTAAGTGGCTTAAAAAATATCATCCTGCGTGCTCTCCTGATATAAGAGCTAATCCAGGAGTCCAATGGAGAAAAGCTCCCTGGAGGAAAGCTAGCATTTTAAGTCTAAGTCATTTAAAATGTATATTATTATTCACATATACAGTAACTACTAGAAGTAAAAAGGCAGAGAAGAACCATGCATCTTTTTTCACCAATAGTCTGGTGGCCAATGCCTTAGCCAGGCAGGATCAGAGAGACCAAGATGTAGCTCCATCTAAAGGAGATTTGAACCTACATTTCCTACTTCACCAGAAGATGCTCTAAACTCTAAACTATGGGCTGTGCACTACCCAGTTCATTCTGTAGTCCTCTTCTGGAAACTGGCCCACTGGACAGCCAGAAGAGAAAGACAAGTAAGAATAGAAGGTAGCATGCAAATTGTGGGGGAGTGGGTCAAGTGGGTTAGCATGATAGTTTCTGGCCTAAAAGGAGAGGCCCCTGGCTGAAATCAATAGAACTAAATAGATGGGGAGAAGCAGCCTAAAATAATCTACCCAAATCCTTAAAAGATAGACCTAGGAATAAAAGATCACAATCCTCCTGGATGCTAAGAATAATGGGTTTAGCACACAATAGTATTGTAGGTCATTATAACTTTCCTATTCATTCTTTCTTTGTCCCACAGGTGATGACAGCTGTCTTCCTTTCAACTGGTTTAGTCATTTTACATGTCTAGATTTCAATTTTTTATTTTTTTTTTAACTTGGTCTGTAACATTTTCCCAACTTGTCCTTGGCTGGAAACAGATGTTGCATTTGTGCCCCCATAACAATTATGGTGGCACAAAGTAAAAGCAAAGAGCTATCTATGCCCTTTGTCATGCCACAAATGCCTTCACTAATTAATGATTTGTGCCACTTTTTCTTGGTGGCTATTTACTTTATGGTGCAAGAGGGTGGGCAGCTTAGAGCTGCCTGCACACTCCAGCCACCGCAGGCAGGTTCTGTCAGGCCATGAGGGACCCAGTCCTGCAAAACCCTGGAATTTCTGTACAGGATTGGGCCCCTCAAGCTCCAGGAGTGCCTACCTGACTTTCCTGTCTTAAAGGAGTCCCATCTTTCCCCAGTTACAGAGACAGTCTCCCAGAAATTATCCTGGGTACACCTCTATAAGCAGGGAACATGTTGCCCATTGTCCAACGTGATCAATGGGTGGGGTGACAGACCACCTGCATTTCACCCAGTAAAGCAGATCAGCTGTGCCAGCACACACCCCAGAACAGCTGATCCACTTCATTTAGCAACAGCTTGTTATACTCTTCATTCCATGACTTTACTGCCCACTTCTCATTTAAAGTGATCACTTTCATTTCTGTTACTGAGTTTAATAAAAGCTATTTTTCTAACTGAATTTTAGACATGTAAGGCATAGATCCTACACTACCTAATAGGCACCTAAGTGAACTTAGGTGTTTAAGTGCAACTGTGTTCTACCTTGTTCAAGCCCCTAGAAAAAAAAACAACTTAATCATCTACTTCTGTAACATGCCTTTATCTCACCTTTAAGATAAAGTCACAGAAAGCAGCAAGCAGAAGGATCCATCCTCCTTATGTTTTCATGTTTTTCAGGGACTTGAGCAGGGTAGAACAGGATCACACTTAGACACTCTGGTCACTTAAATGCCATGTTAAATCAGGTAGATGACCAACAAGTAATAGACTGTCACCCGTAGGTAGCTAATAAGTGGGAAATGATCTGGCCCCTAAGGACTGGGTCCTATTCTACCCATAAGCGCCTGCATAAGAATCTGTCCATGCTACTCAAATACTTTAAAAACATCAATATAAGAAGTGCATGGGAACTCTTCCTTAAAGCTTTTTGTAACTTAGTCTCAAAGTTAAAACAATGGTGCTTTATAAAAGTAAACATGCTAGGAGTTTTTCAGACTTGAGCATGGTGCAATAAGAGAACACTTGGGTGCTGAAGTCCACTTAGACACTGAATAAGTGGAACATGATCTGGCCCTTGTATCTTAGCTAGCAAGTAACTGTTTTTGAGTAGGATGATCTGAGTTCCTTCTCACTTATCCCAGTATAAATTGAGTAACTACGCTGAAGTCAATGGGCCTGATTTTCCTTTCATTTATGTAAATCATTTCCAGTTCATTAGTGTCAATGCACCTAATCCCCCTTTCACTCACTGTGTTATGAATCAGAGTAATTCTATGAAAAATCAGCCTAGTTATATTGCTGCAAGATGTAAAGATGAAAAGCCAGTAGGGAGTGGGCTGATAGTCCCACAGGTCCTCCATTTATTCTCTGGATGGGACCTGACACCGGTTTTGGTATACTGCACCCCTGAATAAGCCAGATCATTTCTGTAGGAGACTGGGGATGTTGCATCCCAGACATATTCAGTCCCTAGTCTTGTAACTCCTATTGCCATCAGTGCTCTTTGTATATTGATGCTTTCAAAAAGAACTGCCTTGAGAACAGGAAATTTCTTGTTATTTATTTATTTATTTATTTATTTATTTTTAAGGATTTTCACAGTTCCACATTGCTTCACAAGCAGATTGCAATCAGACCCAGTAACCTAAAGATGAAAGAAAGTCTTCAGGTTCCTATCCTGATGCTTTTGACCCATCCAGCCCTTCAGGAGATGACAGCTGATCAGGTTAGCATTGCTACTCAAATCACTTCTTTATAAACACCACGGCAAGTTTGCCAGCTGGTAAGTCTAAGCTGTTCCCAACTTCCCCATAATTAAAGTTGGTAAGAAAAATAAAACAAACCAACATGGGGGTGGAGGTAGAGGGGGAAACTATACCTTTCCCCACAAAAATGTAGCATTTCATCAGCGCTCTGAAACGTGAAGTTTTTGGCCAGTTTTACCAAAAACTTAGTGAACATGCATTTGCTGGTACCAGGGACAACTATTTTTCTTCAAATGTTTTCTCCTCTTCTCCATGCTATAGTCATATATGACCCCCTAGATGTTCTTTCTGCAAACGTAGTATGTACATACATTGGTATGGAGGGGCAATTTCTATAGTACTGTTTTACATTAAAGATTTCCTATTGGATCTGCTGAGCAGCTCTGGACAGTATTACTTAGAAATACAGACTGGGATTTACAAATCTCATAATATTTCAGCTGAAGTGGTCCTTCGAAAATCCCATTTATTACAGATAAATTATTACTAAGGGTTTCAAATCTGTAGGACCAGTAGCCCACCATCAGCTCTTAATATTTTTCTCCGACACCCATGCACCCTTATAAACTTGACCTTGATAGAGGGGCAGTATATTATGGCCTCAGATACTAAGAAAATCAGCTTGGGAAGCACTGGATTAGACAGACAGGGGTTGCAGTTAAATGAGTCACTCCAACAGATAATTAAGGAGACTAAAGGAGTTGTATAATCAAATGTTAAACACCAAACTGAATTAGGTATCTAATGCCTTTAAACACTTATGAGTAGAGCCCATTTTTCCATTTGTAACAATATTACCAACTGCAAGTCTTACCTCCTTTTAGCAAATGAGTTCTCTAAAGTCACTGGCCTTTTCTAAGCAGAACAGCTTTTTTTAAAGGGATGAAGACAAGGGAGAGCTGGAATGTATGTAGTGCTGTGTGTCACATTTCCAGATGCTTCAATGTATGCAAAGTTATTTGCTTATATCAGAATTTAATTGTCCAAAATTTTCAAATCATGGAATCCAATGTAAAGCTACTAAATTCATAGTTAGGTACCCCAATTATTAATTAGCCTGACTTCTGGAACTCCTAAACATGCACAAGTTTCAATAAGTGAAGAATAACCTTCATCAGATTGCCTTTGATATAGGGATGACATTTTCAATGCAGAGACTCAGTTCCATTAGGTAGATTAGAATATATCAGATTAGAAGCAGGGCTCATGCTTATCTTCAGACTGAAAAATAGGAAGCGGTGATGACAGTGATTTACTTGCAAATACAATAAAGTTAAAGCTGGTTAAAAATATTTTTTTTCCTCCACAAAAATTTCCAACAGGTCCTCAGCCTCCTCACATTCTCTCCTTTTTTAACCACTGCAAAAAAAGTAAGGGGTGGAAAGGGGGAAACAGTTAAAAAAAAAGTCCACAATGAAAGGAAAATATTTTTTTCAGTACAGACATGTCCTGCTTCCCAATTTTTCTATGGAAAAATTTCCACTGAAATCAAACTAACTTCATGTTTTGACCATTTATTTACATGAAAAAGTATATTAAATTACATTTCAAGCATTTTTATCCATCTGTCAATCTGACTTTCTCTCTATGTTACTCATGAGCACTGAAAGTAGAAAGGCATCTGAGATGAAACGCCCGAGATGCTTATTTGCTTAATGCCAATGACTAGAACATGTACTAATATTTTGCTACTGTCTGGAAAATTAAGTAGAAATTAATTATTTTAATGATCATTGTTAATATTTACTAATTGTAAGATAATTCAGAAGTATATTTGCGTTAAGAAGAGCATTATTCAACAATGAAACAGCAGGGAGAACTGAATTATAAGTAGAACTGATAGGAAAATAGTTATGTATGATATGGGTTGTTTTATGGTTTGGTTCATATTGCTGTTTGAGGGGGGATGTTGTTCACAGAGTTTTTCCTTAGAAATTATTTTTGATGATAATAAAAAACAAAAATTGGGGGCTATAAACTTTTTCTATGTTTTCTTCTTTTCAGGAGATATAGTAAACTCTCTCAAAGAAAGCACTTCATTTCTCCAAAAATTCCATTGCACTGAAAAATAAAAAAACCCCAAATTTCATACAAATAATTTAATGGAAAAACTTTCTTCTCCCCCCATTTATACGGTTCCAGCTCTAAATGCGCCATGAAAGGCTTATGTTTTATTATATGTTTATAAAATCCCAGCTGAAGAAATGCTGCCATCACTCTCTTCCCCTCTGGGGAGGGCTGGAGCCCAGCTGAAATACCACCTTGGTCACCCAAATGGAAGGAGAAAAATATCCAGCATATAGGATATACAAAGCCCACAGATATCCCTGGCCAGATGTTACCCAGGAGCATCAGCAAAGGGTGACACTTATGAACATCCTTTAGTAGTGAACAAGGGACAGATGTTTTTTTCAGGTTTTTTTGTTAAGTTTTGGGGGGTTTTTTTATTCAATGTTCTGTTTGTTGGAGAGGGAGGAATCATGTGGGTTTGGTTTTATTGGGTTGTTCTGTGGGGAGGTTTTTGGACAGGGACAACAACCATAGGCCTTATGTAGAAGACAGGATATAAGCTTCGAAGAAACACTGAGGGAGCATGGAAATGTCTTCCTGGAGGTGAACCGGTTGAGTGGGAGTGGGTCAGTAGGTAGAAGTAGGAAGCTTTTTTTTATTTCTAGATGTAAAAGTGGAAGTTGAGAAACATGGTTAAGATCGTCCTGAGGATTTGCTTATATGGTCATCTGTAGCTGCCAGAGTGACAGGATGGGTGGAGAGTTTAAGTTCTCAAGTTTTCAGGCACCTACTGTTGTTTCCCATAGGTAGGCTGTTAACCCACAAGAGAAGGTTAAGGGGGGACCTTGTGGCCTGCTACAAACTGGTCAGGGGGGGATCAGCAGGTATTGGGGGAGTCCCTGTTCCCCCGTGCGCTGCCAGGAGTGACCAGGAATAACGGTCACAAGCTGGCAGAGGGTAGGTTTAGATTAGATATTAGGAGGCGCTACTTCACAGTCAGGGCAGCTAGGGCCTGGAACCGGCTTCCAGGGGAAGTGGTGCAGGCTCCTAGCCTGGGGATTTTTAAAAGGAAGTTAGATGAGCACCTTGCCGGGGTCATCTGACCCCGGTGCTCTTTCCTGCCAAGGCAGGGGGTCGGACTAGATGATCTACCTAGGTCCCTTCTGACTCTAGCTACTATGAAACTATGAAACTTGTTTATTCTAAGCTGCCCTGAACCTTTTGGATATGGCAAAGGTTTTTACCATAAATCTACTAGATGCATAAATAAATCCACAACAGGATGGGGCCCGACTTGGGCTGTTGTGTAATAATAATCATAATTTCTGCAGGTGAAAATCTCTTTAATGGAACTGAATAATCAATCTAGAGTGACAGAATTCATTCTCCTGGGTTTTCCTGGCTCTTTCCAGCTGCAGATTCTACTCTTCATGATATTCCTCATCATCTATCTATTGATCTTAGTGGAAAATATTGTCATCATTGTGACAGTCCAACTGAGCCATCATCTCCACAAGCCAATGTACTACTTTCTGAGCAATCTCTCCTTCCTGGAGATCTGGTATGTCACCGTGACTGTGCCCAAGCTGCTGGTGAATTTTATGACCAAAAAGAAAACCATCTCTTTCATTGAGTGTATGACCCAGCTCTACTTCTTCCTGGCACTGGCCAGCACTGAGTGTGCCCTCCTGGCTGTCATGGCCTACGACCGCTATGTGGCCATCTGCAAGCCACTGCGCTACCCAACCATCATGAACCACAGGGTCTGCTTACATCTAGCAGCTGGATCCTGGCTGAGTGGTGGCTTCATTTCTCTGATGAAGACAACATTCATATCCCGGCTGGCCTACTGTGGCCCATGCATCATCAATCACTTCTTCTGTGATGCATCTCCCCTCCTAAACTTGGCTTGCACTGACCTCTACTTAGCTGAAATTACTGACTTTATTTTAGCATTGCTTATTTTGGTAGTCCCACTGTCTATCACCATCCTCTCCTACATTCTAATCATTTCCACCATCCTGCGCATCCCCTCAGGACAAGGGCGCATCAAAGCCTTCTCCACATGTACCTCACATCTCACAGTCGTTGTCATTTTCTATGCTGCCACCATCTTCATCTATGCCCGGCCCAAGGCAATCTCATCTTTCAACTCTAATAAGCTTGTGTCAGTGTTGTACACAATCCTGGTTCCACTACTCAACCCTGTTATCTACTGCCTGAGAAACAAGGAGGTGAAAGAGGCTATGAGAAAGACTTTACTCAAAGGGAACTTTGCCCCACAGTAAAGGTCCTGTCCCAGTTAGAGTACACTTCCACACACTGACTACTTGATCCCATGAGTGCTCATTGCCTCCATTTTCTACAGCTTTAAATTAAAGAGAGTGAAAACTACCTCCCGCATTAAATAAGGTATTTTATTTTTAAAAATATAAAAGATTTTTGATGTTGCAGGTGAAGTGATTTATACATAATTAAAAACTTTTAAACAATTTTAATTTTTTCTTGTTAACTAGAGAAACAAGTTAGTCAAACAAACTAATAAGAAATAATTTAGGCAGATTTAATCCTGCCTTGGAAAAAGTTAAGGCAATAAAGATATCATTTTTTCACGGGATATTTTCACTTCTCTTTCATCCTCCAATCATCTTAATATTCCAGCTATTAAATACGGGCTGTTGGAGGAAACTAAGGGATTATGATTCTAGATCAACATTCAAATTTTTTGTGAAGTCCTACCTTTAGGCACGTCTAGGAGGGGTGCCTAATCCTACATCTAGGATTCCTTATATAAGCTCCAAAATGTGATTTCAGTTTAGGCACCTAGGTACTCTGTACAGACAGTGAAGAGAGGTACGTTGCTCAGAAAGCCAAAAGACACTGAAAGGTAACCAGCAATGAGGTGTGTTCTGGGACTCTTCACACATTTCACATTAAGCATCTATTTATTTTTTTAAAAAAAGAAAAGAAAACCCTGGTAACAGGACCCACTACCTAGAAATCCCCCTTCTATTGAGTGAAAAAAACAAAACAAAACACACACAAGACAGTGCTTCTACTGCACTCTTGGCTACCTAGTGCTTTAGCTTCAGCTGGAGGAGAGGACAGTGCCTTCACTTCAGGAGGTGACCCTCCCCCTCTATGCGGCACTGGTCAGGCCACAGCTGGAGTACTGCATCCAGTTCTGGGCGCCGCACTTCAGGAGGGATGTGAACAGCATGGAGAGGGTCCAGAGGAGGGCCACCCGCATGATCCGGGGACAACAGGGCAGGCCCTACAGGACCTGAACCTGTTCAGCCTCCACAAGAGAAGGCTGAGGGGGGGATCTTGTGGCCTGTTACAAACTAGTCAGTCAGAGGGGACCAGCAGGCATTGGGGGAGTCCCTGTTCCCCCATGCACTGCCAGGAATGACCAGAATAACAGTCACAAGCTGGCAGAGCGCAGATTCAGACTAGACATCAGGAGGCGCTACTTCACGGTCAGGGCGGCTAGGGTCTGGAACCAACTTCCAAGGGAAGTGGTGCAGGCTCCTACCCCGGGGGTCTTTAAGAGGAGGTTAGATGAACACTTTGCTGGGGTCATTTGACCCCAGTAATCTTTCCTGCCATGGCAGGGGGTCGGACTAGATGATCTACTCAGGTCCCTTCCGACCCTTGAAACTATGAAACTTATCACATCGCATGCTTACTAGGGCACTTGCCTAAAAAAGCAGTTGACATTACATCAAATACCTCAGATGCTGAAGGGCTTTGCACATAGACTCTGATTTAGCACTCTAACCACGAGGCAGCACCTGAGGAAGAGTCAGGTACCACCACTGTCTTTTTTTAGTTTATTTTTTTTTTAAATGCAAGTTACCTGTGGCCTGCAATAGTCACTGAATAAAACGCATAAAGAGTATTGCGAGAGGAAGATGGACCAGAACCCAAGGCATGTTCCAGGGCCACAGCCATCTTAGAGGCATAGATACCAGCTCCCTCTGACTTCTGTTCCTTCTCTCCCCAAGCATCTCCACCTCTTGACTCCCACTGGGCCATAATCAACAGAAATGGAGGGTGATCTTGGCCCTGTGCATCCCATAGCCACATGATAAAGGCATGTGGCTAGGAAATGGGACTATGACTTCAAGGAGCTCATACTGAGAAGTACCCTGGGACATAAGCTTATCACTCACTAGGCAAATGCCCTAGCCACTAGCATAGTAAGCTAAAAAAAGGGAAGACCCTTCCTTTGGTTGCGATTAACATTTCACTGGATTGTGCACCTTGCATAAAAGAATCATAATTGGGTGTAGACAGTTACATTCCTCTACTCTCCTCAGTTTCCCATTGCCTCAATCTGAATAGAAACACATTCAGGTACTATCATACCACAGAGTGAATAGGCAAGTTATTTTTGGGATAAAGGCAACAGTCAGAAGGAAACAATTCTCAAGTAGGTCAATACATCATAAAATACATTTTTGTCTTTTGCACAAAATTCCTTTGCATCAATAGTCCTCTAGGTTCAGTATATAAATTTAAATCAATATTGGCCATCTTATTTACTTTGTACGGACTTGAACAGCTGGAGAAAAGACCCACTAACTACATAAACCAAGCAGAGGTATTATGGGAAGTAGGAATGAAAAGAGTAGTCCTTTTAGCTTCAGAAGACCTCCAATCACATACGCCAGAAGCGAGTTCGGTAAGCCAACACCAACACATTTCCCTACTTAGCAATTATATTCATGATTTTCTTTTTTTCAGTGTTGGGATGGATGGTATCTGAGACCCTAATGCTCTAGTGGTTAAAGTACTCATCTTGGAGTGGAAGACCTGGATGCCTGGTTTAATTATGTTCCTTTGTCCAATAACTGCCCAGAGTGAAATGCAGTGAGAGCATGGACCAGAATGCAGGCCGCATGGCTGCCAAGAGAAGATCCCATTCATTGAACTATGTTGCCAGGTTCCCTCCTGCCTGCCTTCCTTCTGTCCCAATGAACTTTGCCTCCCTGGCTTCCCAGTGGCTCTGCTCCCATGGTTATCTCCTTCTTCCAAGGGAGGCAAAATGGAGGTATGCCCCTTCTCAAGTTGATGGGGGCCTAGACCCCAGATCTGCCATTTCCTGGCAATTGCTTTGATTTGTGCAAAAAGTTGGGCATGAGGTCCATTTGCAGCCAGGTAGCTACCCTCTTGGAGCTCTGGATGCAGGGTAGATGAAGATGTGTAAGCTCTGAAGAGAAACAGGACTTCAGACTCACCTTTGTAATTTGTGTGTCCTACTGACCAACTCTAGCAGCTGCCTACTTAGGACGGAGGCTAGCTGGATTTCCCACTGAAGATTCTTAAAACTCCCCACAATCATGCAAATAGAGTCTTAGTGCTTAGCCCTATTTGGATCACCCCCCTGGAGCACATAATATATATTGTTTGGCTGTGGCAAAGGCTAAATAGAGGCACCAGAAAGACCATTCTAAATCTGGCCTGGAGTCAAAGACAAATTTTGGAAGTTTGTGGTAAATGGTAATGAGATGCCTAGGATGGAATTCTATTTTTCATTGTGCACCTAAAAGGTAGTTTTACAGCTGCAAACCAGGATGAGTTTTGGTATTGTCTCTACACTGTGGACACAAATATCTGCATGTAAACTTAGCACAGGCAGGGCTATGCACTGGCTAGGCATATATGCAACAACGTATACTGTAAGTCCCAGAAAAGTGGGGTGGGGGGGGGGTCCTGTTTCTGTCCTAGTCACCAATGTCTAAGGCCTTTACCTAGGAAGCTGGAAACCTGGGTTCTCAGGCCTCCACATCCACAAAAAGTTTGAAAGTACATCTCTGACTTCTCAGGATAGTGCAATAACTACACATTGAGTATTACTGGAAAGCAGCACCCATCCTATAAAGCCAATCATCCTCTGGCTTGCCCTTTTCTTCCTGGCCCTATGCATCTCCCTGTCATGGCTGCCCATGGGACCAGTTTCAAAAGGAGGCCTGGGGAACAACTAACCTATGATAAGGTAATCACAAGATTGTACAGCAAAATCAGCAAGATACAGGCTCAGACCTGCTCTGAGTAAGGGAGGACATCTAGAAACCAAGTGCCCTGTTTGCAGTCCATGTGTCAAAACCACTCAGCTGCTGTGGCCAACAGACAGGCATGTCTTCCTCATCTAATAAACCTTAATCATAGGCTCTGCTCAGCTTCACTGTCATGCTTGGGACAGGTATGAGTCCAGAATGGGCATGAAGGCAAAGCTGTGCACATGGCCTGGCCACTGTGGCACCTACTGAGCATTGTCCAGTCTGAATACACACACTTATACATCCACACCCAGAGGACATAGAATTCCTAGCTGCATACAAGTGCCAAATCAATGACCCAGCTAGAAAAACAAGACTGAGGTGCAAAAAGAAACAGAATTTCACCCCAAATGGCCCAACCACCAGAGCTCAATTCTTTTTAAACAACTCTCAGAATTTGACATTGGTTTTCTTCCCAGAGATCACACATGAAGAACTTGGCTGAAATGAATCCAAAGCTGATGGCCCAACTCCCAGCACCTGGACCAGCATGCCCCAGATGGGAGTCCCCACAGCCAGCGCATCTAGATCCAGAGTGCTCCAGCCACCCTGCTCTCTCCCAGCACTTGGTGTGCACTTCCAGCACTGGGAGATTTCAGTGACTGGATTGCTCCCAGTGTTCAAATGATTCCTGGCCCTAGAAGTCCCAGCAGGAAGTAGGATCCAGTGGCTGGACAGCTGGTTGTCTGTTACTCAGCCTACCAAACTGTCCATCCTGCTCTCCTTCTGCCCCCACCCCATGGGTGGGGGGGGGGTAAGGGAAAAAGCAGAATGCTATGGGTTGCTGAGGGATCCAAGAGGTCCCCTGTTGCACTCTCTGGAGTATACACACATAGAGAGCAGCAAAGCACTTCAAAATAATAGCCAATACACACAGGCATGATTTTGCAACACAGTTTTGCTACCCAAGGTTTTGGGTAGATGTGAAATAAACTTGCCTGCCTATCTCCTTAGACCAACAGAGCTACAAGCAAAAACCTTAGAAGCATTTGAGACATTTCAGTTATATCTGTATGCACCCTCAGCATATCACGTAAGAGACTTTTCCTCCATTGTGCTGCAGCCCATCATAGACCACCAGGGGTGGGTCAACCATGTAACCACCAGGCGGTCAGGCAAGGTCCATGGCATCAGGATCTTCAAACATCCCAGCCTGATGCCCCCGATGACTGGAGGGAGTAAGTAGTCCACCACCCCACTGGCATTCCTGCTCCCCCATGGCTTGTGAAGTTTGGCAACGGGCATTCGGATGCCAAAAAGGAGATCTTTGCCTACCATCTGGGAAACAGCCAGCTGTCCATAGAATATACTTTTGGGAACCTCATGGCAGGTTGAAAAGCACTGGTTGCACTACTGAGTACTACCTTCTTCAGATGGTAATTTTGGCCTGCCCACCACACATCTGTGAAATCAGGGCAAGACCATTCTAGGTACCTAAGCAGAAGAGATCAAAGCTCATAAGCTGGTATCAAGCAACAAAGACTGAGATGCTTGAACATAACCTTCAGGATATTCTCCTGAAGGAATCCCTAAAAAAACCAAACAAAAAAACCCACTTCCACAGCCAGTTCAGAATCTGTTTATCTAAATTCTGGAGTCCACATGTATTTCCCTTCGTGTTAGTGTGTATATGCTGTATGTGTGGCCATCTGCTTTAAATATCTAGGCCCATAACAAAATGCCCAACTGTTTCATAACAGATTAGTAAAAGCATGCTTTCTTGCAGGTAACTGGACTGAATTAGGTCACAGAGGAGCATTTATGAAAGTATCACTATCATTCTTTCAGATGAAATCGGTCAGAAGGTACCATCACTCCCTAAAAAGGCTCAGCATCCATCTCTAAATAGAGCATGAGCGATAAATCTGGTGGGGAACAAGAGTTGCCCTTGTTCCTGATAGTAACTGGAAAAAAAAACTGAGCCTTTCTTAATTGCATGCATGCACATGTGTGCATTGCATGCGCAAAGACACCCCCTTCTACACTATTAGCTAGTACAACAGGCTTAGGGGTCTGACCTGAGCAAGTGACACCTACTGATGGCTGGACTTGCATCCTATGCCTTGTCTGCCACACATGAGCCCTGTTTGGACTTCAGCCTTCCCAACTTTGAAGTTTTTTCTCTGGCCGAGGCCCTCAACTCAGGTCTACTGCCTCAGGCCTCAGCCCCTTGCACTTCTGCCCAGAGCAGGTCTCAGAACACAGAGCACCCCCTAGCACCCTGCTGCATGACCTTCAGACCTCCCCCATAACCACAACTTGGGCCACCAGTAAAACAAGCATCAGCCAAACCGGTCCAAGACCACAAAACACTAAGCAAGCAGTTTCAAATCCAAAGTCTCATCTTGGGTCTCACTAGTGCTGCTAAACCCTCTCCAAGTAGTTATCCCCACTTCAACCTCCCAGGTACCTTCTTGGCCTTCAATGCTCCCTCCAGCAGGCAGTTTTGTCTGGCTCTCCCTCTCCTGCAGCAGCCAGGGACAAATCACCTGACCAGCTGCAGAAGCTGAGCTTATATGCACCTAAGCCCTGATCCCTTGTGGTCACCCCAGGCAGCAGGATGCCAACAAGCCTCAGGTGTTGCTGATTCCAGCAGCAGCAGCAGCAGCCGTGCAATATGGTGCCTGCAAGCTGGGACCTGCAGCTCAGTTTAACCACACTACTCATACGTGTTGCCCTTTGCAGCCAAGGTCTTTGCAAGCTTCACTTGCTTTGCTAGCTCCAGTCCTGCTCTCTTCACTTCTCTCCAAGTAGCAGAGGTTAGGGGCCCCTTGCTACACTCAGGCATTTGCAGAGTGGAGAGGTCAGTATTGTGGGTTTTCTCTGCAAAGTTCACTGCTGTTCTCATTCTGTGCTAATGAACCCACTAAATATTTTCACTTACCTGCATCTCTGATTTCCACAGAGGAGAACCCAAAGAAAAGTAGGCTTGATAACAACTGAATCTGTGATCATGTACAGCAACTGGCATCATGCTGTTTACACTGAAGGACATTTTGGAGTAGGAGGACACTAACAAAGAGCTGTATTTATAGGCAAATAGGCTGAAGAATGATTCAGTCAGCCATGCCCAAATGTCTATGCTTGTCTTTAATAAAACTTATAACCTAAAGCAGTGGTCCCGATCCCACAGGATGTTGTTAACTTGTCTGTGAAACACTCAGGTGTTACGCCGTGCCCTAGAAAATTAAAAAGTTAAAACTGAAGGTGGATGGATAGACAAAGGTAGCTTTAAGCAGTTTGTATGCCAGGGTAAATTGAAAAGCAATAGAAGGGATAGATGGATAGGTATCACCTAGCTATATCCACAGAGGGTGGGAGCATGAAATGGAGCTAGTACCATATATAAGTACTGATATAACTGGGGAATAACTGTCCCTCTATATAATGTCACTACACACACACACAGAGTCTAAAAACTAAGGAAGTGAAAACAGGCCTGGAAACAATATTATAAAAGAAGCAATCCTCAGAGGTAAACCAGTATTGCAATTATCAATTGGAATTCAGAAAGAGTTATAATTTTAAAGCATAATACGTAAGAACATACAAATTGATAATCATTTGGCCAGACCATAGATCCATCTTGTGCAGTCCCCTGGGTCACACAGTGACAGAGAGTGGACACTGAAAGGGAGAGTAAAATGGGTATGATTCGGTATGTATATGTGCTCCAGCAGGCCAGGCTCCGGTTTTGGGTAGCATGCACTGCTGCCATGTGTACCACCCCAATTTTTTTTTGGTGTGGGTTTTTTTCTTGATTCTGGGATCTCCCGGGGTTAAGAAATGCCCCCACATGGCAAAGTAGCAGAATGGGGAATGCTTGCATGTTCAGTGTGTGCTGCCACAAGCAGGTCTGTGGCACCAATATTGCACATCTGCTCTCGTTTGAATGCGGTGTAAGGTGCCATCCTCCCGTACCTTCAGCAAGTATGAGGAGGAAAATGCCAAAAGCACCCATCACAGCAGAAAAAAAAATACCTACTTTATCGGTGAGGGTCTCAGTGCAGACTTTTTCATAGAGGGGAAAGCTCACAGTGGAAATGCCCAGTTTCACTGGCAAATAGGAAAATGCAACTTTAACACAGGAACCATGTTTACGAGCTAATACAAAAGGCCTGTCATCCAGAAAATACCCACTACCTGCTTCCAGACTATTTTGTCCATGGTCTCCACATACCTACTTGGTTTGTCCAAGGTTTTATTATCCACATCTCACTGACAACGTGAAAACGGACAATCAACAAGAGAATAACAACATGAGGAACTAAGACAATTGTGGATTTCTTTTTCTGGTTAGAAAATTGTTCATGGTTCATGTTATGTACTGTGTTATTTGTATGTATTGTGTTTTGTAGCCAGGAAGTGGATCTATTCCATATTGCGTTTCTTTCATGTTGCTACCTGCCGCTTTACTTGAGATGCCTTTAGTTGGACCCTTATTTATTGAATAAAAATGACTGCCCTGTCACTTCCTGTCTTCTGTCCCTGAAATACACTAACCCCTGTGACATACAAGAGTTAGAAAATTGAGGCTGGGTAATAAGACACTTTCCCTAGCTACAACATTCAAAAGCAGTTGTTCGAAGAGAGGGCATTGAGTTCTCAGGCCTCCAAAATTATATTCCCACATCTTGGGAAGAAGAGGTCCAAGTTGTTAAGATGGAAGTACTGGGACTCAAGGTATTTTGCTCTCTGTTCTGAGGAGGAAGTGGGGTCTAGATAGGGAACCCCCCCCCCCCAAAAAAAAAAAAAAAGATCTAGACTTTGGAGGAAAAGGAAATGGAAAAAATACAACTTTTTTGTGAGTTATATTATGGCATTTGAAATGATGTCAACCACCAAAGGCAAAAAGCATGAGAAAAATAAAGAAACATTTCATTTGAGGATCAGGCACCTGGCTTGAAGACCTGAACCTCAGGGACTAAGTCTCAGGTGTCTTTGCGAGAACCCATATAGACTGTGATCAGATACCAGCTCAGTGAAACTGTGGTGTAGAAAAAGCAACATTAGCTTAAATAGAGGTAGGTCTGCACCTTCCAAGTATTTATTACCATAGGAAAACTGAGAAACATCTAATCTTGCAAAATCCAGAGAATTCTAGGCACTGAGCAATTCTGACTTCCAAAGCCTCCAAGGAGGAGTCAGTCAACATGCATTTCAGGGTAGGTGATTTGAGAACTGGATTTGCTGTTCCTACTGAAGTCAGTAATAGAACTGACTAAATAATAGGCACTTTTTTGTTCTGTGCTTGTGCATGGTGAAGTTCATGACAAGAGATTCTAAGTATCCTAGTAAGACCATAAATAAGATCAAGACTGAGCCAGAGCATACATTCACCTCTTCCCATTTTTCAGGCAGGAATTTTCCACTGAATAAAAATGAAATCAAAAGGTTTCATAAGCCTGTGTCAATGGCAATCAGATCTCAGAGAGGTAAAATGTTTCATTTTGTACATTCCAGCAATCATGCACAGGGTCGACCACGTGACTATATATTCCTTCCCAACACTATGTCTGGGATTCATTGTTTTGATAAAACTGACTTTGTTTTTTACATGTTGTTAAAATATCAGTTCACATTGTATACTGTATTTAATAGTACAACTATTTTTTCAAGTTTCCATATAAAATTCAAAACAAGATGAAACAGAATTGTAAAGCAGCCTGTAATGCTTTTACTTTGTTGAAATGAAATGTTTGATTTTTAGTGAGATCATTATAAGGATGAAAATTGTTGACCATCCTAAATAGAAAGTTTTATGAAAACCTACCTAATAATTCCAGGATTTGTTTTTTCTTTTGGATTCAAAATATACCTTCCCTATCACTCCTGCCCCTCTCCCCCACCCCTCCAGTTCGGTAATTTCCTGTAGAAGACAAATTCTGCTTTCTATTCACTAAGCAGTTTGGTTAGTTGCCAAATTATTCCACAAGCTCTTCATGCTATCTGCTAATTAACTTATTTCACAATGCTATTTGCATCAGTTGTAGAAATGTATTAACTGTAAATCATTTATACCATTTTAGTTGTCTTAGATTTGCTGACTCTTTTGTTTCCTTTTCTGTCTCCCCTCCATTCCTCTATCAACCTATTCATGACTCTAGCTAAAAACTTCCCAAGACAAGCTGATTGACTTCTTGAGTCTTTTGTTCTACTGCTTTCTACAGTAAGTAAGTACTGGAACACGTTACCCAAAGAGGTGGTGGGGTCTCCATCCCTAGAGGTTTTTAAGACAAGGCTCAGTAAAGCCTTGGCTGGGATGATCTAGTTGGGGCTGGTCCTGATTTGAGCAGGGGGTTGGACTGGATGTGACCTCCTGAGGTCCCTTCTAACCCTCATTTTCTGTTTCTGTTATTCTAAATAAAGCTGATATTCATTCCTGACTATATAATCAATGTGAAAATGCCAATATACATCAGTGGAAACAAGAGTTTCCTGACATTTGCAGAGGCATGGAGTAGATTTGCTGGCTACTAACATACTAGTGTACTAATGCTTTATCTTTAGATTTTATACTTACGGTTTCAGACAGGTTTTTAATATCTTTATTGTACCATTTTGCATCCATTAAATAAGAGAACTAAAAATTGAACTTTCAATTAGTAGAGTGAAATATTTTAAAGGCTCAGTATCCATCCATTAAAAATGTTGAAACAGCTTTATTGAAAGATTTGTTTTGAAAATCTTTAGCTGGAACATTTTGTTTCCATTTTATCATTACAACATTGTAACAGCATAGTATAGTACAGCATAAGGTAATACTGTTAGGTTAGCAACAGAAAGCCTTACTATTTGGTCAGGTATTCAGCAACCAAAACTAGCAAGATGTTACTTAATGGGTCTCTTCTTTCTTCTGTTTTATTCTATTATTCAGTTTCCTTTATTCTAGTTGCCCTCGTAGATTGTTCTCTCTTGCTATAAACCACCCTGAGCCTGTTTTAGCAAGATGACATATGATTTTCACAATTTCATAAATAAATAAATATATAATTATTTCGAACTTATGTAATCATTTGGAACTTATGAAAACAACCTGTTAATGTTTCATTTTAAAGGTTCCTGAAAACAATACACATTTTTTGGGCACAGAAACAAAATTCATAACTTTACTAGACACCAAAATCCAAAGTACCTTCATGGCTCACTGTAATGTACCTTCTGCTAGAGTAAGTTCCCTCTGCTTGCCTCCCTTTGCTCCACAAGTCATATTGTCTCTCTCCATTTTGAATGGTCTAATTCTTCTATATCAGTAGGTATATCTTTGTTAATTGTTCTTTACTTGGTCTGTAATTACTTGTGTTGACTTCTCTTTGCCCCACACATTTACTGTTCCATTTCCTTTTACAGTAAGTAGATTCATTTGCTCAACAGGATTAAACAAAGGTAAGAATTTACCTGGTATTACATCTCAGGCTGTATCTTCTTCTCCGTAGTGGGGGAAGGGCACAATATGTCCAAAATGTATTTAAAGCTCTTCCAATTATATAATTGGTCCACAAGAGTAAGATATTACCAACCACATCTTTCTTTTCACTGTGTAATACTAGCATCTAGTGAATTGTAGGATTATCTACAATTTTATTTTATAAACTGTGCCATTGCAACTACCACTTATTTCAGTATAACAGCTCTTAAATTATAACAGATAAATGATCTCTTGAGGTCCCTTCCAGCCTTACTTCTCTGTAAAACTATGGCAAATGTTCAGTTTGTTTTGTGCCATTCCAAATGCATCTGTGGTGTCCCCAAAATGTGAGTAAACACACATTCAAGACCTTTGTGACATAACAAGAAAAATATCACAAAGTGGTGCCCTTCCGGTCAAGATTTATCTTGGGAGAGCAATACCTTTTACAGGAAGATTGTGTGCCTGCTCCATGGAGATATCATTGTCCTCCAGCATCCCACTATGCATCACTCCCTGACACCACTTATGCTCCAACGCCTGTCCCTCTGTCAAACTGGACCTCCACAGCATTCAGGGGGTAGTACCATAGTTCCTATAGCATGACCCCCAGCATCCAAGGAGTATGATTATGGCCCACATGTCACTTCCCCCATTTGCCCCATAATGGGAAAGATCCTTGAAATGTCCAATCTTCCCATGCTTCAATTTCCTCCACAAGCTAAGCTTGCCAGCCCCCCACCCCCAATGACATGTTCCCCGACAAGCAAGAGGCAGGCTGAGGCAGTATTATCAGCAAGGCAGGCAATTGGCATTTTGCTCTGTGCTGTTCTCAGGAATTGATGGAGATGGGGAATCTCTGCAGCAAGGCAAACATACTGGGAAAACAAATCTAGGATTCTGAAAAGAGGGGTTCAGATAGCCTTGTACATAATCACATACAATACAATAGATACTCTTCTCCAATTATAAAGAAACTAGACATTTTACTACTATGTTAGGGGCTATATTATTCATTTCAAGATTGAAGCAAAAAACCCCGTTTTTGGAATGTGCATTAATTTGCTAGATTATATATTAAGTTTAAAACCCACAAAAAACTAGACAAAAATAATCAAAAACTGTTGTTGCATTACTCCTGTAGGCATTAGAATTAAATGTACATCTCTTTTTCAGATTCATAAAACACAATCTACCCTTGTTGAACAGCTTGACAGTGAGTGTGCCTACATGTGCACATTTCCTGCACAGTAATACAGGTTACTGCGCAGTAACCAAAAATTACTGCACAGTCCAGGCACATGTCTACACATGCATGGCTGTACTTTGCAGTAACTATGGTGACTTATTCTGACTTAGGCATAAATTTGATACCTGCATCATGCAGATATTAAATTTATACCTGGTTAGTTACTGCGCAGTAAAGCATGTGTAGATGCTTTCCTGAGGAGTAACACTGTGTGTGTGGACTGACTCGGGACTAAATTTAGTCCCGAGTCAGTCCACACACAGAGTTACTGTGGTTTAACAGCTGCATGTATACATGCTGGCCTAAAAATTGCTTAAGGCGGTGCGAAACGACACAGTTTTGAGATTTCGACAGAACAGCGTTTCATTTCAAATTTAATTTCAATTCAAAACCACTGTTCCATTTTGTTTCATTGAAACAGTGATGCTATTTTGACACTGTTTTGACATTTGGCCCATACACTATAATGGGAAATCTCGAAATCGCTCAGTTCCTCTCCCCAGCGCTATGATCAGGCTGAGCTGGGCTGAGCTGGGCTGAGTTCCTTTCCCCAGCCCAGTCATAGGCACTGGGTATGGGAACTCAGCTCAGCTGGGCTGAGTTCCTTTCCCTAGCCTGATCTAGCACTAGGGAGGGGAACTCAGCTCAACTGGGCTGAGTTCCTTTCCCCTGCCCTGTGATCAGCTTCCTGCAGCCCTGCCAGAGAGCCAGGGCTGCACTTCTGGCAAAGCCATACGAGGCTGCAGAGCCACTGGAAGCATAGTCCTGGTTCTCCCCTGTCTCCCACCACCTGGCTGCTGGCTACTTCGAAACTCAAAACATTTTGAAACTTTTTAAAAGTTTTGACTAGCCTCATATTATTTCTAGGCTGTTTTGAAGCCCTTTATTTCAATTTGCTTTCACTGTTACAAGCTCAAAATGAGTTGAAACAGTGTCGAATTGAAACAGCTGGCGGAATTTTGCACAGCCCTACCACTTATTGTGCAGTAAGTTACAGCACAGCAAATGCACATATAGATGCACCCAGTGCATCCAGTGCTTGACTGAAAGTTATTTCCACACCTGAGTTAACATTCACCTGAGTGAACCCTTCTATCTAGAGTTAAAGATAGTCTGTATGCCTGTGAAACAGGAGCTCTATTACTAGGAGCCACTAGCAGAGAGCAGAATGGTAGAAGCAAAGATAGCTTAATGAGTGGAACATCAAGACCATTAAAAAAGAGAGAGGATCATTAATATCCATGGAAAGAAAAGTTTAGAAGGAATAAAGTTGATAAAAATGAGCCATGAAGACAACTGACTTCCTTACTGCTGTCTGAACAGAAATGCTGCTGCTACTGGCAGGCAGTTGTTTTTAAAGTTCGGGTGAAGCAGGAAACAAAGGTGTGGGGGGGAGGGGGAAACTGCAACACCACATTGCACCCTCTTATCCCCTAGATGCACCCCTGGCTCTTGATACAGCCAAGCTTTGCTATAGCGCAGTTTCACACATTTGGAATAGCACAAATTGAACATGTTTCAAGGATCTTCAGTAGATTTAGCTGAAGCTGAGTGAGAGGAGCTTTAGTCCCATTTGCTCCAGTGGAGCTGTTTGTGATTTACATCAGGGTGAGTGAGAAGAGAATCAGCCCCATTGTAAGAGAAAAATCCAGCTCTTTACCTATTCCTCCAAGCATGGGAAGCGAGGGGCTCTCTGGATATGAATTAGACAAAACACCTTCTTGATGGAGGGTGATAGGCTTTGTAAACAGCTCTTCTGATAAACTGTGCACATAGATATTTTCTTATGATGAAGTCATGTGACCCCTGCTACAGATAATTGTCATGTGAATTGTCTCTGTTTCATTCCCAGAGTCTCTATGGATTGAATCACATGTGTCTTTTGACAGCAGCCTGGTGATGTGAGCTCAGGGAAGATAACATTGTCCACAACAAATTGTCCCTTCTTCTAACTGCATGCCAAAGGCACCATGGAAAACCACACAGATGTGACTGAATTCATCCTGGTAGGGTTTGAAGGCCAGCTAAAGCTTCAGATCTTCCTTTCTCTCCTATTCTTAGCATTATATATTGTTACCTTGTTGGGGAATGCCAGCATGATCATCATCATCACTGTTGACTCCAAGCTCCACACTCCCATGTACTTCTTCCTGAAGAACTTGTCCTTCCTAGACCTCTGCTATTCATCTGTCATTTGTCCCAAAGCCCTTCTGGCATTTTCACTTGGGAACAAAGCCATTTCCTTCAATGGCTGCGCAGCCCAAATGTTCTTCTTCTCTCTCTTTGGGACCACGGAGGCATTCTTCCTTGCTGTGATGGCATATGATCGTTTCATTGCTGTCTGCAGCCCACTTTTCTACCCAGTCACCATGTCCAGAAAGGTTTGCATTTGCCTGGTGGTGGGCTCCTACCTCTCAGGCTGCATCAATTGCACCATCCAGACTAGCTTTACGTTCAGCTTGTCCTTCTGTGGGCCCAATGAAATCAATCACTTCTTCTGTGATGTCCCTGCAGTGATGCAGGTATCCTGCTCAGATACTTTCATTAATGAAATAGTGATGCTAGCAGTGTGCGGGTGCATCATAGTGACTACAGCACTGGTGGTCCTTATTTCCTATGGCTACATCATCACCACCATTTTGCGGATACCATCTGCTGATGGAAGATGCAAAACTTTCTCCACCTGCACTTCCCATATTGTGGCTGTGGGTTTGTTCTTTGGGACAGTCTTCTTTATGTACGCTCAACCTGGGGCTACATCTTCCCCCAGTCACAGCAAAGTAGTCTCAGTTTTATATACTGTTGTCATCCCCATGCTGAATCCTGTCATCTACAGCCTGAGGAACAAGGAGGTCAAAGAGGCCCTGAGAAAACAACTGAAAAACAGGGTTTTTTCTAGTTAGCTCCCTAAAGGTCTGAGCTTTCACACCAGCCAAGTCGGCATAAGAGAGGCACTTGGGATGGTATCAAAGGGCATTAGAACCAGGAGATTTAAATCAAGACTAGAAAGATGAGCTGCCCTCAATCTGGAGAGAATGTGATTGAGATGTTGGATGATCATTCCTTACTCCACCACAGGTTTCTTCTGTATAAGCAAGCCAGTCCAGCAGAGAAAGGAATGGATCTGGGTACCTAATTCTCAATTATTTTAATAGACACACTGGGTCTAATACCTTGTTCTTAGAACAAAGCCAAGATGCATCCTTTCTTCTGGTTTGTAGATTTAGACTATAAGCTGTTTGAGCAGAGATTTTTTTTCTGTTTCTCATCAGTAAAATGGGTCTCTGACAATACCTGTAATTCTATAATCTATAATTTTCGCTGTCTTCTAAATAATGCTCATGTGATAAGCCTAAACCTTGAGGTGCCTGGACATTTGCAGTCAAACAAGCTCGTATGAATGTGAGGGAGCAGAAGCTCGTAATTCTACTTTCTCTCTTCATTATTTCCATTTCAAAGTCTCAAGCTTGTACTCACAAATATGCAGCAATGGAGTCCCAATGAACTTCAGTGACCTGTAAATCAGACACATTTACCTTTACCTCAAATTGGTAAAAACTGGTGAAAATTTGATAATACACTCCTAAGTCACTTGGACACCTTAACTTTTAATCTTCTGTTAATAAAGAGGTCATTGGTTAGAGCTATATGAACACTGTTCACAAAAAAAAAGATGTTTTGCAAAAAAACAAATAGACTTTGTTTTCAGAAAAAGGTCTTACTTTCATTTACATTGTTGCCTTCCCCATTTCCTCCCCACAAGATAAATAGGTAAATAAATCTGCAAATCTCTAAGATTCCTAGTTTTAAACTGCTGAAAACAGAAAAGTTTCAACCTTCAGATATGTTCTTTTTTTTTCCAATGGGAACATGACCACATTTATAGGAAATACATGGATATTTTAAGATAATTTTTTCTCACCATCCAATCAGTAATACAGGACATCACATATATTTACTGTGGATCGTGATTTTACTGGCAAAATGATCCTTGCATACTCAACTTTAATTGTAAGCATAATTTCTCAGTGTAGTTGTATATAAGTTGTTTTACAGCTCAGATACCATAAGGGTGTGATTTTTTTTTTTCAATGAAGTCCAAAAGAATTTGAAAATTTCTGCTTTAAATTTATTTAAGGGAATGTGGTTGTTTTCTTACAAGAAGTAATGGGATTAATCAAAAGAAATTCTGTTCCCTAGCTGCACCATGTACCAAAAGCACCCTCTGCAAAGAGCTAGAACCAGATGTCCTCTTTTGTACTCTCTCTCTGTACTCCATTAATTCTGCACAGTGTTCTGGCTTCAGCAATAGTGTAAAGAAAGACACCATCTCTTCTTTGCTGAGTTTCTGGTAGTTTGTGTTTTCTCCTGGAAAGTGGATCTGTAGACATGAACCCCCTTCAGACTGAGGTTTGCCTCTACCCAATCTTTCTCCTCAGTGAGTGCTGTAAGACTAGGCCATCATACAGATTGACTACTTCACTGGCTGTGTCTTAAAGGATTGAACCTCTTGTCTGTACATGAGGATCTAACCTAACTGCATAAGCCCATAAAGTGGTCACAGGGCTCTGCATCCCACTCTTACATAGGTTTGTAGCTCAAAGTTGTATGTAGGAGCCCATAGGAAAGAGGCAGGATTTCAGTCAGCCTCTCTGCAGTATGTCCTATGATCTAGCATAGGTGCACCTTTTGCCAGATAGACAAACACATAAATGGTACTGTGAATATAACAGAAGAAGTTCAACCCACAAACCACAGGTGTCTTTTCTTTCAAGATGGACAAAAATACCAAAGACCTGTAAATAAACAGCTGGTCAAAATTATCTCATTGTCTTCTTGCAGCTATTGGCATATTTAAGATCGAAGACACAGGTTTGAACTCCTCAGCACAAAAACCCCTCTCTCCTAGGGCAGTAGCCATCTCTCTGGACCATAGAGCCATGTTTCCTTCATCTTTGACCTCCCTCTGTACTGATGTGTCTTTCCCCTTGGTTGCATAGTGAGTCATCTTTAACTAGAGAGGATGAATGTGCTCATAGCTCTGTCTAATGCCTGGCAGCTTGGGCACTTTGTCCACAGAGTAGAATATGGTCCAAAACTGGCACGAAGGCTCTAGGTCTTAAGTGTTTAAGTATCACTTGGGTGCCAATAGGAGAAATAGGATTGGGACCACTGTCTCTCTTTCAGGTGTCCATGGCTCAAAAAAGGATTGAGAAAAAAAGGAAACAGCTTAGAAGGAGAGCTTTAAAATAGTTTGAAATCTTACAGTGAAAGAGGAAAACACATTAGTCTCTTTAGTGTAAAGAGTGGATTGATCATGGACAATAAGTGGCTGATAGTAGGCAATTTGCCCACAACAGCACTTTGGGAGCTCATGAATATGTAGCTGCTCTGAGTTCATATTGAGAATCTGGAGAAGGAGAAGACAAGAGTCACAAATATTTATCACAAACTGGAAAAAATATTTTGGAGAGAGAGAGAGAGACATTGTTTATGCTGACAATTCACTGACTACAGTGATTGCAGCACAATGCAACTACCTGAACTAACTTTCAACTAGCTGGATTGGATATTAGGAGGAACATAGAGCTCAGAATGGGTTGCACTGTAATTCCAAGAAGCAGGATAAATTGATTTTCTCTAAGCTTCTTGGTGCTCCTGGCACTGAAGTGACCGAGTTTAAAGCAATCTCAGGTTTATCTATGTTACAGCCACTGCAGTGCAATGTGAGCATACATTTAAGAGTTCAATGTGCTTAGTTTATCAAAAATATCAAGACCTAATATAGCCACAGTGTATATTCCCCGAGCAGAAATTACTCATTATTGCGAGAGTCCTTAGCCTAATAGACAAAGGCATAACAAGGACCCCAAACTAAAACTTAAAATCAGATGAAATAGAAATACAGCGTACATTTTTAATAATGGGAATTATTATTAATAATGAGGAATATTAACTATTAGAACAAATGACCAAGGGAAAGTACTGGTAGATTCTCAATTTCTGTATGTCTTTATAGTAAGGCTGGATGTTTTTCTGGAAATCAGACTTTACATACACATATGTGCTGGGATTCAACACAGTGTGAGTGGAATAGGCATAGATATAGGAGGGGCAACTGTCTCAGGACCATCATTTGCTTAAGGACCACCAATGGCTGAAGGCTTCATCCTATAGGTCATGCCTTGCTGCAAGGTTCCCCACCTCAGAGGAGACTCCACATAAAAAGGGATGCCTTGGGGTGGGGAGGGAGGTCTGTCTTAAGACTTTGCCCCATGGCATGAAAATCTTTCTATGTTTCTGGTAAATGAGTGGAATTCTCTGGCTTCCTTTTGCAGAGACTTGATTTCCTGTTGCCTTTTGGCCTTAAAATCAGTTAGTCTGTGATCCTTGTGACCTCAGCTCAAGTTATTAATGTTAGAGCTACCTTAAAATTCAGAAAATTCCCTGTAAAATGTTATTCTCAGGAGTGCTCAACCAGCACACTGAAAAACATCCATTCACACTGAATTTCCATCAAGCATTTTGTAGCCAAAGGTGCATATCTTTGTATTTTCAATGACCAATGTAAAAATTATAATTCAGAAATAGAAATAATTAGCATTTCACATGGCATCTTGTACTTCTTGACCCTCACAACTTTTCTTCAACATTGCCAGCCATGGATAATATTCTCAGCTGTGCTGGCTTTTGAGCTTACTGGATACTCTCCTGGAAGAATAGTTGTACAACTATTAGCAACTTCAACAAGGTTTTCACAGCCTAGCACAGTGCTGAGCAGAAGGAGGACATCACTACTTAAAGATCAACCGAAACATGGAGCAGGAAAGAGGAGGGCATCACAAGAGTGCCCTAGGCCTGCTGAGTTGGGCCCACTACATACTTAAGGAAGGGGAGGCTTCCTTGCATATGGAGTAGGTAGCATCTTGCCATGTTATCAGGGGAGACTAAGTTTAAGTCCCATTTCATAGCACTTTCCCTCGATGAAAATGGCATGAGAATCTGTGAGAGGGGACTGTCTGAAGGAACAGCCAAAATGGGGCTGGAAAAATGCAAAAAGACCCAAATTCTATTTCTGCTTCTACACCAAAAATGTCAGTTTCCCAACCACCTGTGTGGCATTTTGGGCAGTTACTTACAGTTTGTGGTTGTACTACCCATATAGGGTACATCTACATGTGCGCATTTACTGCACAGTAACTGAAATTACTGCGCAGTATGGGTGCATGTCTACATGTGCATGTGCATACTGCACAACAAATATGCCAACTTGAGCATAAATTTGATACCTGCATCATGCCTGATTAGTTACTGCACTGTAATGCACATGTAGACAGCTTACTGCGAAGTAACACTGTGTATGTGGACTGACTTGGGGCTAAATTTAGTCCCCAGTCAGTCCACACACAGTGTTAAGGTGCTTTAATGCCTGCACATGTAGACTCTGCCCTATTCCCACTTACAGCACAGTAAATTTAAGCTGGCATAAATGCAAGTGTAGATGTGCCCACAGTGTGCATATGAAAATGTCCACACAGCTACTGAGAAAGTTCAGTAGGCTGCATGTTGGTTGTTCAGGTGTGTGGCCACATACACATTGTACCCTCAACAAGCATAAGTCTAGCCAGCAAAAACCCACAGTTTGGGTCTTGCATTTAATAGATATTGGATAAAATGGACTGATGGCAGCTAGAGAGCTATTGCCCACATGGCAGGGGATGAAACTGGGGATCTCTTCCTTCAAGGACAGTGTTTGTCTCACAAAACTATACTGTCTATAATACGTGCACCTCCAGGCCCCATATTTAGTTCTCTCTTGAGGGATTTTTGGCAACAGCAAACCAGTATGTGGTTGCCTAAAATACTTTCCTTGGATTTTGGTGCTGCAGGTTCCAAATCCCTCTGGCTGAAGGGAGTCAGTAGCTGTGTGCCTCCCTGCCTGGGCATGTATCAGACAGTCTGGCTTTTGTAAGCATCAGCTAATGAACTCTGCCCCAGTTTAGGAACATGAAGCATCCCAATAAATAAGGAGATCCTCATCTATCAAAATAGTTGCTAATCACAGCCTTGCATCATACTTTTGGGGACATCCATGTGATTATGTGCTTACCTAGGAGATCTGACTCCACCACAGAGCATATCTAGCTTTGTGGGCATATTCAAAAGGGCAACGGTAGCTGTGAAGATGAGAACAGGATCTAAAATCTCCCCCCCACACACACACTTTTCTGGGGGGGTGTATTCTTTCCCCCCCATATCACAGACCCAGGAGATGCTCTGCTCATTTTCTCCACCCTCCCTTCATTTCCTAAATATTTACAAATTTACAAGTATTGTGGGCTAGTCTAACAGAAGGATCTATCAATACGTTTATGCAGCTCTGGACATAGACAAGTTTAGCCATCTCCCTTAGGACTGAAAAAGACTAATTAACCTGCTGGGGCAAATGAGGTATCTTCTGATTAAGATGTTTTTATGTTCATTTCTTCACATGCTGAAGTCAGCCATCCAGCAAGAGGGATATACCCTTGTGATTACATCACTTCTCCAGGAAATGGGTCACTCAGGTTCTAAGCCCTCTATACTCTAAAGTCAAAGTTACATCTGTAGCAGTTAAAGGCCCAGGAGAAAAGCAAACAAAAGGCGGTATATGACTCTGGACCTTACTGATGGTGCACTTGTCCTGTCAAACCAACCTGATTGCCTTCTATGATCTGGTCACAAAACCACTGGACGCAGGTGTCACAGTGGATGTTGTCTTTCTGGACTTCAGCAAGGCCTTTGACACTGTCTCCCACCCCATTCTCATTAAAAAGCTAGACAACTGTGGCATTGATGCCTAACAGTCAGATGGGTCGCAAACTGGCTGAGGGACCACACCCAATGAGTGATGGTGAACTGGTCTTATTTGACCTGGAGGGATGTGGGCAGTGGAGTCCCCCAGGGCTCAGTCTTTGGGCCCACACAGTTTAATCTCTTTATTAGCGACTTGGACAAGAGGGTGAAAATCGCCCTGTTCAAATTCGCTGATGACACAAAGATCTGGGGGAAGGTGGGCACATTAGATGGGAGGGACAGGATACACCTGGACCTGGACAGGTTACAGGAGTGGGTGAATGAGAATAAGATGAGATTCAATACTGACATGTGCAGGGTGCTGCACTTGGGCAGTAAGAATCAGAAGCATACCTATGGGCTGGGGAACTCCCTTCTTGAAAGCACAGTGGCAGAAAGAGACCTTGGAGTCACTATTGATTCCAAAATGAACATGGGCCGCCAATGTGAGGATGAAGTCAGTAAGACCAACCACACATTGTTGTGCATCCACAGATGTATCACAAGCAGAGCCAAAGAGGTGATCCTCCCCCTCTATGCGGCACTGGTCAGGCTGCAGTTGGAGTACTGCGTCCAGTTCTGGGCACTGCACTTTAGGAGAGATGTGGCCAGCATCAAGAGGGTCCAGAGGAGCCTGATGATGAGCCACATGATCCTGGGACAGCAGGCCAGACCCTATGAGGAGAGGCTATGGGACCTGAACCTGTTCAGCCTTCACAAGAGAAGGCTGAGAGGGGACCTGGTGGCCATCTACAAACTTACCAGGGGGGACCAGTGTGGAATGGGAGAGATCCTGTTCACCCAAGTACCTCCCGGAGTAACAAGGAATAATGGCCATAAGTTGTTTGAGAGTAGGTTCAGGCTGGACATTAGAGGAGACTATTTCACAGTCAGGGTGCCTAGGATCTGGAACCAACTTCCAGGGGAAGTAGTGCTGGCTCCTGCCTTGGAGGTCTTTAAAAGGAGGCTTGACAATTACCTAGATGGGGTCATATGAGCCCAGTATTCTCTCCTGCCCAGGGCAAGGGGTTGAACTTGATGATCTACTTAGGTCCTTTCTGACCCTACATCTATGAATTTATGAATATAAGATGGGATCAGAAGAGGGGCAAATTGAGATACTGTGGGTCAGAATACAAGGGGGCTGTGGGGAAAGGGACTTGGTAGTGGGGGTCTATTACAGACCGCCACACCAGGAGGATGAGCTAGACCTGGAATTCTCAAGGCAGCTCTGAGAGGCTGTATGGTCAAGGGACATGGTTGCCATGGGTTGACCTAAACTATCCTGACATCTGCTGGGAGGAGCAGTCAGCTAGATCTGACCCTTCAAGTAAGTTCTTAACCTGCATACAGGACCTTCACCTAACACAGGAGGTATACAGTCCCACTAGGGGGAAATGCCTTACTGGAATTGGTGGTTGCTACAGGGGATGACGTGGTGGGAGATCTTCAAATACAGGGTAACCTAGGGGATAGTGACCACCAATTGTTAGAATTCACTATCTGGTGAAAGGTGGGAAAGATAAGCAGTAGGGCAGAAATGCTAGACTTCAGAAAGGCTAACTTCAATGAGCTCAGGAGATTAGTTAGCAAGGCACCGACGGACATGAGCATTGGTGAAATGGGAGTCTAGGAAGGGTGGTCATTCCTTAAGGGAACAATCCTTTGGGCACAGGTGGGGATAATCCCATTGCACATAGAAGGGGGCAAAAGTGCCAAGAAACCATCTTGGCTGACCAGGGAAATCCAGGAAAGTCTAGGGGTGAAAAAAGAGGCATACAAACTGTGGAAGGAGTGGGTAGTCACCATGGAGAAGTATACCTATTTGGCTCACACTTGTAGGAAGTCAGTTATAAAGGCCAAAGGAGCAATGGAATTCAGGCTGGCAACAAAAATTAAAGACAACAAAAAGTCGTTCATCAGGTATACAGGAAGCAAAAAGAAGGCTTATGGTAACACAGGACCCCTACAGGACAGACTGTGTCAATTGGTGACTGTCACGGGGGCACTTGGGTGCCCCGTGTCTTGGAAGAAATAAGGGCAGCTGCTACACTTTAAGGCCACCCAGGTGCCGGTTGCTGGGGCAACCAGACAGGTCATGTGACCGGAAGGGGGCAGGGGTGGGCCTTTATAAACAGCCCAGGCCAAAGCCTAGAGGCAGTTCCCTTCTGGTAGCTGCAAGAGTAGGAGCTCTGTGGGAGAGCTGGGCAGGCCGAGTGTATGTTTGCAGCCTGACTACCTGGACTGGCTGCTTGACAATATGGACTAGAGAGAGAACTCTAGAAGAGGCCATGACTAAAGAGCCTAGTGAGTACAAGCTTTGTGTTATAAGCCGGTAGGCTTCTTGTTTGTGTTACAGCCATTTGGCTCATGGTTTTGTTATGGTTAGACCGGAGGACTGGGTGAGGCTGTAGGGGTGTGAGGAGGCCTCACAGGAGCTCCCCAATAATCTGGGGGTTCCTGGTGCCCAGCAGGGCACAGCTAGTGGTGCCGGGTGGGCACAGCTCTTTGCGCCCGTGGGGTGCATGTTGAGGGGTGTTGACCCCAGCCCTGTGGGGTGAGACATGAGAGAAGCCCTAATAAGGCAAGGGACCGAGACGGTGGTCCTGGGGGCCAGGCACAGCTGTGGCCACCTGAGCCCCAACCGGGTGTAGGACCAGGAGAGAGTCCCAGAGGGCTCCATAGTGCTGGGGACTCTAGTGCCACAGTGGGCACAGCGAGCGAGCACCGTAGAGGCGCTCAGCGTATAGGGGTTGAGACCCCAGCCCGAGAGGGCGTGCAGTGCGGGAAGTGTGAGAGCGAGGCCCCAGAGGAGGGGCAACGAGCGTGATAGGCACGGCACAGGCCCCAGAGTGGGGGCAACGAGCGCGATAGGTGCGGCATAGGCCCCAGGAGCAGGCGCAAGTAACTGTCAGACACCCAGTGGGGTATGGACTAGAGAGGACCCCGAAGGGTCAAGGGGCCAGGTAAGGCTCAGGCGGCCTGAGCCCAATTGGAAGAGTATTGCTAGTGGGCCCAAGAGGGCCAGCAAGCACAGGGGCGCCAGAGAAGGGGCGCCGGTGTGAGACAAGCCCAGGGGCACCAGAGAGGGGCGCTGAAGGGCAAGGACCCAAGAACGTCCAGGAACAGCTGCGAGGCTTGGGGCGTGCTGAACGGGAGGCAGGAGGCATGCATTGCCCATAAGGCTAGGGTGAGAGCACCCCACTAGGAAGGGAGGTAACATCGGTGTGGTGTCAAAGGTGCAAGCAGGCAGCCTCCCATAACTGAACTCATAAGATGAAAGACGTGGCAGGAGAGTCGAAGGTGCTGGATCACCTCAATTGACACAGCAGGGGGTGCTAGGGAGCTTCACGGACGCTCCCAGGCCCCACTCCGTGACAGTGACAGATAAGAGTGACAAAGCTGAGCTCTTCAATGAGTTTTTTGCTTCTGTATTCCTGAACACAGATCAAGACAAATCCCCCCAGTTGGACTATAGGCAGGCACAGGAGGGACACAACCCACCAACAGTTCGTGCCAACCTAGTGAAAGGATAGTTGGAGGGGATTGATAAATTTAAGTCAGCTGGCCCAGATGATCATCATCCAAGGGTGCTGAGGGAATTGGCCAATGTCATAGCAGAACCACTGGCACAACTGAGCACTCATGGCACTCAAGACAGGTCCCAAAGGAATGGAAAAGGGCCAATGTGATTCCCTATTTTCAGGAAGGGGAGAAAGGAGGATCCAGGTAACTATAGGCCAGTTAGTCTCATATATCCTTGGCAAAACCTTTGAAAAAATTATTAAGGATTACATTTGTGGGAGTCCAGCAGGAAAAATAATGCTGAAGGGCAACCACCACAGGTTCATAGCAAGTAGATCCTGCATGACTAACCTTGTTTCCTATTATGATCTGGTCACAAAATCACAAGAGAAGGCTGAGAGGGGATCTAGTGGCCGTTTACAAATTCTTTGGGGGTGGGGGGAGGACAGCAAGGAATAGGAGATGTTCTGTTTACCAGAGCACCCCTTGGAGTTCCTGGAAACAATGGCCACAAACTAACAGACAGCAAATTTAAATTAGACATAGGAAAAACGTATTTACAGTAAGGATTACCAGAATCTGGAATGGGCTTCCATGGGTGCTCTTCACTACCTTGGAGGTCTTTAAGAGGAGACTGGACAAGCACCTAGCTGGGGTCATCTGACCCCAGTGCTCTTTCCTGCCTAGGGAAGGGGGTCAGACTCAATGATCTACTAAGGTTCTTTCAGACCCTAAACATCTATGAAACCTATGGTAGCTACCAGCTACCCACTTCAGCAATTTATTGCTACCAACTTCAGCATGGTTAAATCCACAGCTGAATTGGCTGTTTGGATGGCGTATAATGCTGTTCTCCCCTGGCACATATGCTGTGCTCCCCACATCTTTCTCCAGTCCATGTCCCAAAGAGCTCACAGCCTCAGGGTCAGGCAGGCCCTGAAAGGCAGGCAGATAGATAGGCAGACAGAGAAAGAGCAGAAGAGAGGGAATAAAATCCCCAGGTGGACCTTAATGCCAGTTTTATCTGGCTGCTGTTGATGTGAATGGGAGAACATCATCATTGCATTCATACAGGGGCTTCCACCTAGTGCCTACCTAGGTCTCTCCTTGACAGGCCCACAGGGCTGGAACTGAAAACACATCTCCATCACCAGGGAGAGCCTCACTGAAGTCCTGAGTGATCTCCTAGAACCTTTCCTCCAGAGACCTCAAGGCCCTTTGAAAGGAAGGGAAGCACCAGTCTCCTCCTCTGCCACATCTGCCCTTTGCCCAGATTCCCTTCAGTACAACTGCTATAACCATCCCAGCCCTTCAACTTGGTAGAAGGGAACTCTAGGGCAGTAAAGATCCAGTTCAAAGGCAAATTTATAACCCGAATCCTTGGATTAAGTGACAGTGCAAAGTGAAAACCTTTCAGTACAGGAGCTGACAAGGTGGTTCCAGAAGGCTTGGTATCAGAATGAGCTAAATGAAAATGGGGTACGTCTTGCTCTCAGGTATCTGTCAGATAGAAAAGTGAAACCATTGAGAGAGCTTTTCAGAGTGTTATTGGTAGTGCTGTGGATGAGAAAAATACAGAAGACTTTTCATTCAACTTCTCCTTTCCATAGAACAAGGCTTGTGATGGGTAGGTGTATACAGACTCAACCAAGTTATGTTTTGTGTTTTTACATTTTGGCAATACAACTGGTCCTATTCTTTTAAAATGCAAATTCTTACTTTTCATTGAAAAGTTAAAATTTCTCAGCCAAACTCTACAATATTGAAAAATAATTGTTTTTTCTAAGTACCATGTTTTCAATTTTGTTTTCTTTTGTGTTTGGGTTTTATAAATGTATTTATGTATGCATCTACTGCCTTAGTTTTGGAACGCCAGCAATGTATGTGAAAATATTTCATCATAAACTCAATATTCTGTTAAAAATGCTGACATTTCCAAAAACAAAGATAATGCATATTGTGCATGTCTCTGTCAATGTAAGGAAAAAAATATGGGACGGTGAACTTAGTGGGTCAGTTTTAATTGAGAACCCAGTGTTTCACCTTCTGCTTACACAAGGTTGGTGTTTTCAGAGGCACCGAAGGAGTTTGGGGCACATTTTTCATAGCACTTAAGCACCTCAAGATACTGGTAGGCATGCAGGGAGATTTTCAAAATCATCTTGGTTGCAACCTCCACTGATTGCATTCCTACCGAGCTGAGATTTCATGGATGTAATTATAAAATGCCACTGTTGGCCACAGTTTGTGTGCAACAATAGTTAAGATGCCATCTGGTGAACCTCTGGGCTTACCCTTGTGACTATTTCTTGAGTGTCTGATCATCCTGGCATTAAGAGACAGAAATATGCTCTAGTTCAATGAAAAGTTATTGGGTTTGGAGCATGACTATACCCATACCACATCCCTCTCAGTTCAAAATACATGCATGTGTAGACTGAGAGCCACATTCCACCAAAAATAACAAGGGTGTTATGAATGTGTTATGAATGAAAGGTTCTTCATTCCAAAAAAAGATGTGTAAGTGACAAGAGATCCTACAATGCTGTGCTGGTATTATTCCAAAGTCATGTTGGTGAATAGTTATTATAAGGAGAAGTCGTATGGAAAAATAATGCCATTGTAGAAAACTCAGAATTTCAGGAGCATTACTGTAAATTTATTAAAACTAGGTTTAAGTAAGTTTCATAGGGCTGTATCAGAATGCCGCTTCATTTCTTGTGGTTTACGTCAATGAGAATCACCCCAAAGGGGCTTTAAGCATTCTACAATCTGTCTAGCCACTTTGCTTTCCCCTTCATCCTTACCCTATTTTTCCCCCAAGGAGAGATGAGCTATGGCATCTGCAGGAGAGGAAAACAACACAGCAGTGACACAATTCATCCTGCTGGGATTCAGAAGTGGTCCTGGGACTCAAGTGCTGCCCTTTGTGCTGTTCTTTGTGATTTACACAGCAACCGTGCTAGGGAACACCATCATGGTTCTCATCATTCGAATTGACCATCGCCTTCACACCCCCATGTATTTCTTCCTCATGAACCTGTCACTCCTAGACCTCTGCTACTCCTCAACCATTGCCCCCAAAGCCATGGCCACCTTCCTACAAGGCAGCAAAACTATTTCTTACAATGGATGTGCTGCTCAGTTGTTCTTTTTCTCTCTTTTTGTCAGCACAGAAGCTTTCATACTGGCAGCAATGGCATACGACCGATACATAGCCATCTGCAACCCACTCCTCTACCCTATCACCATGTCCAAAAGGGTCTGTGTTCAGCTCATTCTGGGCTCCTATATCTGTGGTGGTACAAACTGTATTGTACAAACCAGCTTCACCTTTGCACTGAGCTTCTGTGGGCCTAAAGAGATCAACCATTTCTTCTGTGATGTTCCCCCCTTGCTAAACCTGTCTTGCACTGATATGTACATCAACAAACTGGTGCTGTTTGTTTTATCTAGCCTCATCATAGTGAGCACCTCAGTAACCATCCTCATCTCCTACGCCTACATCATCTATGCCATTCTCAGGATTCGCTCAGCCAAGGGCAGATCCAGGACCTTATCCACCTGCTCCTCCCACATGGTGGCTGTGGCTTTATTCTTTGGGACAGTTTCCTTTATGTATGCCCAGCCGGGTTCTCTGTCTTCCCCACATCTGAGCAAGGTGGTGTCTGTGTTTTATACCCTTGTCATCCCCATGTTGAATCCCTTCATCTACAGCCTCAGGAACAAGGATGTGAAAGATGCTTTGAGGAAGACCTTAGGTAGGAAAATGACTTTAAAATAAGCCTTGTCTGTGAACATGGAGCTAAACTCTACTTCAGAGTGACCAATTAAGATGTATCTAATAAATATTTGCATACTTCCATCTACATAATCTGTCCTTCTGCCTGTCTCTGACCATAATTTTCATTCATAACTATCTCCCCTTCTACATTCATAGTCATATCTATCTACCTTTTGGGGCCTCTCATAACATTATGGTTCATCATTATAAGAAGTAATTCACTCCCATGTTTCAATATTTTCTTTCATATTTTTATTTCTTTATTTACCTTAAAAGTGTGTCTTGTCCAAAACGGTGGATCCAAACTTTCTTCACCATTAAGGAACACTTTCTGTCTACACACAAATTTCACAAGTGAAATGATCCCAAGACAATGCTGATCTAGATTCTGGAATCCAATTGTATTTCCCTTTCCATGTCTGGGTGTGTATGGCCATCTCCTCTTAATAGCTGACTCCACAGATTAAACACCCTGCTATTTCATAAAAGGCTGGAGAACACATTACCAAAAGCATTCATCCTTCTAATCAACTGCAGTTTTACCATTGACCCCAACAGGACAGTGTTATGTCAAAAAACAGCATTTGAACTTTTCAGATGGTATTTTCAGGTCCTCCCCCCTGGGAGTTAGTTGTTCAGTTCTCAATCAAAACTAACTGCTGGCAAACAAGAACTGTCCTTTGTTCAAGCCTTAGTAAGTGAAGAAAACCTGAGCCCACTGGCATAACAAGGCAGCTGGCTACCCAGGGCAGATGTAACACCTGGGGACAGCAACGACTTTTAACTACTGGAGCCTCCAGCATGGTTGTGTAGCTGCCAGGGTAGCTGCTCTTTTTCTACCCTCCCTCTGAATCAGCATCTAGGGTTGCTCTTTACCTCCTCTGCTTTATTACCAGCAGGTATACATGTAGGATGAATTTATCTTGCCATGGTGGCCAAATCGGAAACTGCCCATAGGTACCAAACCCTGTAGGTAGTATTATGCACAAAAACTGGACAAGGATTTAGACCTCTGTCCCTCAGGGCACCCATACTTCTTGCCATGGGAAAACAGCACCTCTGTTGGCCAAGACCAGAGCTGTGCCCAGCTTTTTCAAGTAGCTGTACTGGCAGTTGGAGACTCCCATCCTGTAATCATGTGGGCTAAATCCTTCCATTGAAACTGATTTTGATGGAAAATAAGTGCTTTGAGAACACATGTCCACTGATCCCCAACCAGCTCTGCCTGTTGTGCATGCTTTTGTTGTGTGGTTATTTGTTGTCATCCAACAACCTATTTATATAAGGGAGTATCTAAGTGTGCCACAGCTCCTGGTTGTTCAGAAGGGACTCAGTCTTCTAGATCCATGACTTGTGGTTTAATGTTAGCAGTGGCAATGAGGAATATTTAAACCATTATCTTCCCTGAAGTTTCTCCAGCCACTGGAAGCATTTCACACTTAGCTCTGACTGACTGCCCTCCTGGTTGGGGAAGAAAGCTTCATATTAGAAACAGTAAGGGCACATCCATGGCCAGATTCAAGATCACTCCAACAGATGTATTGACTGTGTGACACATGCTCAGTGAAAAGAGACCATTGCACTTGTGCCACACAGCCAAATAGTGTGTTGCCATGGCCCCTCACTGTGATCCTGGATGCCAGCAAGCTCTCAGCGCTCACCAGCCCATCAGTGGAGCTCTGTATGTGCTGTAAACTTCCAATGGCAGGGGCTTCCTGGAGTCCCCTTCTTCTGTTTCCTCTTCACCTCCTTCTCCCACCACCACCCCAAACTGCCCTCTCCCCACCCCGCCCTAAATTCAGCACGACGGGAAAGGAGGGAATGAGAATCAGCACCTCTCATCCTCTGAGATCAATGAAAGCAGGGGATGAGCATCACTGCCACTGCTCCTCATCCCCTCCTTTCTTCTGCTGCTGAATCTGGGGAGGAAGAAAATGAAGAGCAAACAGCAGCTGGCTCCAGAGCTGCTGGAAAGCAGGGAATCTGGGCACACCAGCCACTTTACTCATAGAGCTCACAGAATATACAGAGCTCCCAACAGGATCTGCACTGATTCGCTGGTGAGCTCTGAGTGCTCTCCGTCCATGCTGCACACAGCCAAAGAAAAATGTGACCATGTCTCTGCACCTGCTCTGGGTCCATCTGGAGCAGGATTCTCAGCACATATTTTTGTAGCCTGGGTATACATGGGTGTGTACTCCCTTCTCCAATTGAAGGGGATTGTTAGCTGGTAGGGGTGCTGTGAGTAAAACTGCAGATGACTGTTTCCCGCTGTCCCAAAGAAACCAGGCCAGGACAATCTGGAACTTAACTATATATAAATGTTTTATTATTTACATAAATGGAAAAAACATAGATATAAATATAAACATATATACAGATATATATGTATAACAGTATATATTCAGATATATATAACTATAAACCTTATTTTCTATAATGGGTCACCACCACTGGGGTTTTGGGTAAGTGACAGGTAAACACAGGTAAGTAACACCAAGGGGTCCCAACGGATTCCCCAGGCAGGGTTATAGACTCTATTAAACTACCAATACACAAATATAAAGGTACAGACAATATAAGGCACAATATTACAACATATAAGTTGCTCACCTTCAAAATATAAGGCACATCAACATCAGGTTAACTTTAACCTCTTAACCGCCAATCCCCAAAACCCCCCAAGTGGCCCACTGGGGCACTGGCTGCCCTGCAGTAACCAGTGGGAGGGGAAATCCTCAGTGCTTTCCAGGTTGCACTGCGACCTTCAGGGTCAGGCCCAGAGGGAGAGACTTTAGACCCAGGGAGCCTTCCCTCCCTTAGGCTTCCCCTGCAGCCTCACCACCTGAGGCAACCTTCCCCTCCTCTGTGGGAATCCCCTTTCCTGGGTAACTCACAGCTCCAGGGTCCCGGGTAGGTGTTCTGTGTCTCCTGGCTGGTGAGCTCGTACCCCTTCTGCTGAGACCCAGCTGCCTCTGCCCCTTCTGGCCAGCCAGCCAGCGTGGGACCCTGCACACACCCATGTGCACCCAAGGCTCTGCCTTCTGCTAAAGGGTTGGAGACCTGGGTCACCTCAAGTGGCTCCCAGGGTCTCTCACCCTCCGTGCAGTGCCTCCTGCAGCGAGTTCCTGGCCTCGTGCCGGGGGTTCAGGACCTGTGCCGCAATGAGCAGGTCCCATGGTCCTGCTTCATGCACTGTGTCTCTGGCTGCATGCCAGGGGCTTCAGACTGGGCATGCAGCTCCTTTTAATCTCCTCGGAGGCTCTGCCCCTGAAGTTCTGCCGCAGTCTCGAACTAGGTCTGAGCCTTTTCTTTTTTTTCTCTGTCTCTCTCGTCCTGAGCAAGGGCAGGGTAAAACCCTGCCCAACACTTACCTGATTGGTGGATGGTCTCCACCAATCACAGAGACGATTCTCCACACCTGAGACACGCCGGGCTGTATCTGTAAGTCCGACACGCTTTATTATAGGTATTATACACCAGGATTTAAATCAAAGAAAGCTGTTAAAGGTGAAGAGACACCAGCAGGTAGAAAATGAAAAAATGCTTTACTAAGGAACTTCCCCAGTTTGTATCAATTCAGGCTAGAATGGTCTCCTTTTTTCAAGGCTGTGCCTAGGGTAAGAAGGAATCCAACACCTACGAAGTCTGAGTCCCTGAAAAACTTCCAGGATGGACAGGGTCTCCTACCACCTTCATATCCTTCTATGACCAGGTGATATATCACCTGGACAAGGGAGAAGAGATTGATGTCTTATACCTGGACTTAAAAGCCTTTGATCTGGTGTCCCATGATCTCCTCATGGAAAAATTGACCAACTGTGGCCTCGGCTACACCACAGCCTGACAGCTGGGAAATTGACTCCGGGGTTGAACACAGAAAGTAGTGGTTGATGGCAGCGAGTCATTATGGCACTCCATAATCAGTGGCATCCCCCAAGGCTCTGTCCTTGGACTGGTTCTCTTCAACATCTTTATCAATGATGTGGACATTGGTGTCAGAAGCACACTGGCTAAGTTGGCTGATGACCCTAAACTTTGGGGCATAGCGTCCACACCTGAGGACCCTCGTGATCCAGGCTGAATTGGATAAGCTTAGTAAGTGGGAGGACACAAACCTGATGATGTTCAATAATGATAAATGCAAGGTACTCTTCCTCAGGAAAAAAAACCCATGGCATACTTATATACTCAGCAGTGCTACGCTTGCTAGCACCATTGCTGAAAAAGACTTGGGGGTCATGATTGACCACAAGATGAACATGAGCCACCAGTGTGATGCTGCAGCTGGTAAAGCAAAAAAACCCCCTGGCTTGCATCTATAGATGCTTCTCAAGTAAATCTCAGGATGTTATCCTCTTGCTGTACTCACCCTTGGTGAAGCCACAGCTGGAGTACTGTATTCAGTTTTGGGCTCTGCAATTCAAGTCAGATGTTGAGAAGCTTGACAGAGTTCACAGGAGAGCCACATTCAGGATCAGAGGGCAAGAGAACAGGCCTTATGAAGAGAGGCTGAGAGCCATGGGGCTCCTCAATCTGGAAAACCGCATGTGGTGCAGGCACCTACTCTGGACTTATTCAAGGAATGCTTGGATTCTTATCTTGCTGGGGTCCTTTGACCCTAGCTGACTTCCTGCCCCTGGGGCAGGGGGCTAGACTTGATGAGGTCCCTTCCATCCCTAACATCTATGAAATCTACTCCCCACTGCTTTTTATGACTTACGATGGCGGCATGGTAATAGAGTGGAAGCGTTAATAGATTTTCAGGGACTCAAACTGGATAGAAGAGCAGGGGTACAGGGTGGAAAAAACTGGTGGCTGAGGAGTTGGGAATGAAACAACCATCCTGGGAATCTCACCTCTTTCTTCAGACATATGCTTGAGGAGGAAAATGAGCAGGAGCTGCAGCTGTGAGTGCTTGCTGAATCCAAAAAGATTGAAGATGATAACAGCTGTGCAATTTCCTGATGGAAAGAAAAACATTGCAAAGATTTAACTATTTAGCTTGTTCTTTTCTAAGAGTATACAAATGAACCCAGGTTCATTTTTTAGCCCCACAGAAGTCTAGAAAAACTCTTCAAAGAACCATGCCATGTGACGAGGCAGATGATGATAACCTGAAATGGTCACTGAATATAACTACTATTCTGAAAAATATCCAGCAGCAAGCAAGTAATTTTCATGCTAGAAATGGGGTGTCCCCATGAAAGACACAGAGTCAGGATATTTGAGTCTTAGGAAGTCACAAGAGATAGATAAGCTAGCTATCAAACCACCATAAGAATGTAGGGCCTCTGTCTTCCATTATTTTCTGGTTTGAGGCTCACATAAAAGTTTCAGTTAGAATACACACACATGTTACACCATATCAGTTTTGATAGAGATTAAGCATCAAGAGCTGTGCTCACTGGGCTGCTGCACATTGTACTCTCTGCATGTAGCATACTCATGCCCATAACTTATAACTCATTTAACATCTCTAGGTCCACAATATGCATGAAAAAGTACTGTTTCTCCTGCTTCATGAAGCTTGCATAAAAAATGTTATACTCTTCATATAAATACATAGAAATCATTCATCAGGAATCTTTTATCATTGGTGCAATGCCACACACTTGACACAAGGAAAGAAAACCACAGATGCAACAAACGGCACTAGTGGTTAGTTAAACCAAATAAATACAAATTAGAAATAAGGCACACTTCATTAAAACTAAAGGGAAATAACCATTAGAAGCAGCTTGAGAAATGTTTTTTCTACGTAGCTCAAGGTACCAAGCAGCTCATGAACGCTGCGATGCTGGGGTGGATGGAGCTTCCCATGGGAGTGCGCCCTACCCCGCCCTGCCCCCTCCTCCCCCCCAGCACGCTTGGTGGTGAACCTGGAAGTGGATCGAAAGCACTTCTGGTCCACTTCTGGGTCTGACAAGGAGTGCGTGGGGGGGGGAAGTAGGATGAGGCATTTTGTACAAGTCTCTGTGAATGTACGAAAGGAAGGTGAGAAGGAGAGCTTAATAGGCCAGTTGTCACCAAAAACCCAGTCTTTTCACATCTGCTTCTAGGAGGTTTGTATTTTTAGAGTCACCAAATGGTTTGGGGCACATTCTTCGTAGTGCATAAGTTCCTACAAATACAGGTAGGCACCTGGAGAGACTATCAAAAGCATCTTGATTCCAATCTCCATTGAATTCATTCCTACTTGAGATTTGATGGAGTTAATTAATAGATATAGGCAATGCCACTGTTTGGTTAGGCTTATACATGTGTTGGCTTTGGTTATACCTTGCCACACTTGCTAAGAAGTGATGTGGTGAACCTTCAGGCTTATCCTTTTGATTATTTGTTCAGTGTTTGTTCAACCTGGCATCCATAGAGAGTAACAGGGTCTAGTTCAAGGAAACATAATTGGGTCTGGAGCACAAAAACAGTCCAACAGCAACCCCATGTTGCATCCTTTCAGCTTAAGATATATGCATTTAGGGACTGGGAGTCACATTCAACCAAACATGATAAGGCTGAATAACACTTCATTCCAAAAGGAGACCTGTGAATGATAGGAGACACTAGAAGATTGTGCTAATATTATTCCTAGGGCATTTTTGCAAATTGTTATTATGTGGAGAAGTTGTATGGAGAAATAGCTTCATTTACAATGAAGTCAGAATGTCAACAGCATTGCTGTAGATTTATTAAATCTATGTTTAAGTATGCTTCTAAGGGCTTTGTCACAATACCCCGTGGTTTCTTGTGTTTTCCCTCAGTAAAAATCATCCCCAAAGACACTTTAAGCATTCTGCAATCTGTTTTACCACTTTGCTATTTCCTTCATCCTTATACTATTTTCCACCCCAAGGAGGGACAAGCTATGGAGTCTACGGGAGAGGACAACCACACGGCCGTGACAGAATTAATCCTGCTGGGATTCGGGAGTGGTGCTGGCACTCAGGTGCTGCCTTTTGTGGTGTTCTTTGTGATTTACACAGCAACCGTGCTAGGGAACACCATCATGGTTCTCATGATTTGAATCGACCCTCACCTTCACACCCCCATGTATTTCTTCCTCATGAACCTGTCTCTCTTAGACCTCTGCTACTCCTCAACTATTGCCCCCAAAGCCATGGCCACCTTCCTACAAGGCAGCAAAACCATTTCCTACTATGGATGTGCTGCTCAGTTGTTCTTTTTTATTCTCTTTATCACCACAGAGGCCTTTATCCTGGCAGCAATGGCATATGATCGCTACATAGCCATCTACAACCCACTCCTCTATCCTGTCACCATGTCCAAAAGGGCCTGTGTTCAGTTAATTTTGGGCTCCTACATCAGTGGTGGCACCAATTCTATAGTGCAAACAAGTTTCACCTTTCAATCGAGCTACTGTGGAGCTAAAGAAATCAACCATTTTTTCTGTGATGTTCCCCCCTTGCTAAGCCTGTCCTGCACAGATATGCACATCAGTGTACTGCTAATGTTTGTTTCATCTGGCCTCATCATAGTGAGCACCTCAGGAATCATCCTCATCTCCTACGCCTACATCATCTATGCCATTCTCAGCATTCGCTCTGCCAAGGGCAGGCTCAAGACCTTATCCACCTGCTCCTCCCATATGGTGGCTGTGGCTTTGTTTTTTGGGACTGTTTCCCTTGTGTATACCCAGCCAGGTTCTCAGTCTTCCCCACATCGGAGCAAGGTGGTGTCTGTGTTTTATACCCTTGTTACTCCCATGCTGAATCCCTTCATCTACAGCCTCAGGAACAAGGATGTAAAAGATGCTTTGAAGAGAATCATAGGTAGGAAAATTCTAATGTTAGAAAAGCATTAATCTGTCCTTCTGTCTGTCCATAACACTTTTTTTGCACTCTGATTGGTTGTCTGAAACAACCAATTAGAGTGCACCAACACTGTTCCAGACAGGAGGCGGCGGCGTGGCCCCTCAGTTCCCGCTGTCATGGCGGTGCTATCCCCGCTGTCCCCAAGTGAGGCTGGAGCAGGGGAATAAGGACAGCGGGACTAGAGGCGGTGGCAACATGAGGTGCTGGCCAGTGGGGTGGGGGGATTGTGGGGCAAGCTTGCCCTCCTCCCCGTCCCTGGGATGAGGTGGAGTGGCAGGGGGGAGCTCATGGAGCCAGACCGGGGGCACACAGGGCCGGAGGAAGAGCAGCGCAAGGCAGTGGGTGGCGGCGCTCCGACACCTCCTCCCCCATCATTCTTGGTGGGCAATTGGCTAGTTATTTAAAATAAGCCTCTTCTATGAATGTAGAACTAAACTACACTTCAGAGCAACCAAATCAGAAATCACTAAGAAGTATTTGCATGCTTCTCTTCATCTGTTTGTCTCTATATTATTTTCATTCACAACCATTTTCCCTTTATATTCATATTCGTATCTAGCTGCCTTTTTTAGAGCACTCCTAAATAATGCTGCATAAATATAGGTATAAATGTTTTATTACCCCATATTTTTTAAAATATCTATCCTAGGCAGCACCCAGTAAGTCGGGGCTTTTTTTAAAAGCTTTTTTTTAAAGCACTGTCAGCTGGGGCAGGCAGAGCAGCCATGGGAGGTGGGGCTGGGGGAGCAGCTAGGGGTCGGGGGGGCTGGGGAGCAGGCAGGGGATGGAGCCTGGCAGGGGTTCCCATGGTCCCCTCCGTGGTCCATTCCCCTCTCCTCCACCCCCGCCCCCGCCCTACTTACCAGCTCCAGATCCAGCTGCAGCTCCCTGCTGCAGCCACTGGGGACTGCCCAAATTATCGAAGCTCTCTGAATCTTTTCCGAAGATTCGGAGAGCTTCAAATTGATTCAGACCTTTTTATTGGGGCCTGGACTCAATAATCTTCTGAGGTCCTTTCCAGCCCTAATGTTTATGAAATCTATGAAACTGAACCCCTGATTTGATTCAGATTTCAAGATTCAGCCTCCAAATAATGCCGAATAGCCTCCAAACTGAATCAGCACCCAATTCTTCACACAACCCTAATGGCCACCTCCTTTTAAAGCTTCACTCCAGAGCAATGCACCCTGCTATTTCATAAAGGACTTAAGAAAGAGTTAGAAAAAGCATTCACCCTTGCAGTCACCTAAGGTTTTAGCATTGACTCGAACAGGACTGGTTTATGTCAACAAACATCATTGGAACCTTTCAGGTTTTTTAAAAATACAACATGCTTTCACCTAAATCAGAAACCAGGCCTCTTGCTTGTACCTGGAGCAACGGGGAAAAACTAAATTGACTCAAATACTTGAGGAGTGTGGACTAGGCTCACACTAAGGCACCTGAGAGAAGAGGCTCTGCCCCAAGAGATTTCGACAGAGAAATTAGCTGTATTTCATACAATAGTTCCCAATCAGCATCCAATCAGTAGCCTGATAAGCGAGAGTTGCCTGTTGCAGCATTCCAATGAGGCTGCTTTTTGACTTGGGGCCCTGTGATGAGGTCAGAAAAGTTATTGAAGGTTGAGGCCACCTGGTCTGGTCTCTCTTTCTTCCTCTTGGGGCTACTGAAGCCTGAGCACTCATTTGGGAGCCAGAGGGGCCTGCTTCCTATGTGGGGGTGATCCCCCATTCTTCACTGACGAAGCAAACTGAACCTATGTAAAGGGAAAGTCTCAGGTACAGGGAGGGAAAGTCTGTCTCAGGGCCTGAGACCCCTGTTCTCTCCCTCTCAATTCCCCTTTTGTCTTCTGGGTTTTGAGTGGGATGATGCTGTGTGGAGGGCATCAATCCCTGCATCAGACTGGCCAAGGTTGAAGCCTGGCAGTTTTGCTGGCATGCTCTTGGCCAGGGCTGAGAGCGTGGCATGGTTTAGTTGCTGTTGCAACATTTTTGGGTTCAGCATAGATGTGTCACTGAACTGCAGCATGTGTCTTGCTGGCTGCTTTGACCACGCAGGCCTCAAGTGGGAGGATGTCATGAATGTATCCTTCACGAGTGCAGGCTGCCCAAGACTGGGGCCTGGCAGCTACCAGCCATGCAGGCCTTGAGTGGGATGATGCCATGAAAGTATCGTTCCCTAACAGAGACTGACCAGGAAACAGAGTCCTGGTAGGCACTGTGTTGGGGACTGTAGTGTTAGAAATGGAATATTGTTAGAAATGGAGTATTGTTAGAAATGCACAGCTTGCATCTTGCACCTGATAAGAAAGAAACACTGCCAAGGACTTTTTTCCTTGCCCAGCCTTGCCACAGCTTTTCTTATACTAAATCGCAGACTCTCCCCCAGCTTCTCCCTAGCCTTTCTCATGCAGATTACAGAAGCTGGAATTCAACTGACTGTGTCCTTGAAAGGGGGTGGGTTTGAACCCTTGGTGACCTATAGTAGTCTTTGAGCTTGCTTAATTAGCTGATGCATATTTACCTCTCCGCCCTGCATACTTAAGTAGTTAATTATACTATACATGCGATGTATGTAGTGATGTAACCACATGTATGCTTGTATGAAACGGAAGTGAGCTGTAAGAGTTCCTGTTTCTGCACACGTGCCCAGGAGGGAGGAGATAAATATAGCCTGCAAAATTCCTTGGTGGGTTCAGAGTAATCTGAGTTTTTGACTCTGCTCTGACCCTATTTGCAAATACACCTTTTGTGCCATCTAATGAGTGTGTGTCTGTGATTTTGGTGGCCTCCAGAGAAACAAACCGCTTTAAGCATCAGTAGTGTCTCAGCATGGTGGTATAGCTGAGACTGCATGTCCAGGCTGCAGCCAGAAGCCTGCGGCCTTTTTCTTGTTTTACAGCTGCTGCATTTCAGCCCACTGGGGTGGGGATGAACCCCAGCCATACGTTGACTGGCAGGCTTGGGCCAGGGTGAAGCCCTGTCACTTTTAGTTGCTTATTCAGACCTAAGTAGTGTATAGGCCTGGTTAGCTTTTGGTTGCCCAGTCCAGACCCAGTAAAATAGGCCTGGGCCTTCTCTTGTCCCTTTTGCAGTTTATGGCCCAACCAAGCACTGTGGTTGGGCACGACTGCTAGTTCAGGCCCAAGCTGAAATAGGCCCATCCCCCAGTTTTGTTGATTCCTAGGTGTTAGGTCTTCGCCTAACAGTGTGGCTGAGGTTATATGTTCAGACCACAGCCAAGTAGGCCTGGCGCTCTTTCATTGTAGGGTCAGGCCTGGGTGCAAGACAGCCCTGAGTCCCCCTTTTACTGTTTTACAGAACTTGTGTCTCAGCATATCTGTATTGCTGAGCCCCGCTGTACATTTGTTTGCTGTATGGCTGGGCCTGACACATTTTGGGCCTGGCACAGGTTGTTCTTGTGACTCTGTGTCCCAACCAATGCAGCATGGTTGGTGCTGGTTGCTGGTCAGGCTCTTTTGCTGTTTGGCTGGTTTTTATTGAGTTCTCCTGCAGTTTCCTAACCCAGCAGAACTTGGATTATGACTAAAAACTTTGGAGTGCGATATACTGATGAAAAATGGAGTTCACCCCTCAAATCTACCTTGTGGAAGTAATGATCGGTGCTACAGTTTCACAGGGAGCAACCTGGGACCCCTTCCAACGCAGAAGGACCTACACTGTCTAGCAACTCCCTGTGGTGCAGTGGACTCATAGAGTAGCTCATTGGACTCTTTGGCGTGGGCCTCCCTTTCCAGCACATTGCCAAAGGGCAGGTGTGGGAGTGAACGCTCATGAAAATACCCTCTAGGGTGTCCAAAATCCCAGACTGCCCGGGCATGAGTAAAGACCCCCCCACACACAAAGAGGGTGCCACTTAGAGACTTTTTTTGTACCTTGTAGTGTTTTAAAATTATAGTTAGTGTTTACTTTTTTCCTTATGCTTTGTAATAAATTGAGTTTTTGTGCTTACAGTGCTTACAAGGGAAGTGTGGTTGGTTTTATTGGACACTCTAGTGTTTTATGTAGTATTTCCCAGGTAGACTGGGTGGGGACTCAAGCCAATGTAAAATACATTTAGGATCCCTGAACTTAAACCTGACCCTTGGTGCTGCTGACAGGTACTCAGCAGAAGGGTTACACAGATAGAGTCTATTTTGTGATATCACCTGAATCTTTCATAAGTCTGGCTTGATTTACCTTCTACACTTCCAGTGTCATCACTGGCAGCAGAAGCAGCAGCACCTTCTCCTGCTGTTTCTTTGTTAAAGAGCCACTGAAAGGCCACTGCTTTTCTGCCCATCGATCCAATTACCTTTGTTACCCTCGCTAATCCAATTTCCTGACCTTAAAATGTTACTGACAGGATCTGCTTTTACACTCACTGGGCACATCTAGATGTGAAATTAATATGCACCAATAAACTCCAGTGCATATCGTGCAGGAGTTTATTGCTTCTGGGTGCTCTATTTACATGGGTGCCTGGGACCACAGCACATTCAGCAGGGTCAGAACAGCCCTGGCAGGCATGGACCCAGAGGGTCAGCTTTCAAATCTCAGGGATGCTCCAACCTGTGTCAATGTGTTGTGGAGGGGCTGGCTGGGGCATGAGGGTGCTTCATTGTGGACCTAGTCAGCAGACAGGCCACATCTGTAGTACCGTGTCTAGTTCGGGGCCTCCTATTATAGAAAGGAGGTGGACTAGTTCAAAAAAGCCCAGCAGAGGGCAACAAAAATGATTAGGGGGCTGTGGTATGTGACTTCTGAGGAGAGGCTGGGGGAACTGGGCTTATTTAGTTAGTGCCATAGCAAAGAGGTTTGGCACCTGGGCAAGGCCGCAGTGGCAGCCCACCGTTAACCTGCACACAGATCTGGGGGCACATGTCCACCATGCTTGCCTGGGAGTGCACGCAGCAGCACGAGACTTCCTTCCCCTTCCTGGCACCCCCCCACCCCCAAATGAGCAGCTCACGGCTCTGTCCCATGACCTGCCCCGGCTAGGAAGGGCCTGTTAGCACCCTTTGCTTTGGCACCTGGGACAGTCACCCCACTTGCCCCTTCCTTGTTACAGCAATGTATTTAGCGTGCAGAGAAGACTGAAGGGGGATCTGATAGCAACCTTTTAATATCCTTAAAGGTGGCTCCAAAGAGGATAGAGCTGGACTCTTCTCAGTCGTGGCAGATGACAGATCAAGAAGCAATGGTCTCAAGTTGCAGCAAGGGAAGTTCAGGTTGGATACTAGGAAATACTAGGAAAAATGCTCTCACTAGGAGGGTGGGGAAGCACTGGAATTGGTTATCTAGAGAAGTGGTGGCATTTCCATCCTTGGAGGCTTTTTGAGGCCCAGCTAGATAAAGCCCTGGCTGGGATGATCTAGTTGGGAATGGTCCTGGCCTTGATCAAGGGGTTACATTAAATGGTGTCCTGATATCCTTTCCAATCTTCATGTTCTATGATTCTATCAGACTGACTTTTGAGAAATTCAGGTGATATCACAAAATAGACTTTATCTGTGTAACCCTTCTGCTGAGTACGTGTCAGCAGCACCAAGGGCCGGGCTTAAGTTCGGGGATACTAACTGTAGTTTACATTGGCTTAAGTCCCCACCCAGTCTACCTGGGAAATATTAGATAAAACACTAGGGTGTCCAAAAAAACCAACCGCACATCCCTTTGAAGCAGCATAAACATAATAACTCAATTTATTACAAACCATAAAGAAAAAGTAAACACTAACTATAATTTTAAAACACTACAAACTACAAAAAAAGTCTCTAAGTGGCACCCTATTGGGGGGGGGTGGTCTTTACTCATGCCCGGGCAGTCTGGGCTTTGGGACTCCCCAGAAGGTAGTTTCATGGGCGTTCACTCCTACACCTGCCCTTTGGCAATGTGCTGGAAAGGGAGGCCCACACCAACGAGTCCAATGAGCTTCTCTGTGCATCCACTGCACCACAAGGAGTTGCTAGACAGCGTAGGTCCTTCTGCGTTGGAAGGCGTCTCAGGTTGCTCCCTGTGAAACTGTAGCATTTATCCTCACTTCCGCAAGGTAGATTTGAGAGGTGAACTCCATTTTTCATCAGCATACAGCACTCCAAAGTTTTTAGTCATAATCCAAGCCTTGCTGGGTCAGGGAACTGCAGGAGAACCCAATAAAAACCAGCCAAACAGCAAAAGAGCCTGACCAGCAACCAGCACCGACCATGCTGCATTGGTTGGGACACAGAGTCACAAGAACAACCTGTGCCAGGCCCAAAATGTGTCAGGCCCAGCCATACACCAAACAAATGTACAGCGGGGCTCAGCAATACAGATATGCTGAGACACAAGTTCTGTAAAATTGTAAAAGCAGGACTCAGGCCTGTCTTGCACCCAGGCCTGACCATACAATGAAAGAGCGCCAGGCCTACTTGGCTGTGGCCTGAACACATAAGTTCAGCCACACTGTTAGGCTGAGACCTAACACCTAGGAATCAACAAAACTGGGGGATGGGCCTATTTCGGCTTGGGCCTGAACTAGCAGTCGTGCCCAACCACAGCACTGTCCCCTGCATTCTCTCCTCCAGCAGCATCGTTCTGGGGAAGAGAGGCTCTGCGGAAACACAGGCTTTGCCCTCAGTCTTGGCATGAGAAGTATCTGCTCGTCTGTAATTTGGGCAAGATCTGGGAGCTGCCTCAGGATGTGCACAGTGACAGAGCTGCCTGGTTGTGAGCCAGGCCCTGAGGAGTTGGGGCTTGAAGCTATGACCTACAAAGGTCAAAACTAACTTCCTACTTCCTTCTCCAGTCCATTTCCCAAAAAGCTCACAGCCTCAAGGTCAGGCAGCACCTGAAACACAGGCAGGTAGGCACAGAGAAAAAGAGGCAAGGAGAGAGAATAATATCACCACGGGGACCTTAATGCCAGCTTTGTCTGAAAGTTGTTCCTATGAATGAGATAAGTTTTCACTGCATTCATCCAGGGACTTCAATCTAGTGCCTCTCTAGGTCTCTCCTGGACCGGTCCATAGGGCTGAGGCTGAAAAAGACACTTCTGTCATCAGGGAGTGCCCCAGTGTAGTCCTCAGTGCTCATGGAGTACCTTTCCTCCAGGGACCTCAAGGCCCTTTGCAAGGGAGGGAAGAACCAGTCTCCTCCTGTTGCACAACTTCTACCTTTCAGCCACATTTAATACCATTCCCTTCAATAAAACTGTGATACCAGTCCCAGCACTTGAGCTTGACAGAAAAGATTCTAGGGCACTAAAGAGCCCAGGTTTTTAGCAATGTTAAGGTCTATTTACTACTCAAATCCTTGGATTAGATGGCAGTGAAATGTGCCAACCTTTGAATACAAGAGCAGCTGACCTGGTTCCAGAAGGCGTTGCATGAGATTGAGCTGAATGACGCTGGGGTCAGTTTTCCTGTCAGATGGGGAAGAGAAGGCACTGGGAAGCTTTTCAGTGTGCTACTGATACTACTGTGGAAGAGGGAAAAGTGACAAAATACAGAAGACATGTCATTCACCTTCTCTTTTCCATACAGGAAGGCGTTTCATGAGTATGTGTATGCTAACTGAGTCTTGCTATTTTTTGTGTTGTTATGTTTTGGGAATACAGATGGCTACGTATTTGATTTCTTTTTTTACTGAAAATTTTTACTTTTAATTGAAAAACAATGATTTCTCAGCCAAAAGAATATATAATTAACACCCCCACCCACCCCCACTACTGCTATTCCTGAGGACGAGGTTCTTTATTTAGGGGTTTTTGGGGGGGGAATTACGGATTAATTAATGTGTGTATCTATTTTCCTAGCATTGGAAAGTCATCAATGCATGTGAAAATACTTCTGTCATCTTATCCCAGTATTCCATTGGAAAAAATATGCAATTCCTCAAAACAAAACATCTAGGCACACTGTGCGTTTCTCCATGAAAATAAGAAAAGAAGGCGGAAAGGTGAGCTTAATGGGCCAGTCTTTTCTGAGAAACCAGTCCTTTCCCCTCTGCTTACAAGAGATTGGTATTTTCAGGGGCACCAAAAGAATTTGGGGCAGACTTTTCTAAGCATAAGTACCCAGGTAGGTATAGGTAGGTACCCAGGCAGATGTTCAAAATCGTCTTGGTTCCAGCCTGCATTGATATCACTCATACTGAGCTGAGATTCCATGGAGGTAATAAGAGGATGTAACCCACTGTCTGGTTATGGTGCATGCACCACACTTGTTCAGATGGCATCCTTTGAACCTGCAGACTCATCCTTTTGAGTATTTGTTCAGTACTTGTTCATCCTGGCATCCATAGAAAGAAATATGCTCTACTTCAATGAAAAGTTACTGGGTTTAGAGCACAAAAACAGTCACACGACATCCCCAAATTGCAGCCTCTCCTTTTGAGATATATGCAGGGAAAGTTGGGAAGTCACATTCCACCAAACAGAACAAGACTGAATAATACTTAATTCCAAAAGGAAACCTGAGAATGACAAGAGATACTAGAACATTTTTCTAATATTATCCCAAAGGCACTTCTGCCAATTATTATATGGAGAAATGATATGGAGAAATAGTCTCATTATAGAAAACTCAGAATTTCAAAAGCATTGTGGTAAAGTCTACATTTAAGTAACTTTCTAAGGGTTGTGTCACCATGCCCTTTGCTTTCTTACACTTTACCTCCTGAGAATCAGTTCCAGCAGCACATTAAGTAATCTGCAGTTTCTTTCACCACTTTGCTTTGTCCGTTGTCCTTACCCTATTTTTTCCCGCACAGAAGAGCTGAGCTATGGCATCTGTGAGAGAGCAGAACCACACAGAGGTGACAGAATTCATCCTGCTGGGATTCGGAAGTGATCCTGGCACTCAGGTCCTGCCCTTTGTGGTGTTTTTTGTGATTTACATGACAACTGTACTAGGGAATATTGTCATGGTTCTCATCATTCGAATCGACCCTCGCCTTCACACCCCCATGTATTTCTTCCTCATGAACCTGTCTCTCTTAGACCTCTGCTACTCCTCAACCATTGCCCCCAAAGCCATGGCCACCTTCCTGCAAGGCAGGCAAACCATTTCCTACTATGGATGTGCTGCACACTTCTTTTTTGCTGTCTTTGGCAGCACAGAAACATTCATCCTGGCAGCAATGGCATACGATCGATACATAGCCATCTGCAACCCACTCCTCTATCCTGTCACCATGTCCAAAAGGGTCTGCATTCAGTTAATCGTGGGCTCCTATATCGGTGCTGGAACCAGTTCTATTATGCAAACCAGCTTCACCTTTGCACTGAGCTACTGTGGGCCTAAAGAAATCAACCATTTCTTCTGTGACATTCTCCCCTTGCTAAGCCTGTCCTGCACTGATAAGCACATCAATGTACTGCTAATGTTTGTTTTATCTGGCCTCATCATAGTGATCACCTCCGGAATCATCCTCATCTCCTACGCCTACATCATCTATGCTATTCTCAGGATTTACTCTGCCAAGGGCAGGCTCAAGACCTTTTCCACCTGCTCCTCCCATATGGTGGCTGTGACTTATTTTTTGGGACTGCTTCCTCTATGTATACCCAGCCAGGTTCTCAGTCTTCCCCACATTGGAGCAAGGTGGTGTCTGTGTTTTATACCCTTGTCATCCCCATGTTGAATCCCTTCATCTACAGCCTCAGGAACAAGGATGTAAAAGGCGCTTTGAGGAAGACTGTAAGAGGGATAATGGCTTCAAAGTAAGGCTCTTCTCTGTGAATACAGAGCTAAACTACACCTCAGAACAATCAAGTGAGAAATAATTAATAAATATTTGCATGCATCTGTCCATGTCTTTGAATTTTAATTCCTTTTATTTTTTTAAGCTCTTCTCACCCCAAACTGTGGATCGAGACTGCCTTGAGTCTTAAGTAACACTTGCTTTCTAAGCACACATATCACACCTGAAAGCATCACAAGACAATGCTGATCTAGATTCTAGAATCTAATTGTATTTCCCCTTCCCTGCTGATGTGTATGTATGACCATCTCCTTTAGTGGCTGACTCCACATCTAAAAACCCTATCATTTGAAAAAGGGCTTACAAAAGGATTAGCACAAGTATTCATCCTTGCAGTCAGCTGCAGTTTTACCATTTACTCCAATAGGACTTTGTTATGCAAACAAAGAGCATTTTAATTCTTCAGCTGGTATTTTCAGGGTTCCCCATTGGAGGGAGTTGCTCAGTTCTCAGTGGAACGTAACTGGGGCTGGCAAACAAGCATTGTCCTTTGTTCAGGACATAGGAAAACTGAGCCCAGAAGCAAACAGGGAAGCTGGTCAGCTACTACACATTGGGACAGTTGGGACATCTGGCCACTGGTGCTTCCAGCATGATTGTGTACCTGCATGAGCTCCCAGCAAGAGCTGTGCTAACTTGCTGGTGAGCTCCAGATGCTCTCTGTGCATGCCACACACAGCCAAAGGGAGATGTGACCATGGTGCTCCGTCCCCTCTGGATCCATCTGGAGGAGGAAGGCATTGTGTGTATTTAACTATAACTATTATACACCAGGATTTAAATCAAAGAAAACTGTAAAGGGAGAAGTGACACCAGTAGGAAGAAAATGAAAAAATCTTTATTGAGGAATTCCCGCAGTTTGGATCTGTTCAGGCTGCTATGGTCTGCTCTTTTAAAGGCTGAGCTTAGGATAAGAATGAATCCAGCACCTACAAAGGGTTGGCTTGAGGAAAGCAGTGTAGAGAATGGACTGTGAGAAAGGCGAAGCTGCCCCTCACAGGGACAGACACCCACAGGACTCTGACATCAACTTCCTTGAGTCCCAGAAATGTCCACGATGGGCAGGGTCTCCTATTCCCCACTCCTTCTTATGACTTAGGATGGCACCATAGTAATAGAGTGTATCAATTAATAGATATTCAGGGATTCAAACTGGATAGCAAAGCAGGGGTACAGACTGTAACAAACAAGGGGCTGAGGAGTTGGGAGTGAAAACTGTCCTAGGAATCTATTCTCTTCCTTCAGACAAAGATTGAAGGATGAAGATGAGGAGGAGCTGCAGCTCTTAGTGTTTGCTGAATCCAACCAGGATGAAGTTGGTAATAGGTGTGCAATTTCCTGCTGCCGTAGAAGATGTTGACAACATTTAACAATAGTTTGTCCTTTGCAAGAGCATATAACTGAAAATGATGATCACTTCAGATGGTCACTGGATGTCACTGCTATTCAGAAAAATCCTAAAGCAAACCAGAAATTTTCATGTTGGAAACTTGGTGCTTGCCTGAAAGACAGAGATTCAGGATGTTTGAATTTTAGGAAGTCACAAGAGACAAAAACCATGGTATTGAAATGCCTTAAGAAGTTAGGGCCCTATTTCTATCATTTTTTTCTGGTTTGAGACTCAGGTACAAGTTGCACATCAAATACACACACACACACACGCGCGCACACACACACACACACACACACACACACACACTACAATGTTTCACTCTTCTAAGAGTCCTGTACATAACATAACTCAAGCCCAAATAATTTAACATCTCTAGTTCCAGCATTATGCATGAACACTACTGTTCATCCTGCCTCATGAAGCCTGCGTAAAATTGTTTCTACGCATGTTATGAAGACACAGAAATCATTCATTGGGAGTTTTATCATTGGTACAATATAACATACATGATACAAGGATAGAAAACCACTGATGTAATGAAAGCCACTAGTGGTAAATTAAATCCAAATGAATTCCAATTAAAAATAAAACATACATTGTTAAAAAAAAGGGGGAAGCAACCATTGGAAGGAGCTACTGGAGGAAGGGATATATTGTCACCCTATGGAAGTTTTATATCCATTTGGGTTGCCCTTTGGGAGATGCGGCTTACTCACACGTTAGTCAAATAGAAGCCAGGGGATGGAGGTTCATGGTCTGTGCCACACTGCTTACACTGGGACAGTGATTCTCAGCCAGGATGGCATGGCACCCCGGGTTACCTTGAGATATTTTCAATGGCGCTATGTAATATTCGCACTATTAGGTCTGCAATGGAAATTCTCACCTAGAGATAGAATAGTCTCACCTACACAAACCTAGATTCCCACCTAGATAAACCCAGTGGGCAGAACATATGCCTTCCCCTTTTCCCTTGTCTCTCCACCCCCAGAATGGGTATGTTGATAGACACTCAGGAAGCTGGCCTGAAGCATTTGATTAGCTAGAAAATGCAGCTGCATAAGTCCCACCTGTGCTAACTGATGTGCCACAGCATCGTCTCTCAAGACTTCACTGGGCGTGGCACGTGAAAGGCACCTCCTTAACCGGTGTTATGTGCTCTGGAAGCCTAAGAGCTTGATGCCCCAAGACAAAGAAATGAGACGTTCCATGGAGGGTGTGCTTTTCAGACCTCATCTGTAGACCACGTACTGCCATTTCCAGGCCCAGGAGACAAGCAGACTAGGGTGGGAATGGATAGATCTGAGGAGCTGGCATGATATGTGACTGCACAACTTTGAGATGGACAGATCCTTGAGATTTGTGCTGAGCTGCCTCCATTATCTGCGTGACAAGTCACCAGCATGAGGGCACCCAGACCATTGAGAAGTGGATAGAAATTGTCATCTGACATCTCAAAATGCCTGTCAGGCTCCAGCCCCTAGTTTGTTGCTAACTGCTTAAGCATGGTTAAGTCCACAGCTATACTGGCCATTTGGATCATGTACTCTGCCATCTAGAAGAGGTTAGCACCATAGCTCATCCACTTCACCATCACAGGGTTTCTTATGCCTGGATTTGCCAGTACTGTACTGCATTTCCAAAGCGTATGAGTTTCATTCAAGGCACCCAAGTACATTTCTGGCAAGAGCCCAGCACACATGGTTTGAATGCTTATAATGTTTAAAAATGTTTATTTTCTTGGTTTTTAACCACGTTAAAAGCTTTTCCCTTACATTACTAGGTGGTGTCTTGCTCCTAACCTGTGTCCCTGTGCTGGAAGCAGTTAACCAAGACATTCCTTACAAGAATGCTCTGATGGTTGTGGTATTCAGGAGACTGAGTGTTGGAGGCATGATTGGGATGTAAGAGGTCAGGGCTTGACCCTGGGGGGTCCCCACACAGAGGATCAGGGACTTCGGGTAGTTTGGGAAAGCTTCTGCCCCCTGACCATAGTTATGGAGCTGCAAAAAAGCCATTTTTTCTCCTCTCACTTCTGTCAGTGCCTGGAGAGATTACCGTTGTCCTGCTCTAGTCATGTAACTGCTCTGGTACCACCAGGTCTTCCATCTGTGCTCAAGGTCTCCTGGGTTTTTGCAAGAAGTCAAGCTCCTGATGCCAAAGCATAGGACAGACCCAGTCTTGCCCCAGCTGGGCTATCGCAATCACTGCAAACTCCTGCTTTTTCCTTTGCCATGCTAATCCATTATACACCCTTTCTATCCAACACCAGACTGCAAACACAAGAGTAAAAAACAGTATCTGCCTTGCAAAACTTGGAATGATCGCATACAACATCAAATTAAACACACCAGGAAAAAATGTGACCATCCAAACACAGGGGCTGGTTATGGGGCTGGGTCACATGAATTTTGAGGAGAGGTGGAGGTGACAGTGGTTTCAAAGAGGGTGGAGCTAGATTGTTCACAGTAATGATGGATGAAAAACAAGGAGCAATTGTCTCAAGTTGCAGCAAGAGATGTTTTCATTGGAAATTAGGAAAAACCTTCTCACTAGAAGGGTAGTGAAGCACTGGAACAGGTTACCTATAAAGATGGTCCTAGTCCATGTGGGCACTAACGATGTGGCCAGGAGGAGCCCTGATCGCCTGATGGAGGACTACCACGCTCCGGGGTGCATGCTGAAGGAGATGGGCGCACAGGTTGTTTTCTCTTCTATCCTGCCAGTGAATGGACGAGGCAGATGGCATGAAACGTGCATCGCGGAGACCAACTGGCAGCTGCAGACATGGTGCTTCAAGGAGGGCTTTGGCTTCCTCAGCCACAACCGGCACATCACGACGAGAGACATGCTGGGATGGGACGGGCTTCACCTTTCCCCTAAAGGTAGGCGTGTGTTCTCTTCTAGGTTGGCGGACCTCCTCCGGCGGGCTTTAAACTAGGCTCGTCGGGGGAAGGGGAAGATGAGGGCGGAGGAAACATCAGACTGCCAGACCAAACAGCACCCACAACTACAGCCCAGCCCAGACCGACGAGCGAAGCAATCAAACAGGTAAGAGGGAGGGGCCAGGGTAACGCTGGGACTAGGGGGTCAGTACACACACCCACAGGAGGCCTCAAATGCCTCTACACAAACGCTCATAGTATGGGCAACAAGCAGGAGGAACTCACCCTCCTGCTGGCTGACACCAGCCCGGACATAGTGGGGATTACAGAAACGTGGTGGAACGAAACGCATGATTGGGCGATCAATGTCAAGGGCTATAGGCTGTACAGGAGGGACAGGACAGGAAAAAGAGGTGGGGGCGTGGCGCTCTACATTAAGGAGGAATACACTTCCTTGTTAATTAGCAAGGAGTCAGGGGAGGGGCACTCTGAAGTGCTTTGGGTTAGAGGACAAGGCAGTTGAGGGGAAAGGGATTTAACGGTGGGAGTCTACTACAGACCACCCAACCAAGGGGAAGAGCTTGACCAGGAATTCTTGGGTCAGCTCACAGAGGTAGTGAAGGCTAAGGATGTGGCAGTCATGGGGGACCTGAACTTCCCGGACATCTGCTGGGAAGAGCAGTCAGCCAGGTCTGAAGGCTCACGTAGGTTTTTGGCCAGAGTGCAGGACCTCCATCTAACCCAGGAAGTGCACAGCCCCACCAGGGGAGACGCCTTGTTGGACCTAGTGCTGCCCACAGGTGATGACCTGGTGAGCGGGCTGCGGGTGCTCGACCACCTGGGAGACAGTGATCATCGCCTGCTGGAATTCACCATCCAGCGCAAGGTGGCAAAGGCGTGCAGTAAGGCAGCGGCCCTAAATTTTAGGAGGGCAGACTTCAGCGAGCTAAGGAGGATAGTTGGAGAAGCGCTGAGGTCCCGGAGGGGAGGGGAGCCAGGTGTCCAAGGAGAGTGGTCGCTCCGTAAGGAGACGATCCTCCAAGCCCAAAGGAAGGTAATCCCAACGAGGATCAAAGGGAGCAGGAGAGCACACAAGCCTCCGTGGCTCACCAGAACCATCTGGGAGTGTCTCCTTGCCAAAAAGGAGGCTTACACCCAATGGAAGGAAGGGGTCATCAGCAGGGAGGGCTATTCTGTAGTTGCTCGGGGATGTAGGGAGATAGTTAGGAAGGCCAAGGCAGAGATGGAACTGGGGCTAGCTTCCCAGATTAAGGACATTAAGAAGCCCTTTTTTAAATACATAAGGGGTAAAAAGAAGGTCCCGGGTAATGTGAGGCCCTTGCAAGATGCCATGGGAATCTTGGTCGTCACACCAGACGGCAAAGCTAACATGTTTAACGATTTCTTTGCCTCCGTCTTCCTAAGTAGGGACCAGTACAGCCACCTCCCTGCTGGGCCCCCCTCGGGCCCCAGGGGAGGCACACCTGGGGCACGGGTTAGTGAGGATTTAGTTAGGGAGCTTCTGGAGAGGTTGGACGTATTCAAGTCAGCCGGCCCGGATAATCTGCACCCTAGAGTTCTAAAGGAACTGGCCAAGGTCATTGCAAGTCCCCTGGCACAACTTATGAGCACTCGTGGTGCTCTGGTGAGGTACCAGAGGATTGGAAGAGGGCCAACATGGTCCCCATCTTCAAACAAGGCAGGAAGGAGGACCCGAGAAACTATAGGCTGGTTAGTCTTACCTCGATCCTAGGCAAGCTGTTCAAGAAAATTATGCTGGCACACATCCAGGAGGGGCCAGCAGGGGACTGCATGCTTAGGGGCAACCAACACTGGTTCATCATTGGCAGGTCCTGTCAGACCAACCTGGTGGCCTTTTACGATCAGATCACCAGCTCGTTAGACGCAGCGGTAGCAGTGGATATAATCTTCCTGGACTTCCGGAAGGCTTTTGACACTGTCTCTCACCCTGTTCTCATTAAGAAACTGGGGGGGCTGTGGTGTAGACACCCACACAGTCAAATGTGTCGCCAACTGGCTGGAGGGCCGCACCCAGAGGGTGGTAGTGGATGGGTCCTTCTCAACCTGGAAGGACGTGGGCAGTGGGGTTCCGCAGGGCTCAGTCCTCGGGCCCGCACTGTTCAACATCTTCATCAGTGACTTGGATGAGGGGGTAAAAAGCACCCTGTTCAAATATGCTGATAACACTAAGATGTGGGGGGACGTGGGCACATTGGAGGGATGCAACAGGCTACAATCAGACCTAGACAGGTTACAAGGGTGGGCAGACGAGAATAGGATGGGCTTCAACACAGACAAGTGCAAGGTGATGCACCTCAGGAGGAAAAACCGGCACCATACCTACAGGTTGGGGAACTCCCCTCTTGTCAGCACAGAGGCAGAAAAGGATCTGGGGGTCATCATTGACTCCAAGATGAACATGGGCCGGCAGTGTGGGGAGGCAGTCAGGAAGGCCAACCGCACCTTGTCATGCATCCACAGATGCATCTCGAGCACGTCCAAGGTGGTGATCCTCCCCCTCTATGTGGCAATGGTCAGGCCGCAGCTGGAGTATTGCGTCCAGTTCTGGGTGCCACACTTCAAGAGGGATGTTGACAGCATGGAGAGGGTCCAGAGGAGGGCCACTCATATGATCAGGGGACAGCAGGGCAGGCCCTATACGGACAGGATGCGGGACCTGAACCTGTTCCGCCTCCAAAAGAGAAGGCTGAGGGGGGATCTTGTGGCCTGTTATAAACTAGTCAGGGGGGATCAGCAGGCATTGGGGAAGTCACTGTTTCCCCGAGCACCACCAGGAGTGACCAGGAATAACGGTCACAAGCTGGCAGAGGGTAGGTTTAGGTTAGATATCACAAGGCGCTACTTCACGGTCAGGGCGGCTAGGGTCTGGAACCAGCTTCCAAGAGAAGTGGTGCAGGCTCCTACCCTGGGGGTGTTTCAGAGGAGGTTAGATGAACTTCTTCTTGGGGTCATTTAACCCCAGTATTCTTTCCTGCCATGGCAGGGGGTTGGACTAGATGATCTGCTCAGGTCCCTTCCGACCCTAGAAACTATGAAACTATGAAACTACTGTGGTGGAATCTCCATCTTTGGAGGTTTTTAAGATCTGGCCAGAAAAGCCTTGGCTGTAAATATCTAATTGGGGCTGTCCTGCTTTGAGCGGGGGTTGGACTAGTTGACCTCCTGAGGTCCTTTTCAACCCTACTTTTCTATGATTTTATGAATATCAAATTAAACATGCAGACAAAAGGTGACCATCCAACCACAGGCTCCCACCACCTTAATTCAGCATTGTTTTGTGGGTTAGTCACAAATGTTGTTGACCTCCTCATTTACACGTTTTAACCTACATTTGGTAGTAAACCTAGCAAATAACTTTAGACTATTTTGCCCCATGCCTAACTTTAGTTGGTCTAAGTTAATAGTGCAGTTGGTGGAAATGGTCATGATTCCTATGACTGAAACACTGTGGACCTGCCCATCAATGGTGAGGCTTTCAGTAGTTGACTATTGTTCCAGGTACCAGCTTTAACTCTCTCAATCGCTTCAGTTTCTTTTAGAGTTATATAGTCAACATCTTACTCACTGAACAAATGAAAACACATTCAATCAGGGTTGCGCTGACAAAGATTTCCTTGGCCAATAACAATGGCCCATTATTAACCAGCCATATCGGCCAATACCAATCCAATAGCTGACTTACAGGAATGCAGCCCAGAAACTTGGAGAGCAGTGTCTGGCCACTAAGGCTGTTAGGGTGAAGTGGCATATGGGGTGCAGATTGAGGCCCCCACGGTGAGGGAGGTATTGTGGTGGAGGCAGGAGTAGGCACTGCCCAGCCAGGGCAATGAATGCATCCTTCAGAGTGGCACCGAGCTGCGGGTGATTTGACTGGGGGGTAAGAAGCTCGCAGGGAGATCCCTGCTGCTGTGTGCACCCACTGGGGAGGCATGGGGGACATGTGCCCCTCTGGGTTTGTGCGCAGGGCAAAGGTGGGCTCCCTGCTGCTTGCTTGGGCCCCAGGGCTGCACTGGCCTTTCCCAGAGGTGGGGTTGGGCCAGTGCTGCGCGAAAGCAGGTGGGGGCCCAGAGGGCAGCGGCCACACTGGGAGAGATGGCTATGGTGAATTTTTGCGTGGCTATAGCCCACCCCATACCCATCCCTCCCAGCCCTATACCCAGCCACTCCACACCCAGCACTGGTCCAGGCCCACCACTGGGAAGAACCCAGCACAGCCCCTGGCCACAAGCCCACAGCAGGCAGCCTACCCTCACCCTTTGCACAAATCCAGGGGGGGCATATGCCCCCCATGCCTCCTCTGGGGGCACACGCAGTGGCAGGGAGCCCCTCCTCCCCCCTCCAAATGAGCCACCCACAGTTCTGTCCTGCTCCCAGGGTTGCGTTCAATGCCCATGATGGACATCATCTGCCCCTGCCCCACTCCCTCCCTCACCGTGGGGGCCTCAATTTTCTCTCCCCATGTCCCTTCCTCTCCACTGACTTACCGGCCAGACACTGATCTCCAAGTTACTGGGCTGCATTCCTGGCCATGTGCATGGTAGCTGTGTGCATGCATGCAGCTGTTATCAATTATATTATTGGCTAAACCAGCCAAAAAAAGCTGATTGCCGATAATGTTGATTTTCCTTTTTTAAGTTCCAATCCAATATGCCATTGATATATCCATGTACCTCTACACTCAACCTTTCCCCACATAAAATACTCATTCTCACACATGACACAGTCGGATTACAGCACCCTTCTTCTGATGCATCCAACACAAACTGATCAGGTTTGCAACTGGTGACATGTGTTAACCTGGCTGGTACATAATGAACTGGTGTCCATGAAGAGTGTTTCCTTAGAAGCCATGTGTGCCCCTTCTCACGGTCAAATCCTGACCAGCCAAGCACCTAACCAATAGGGACAACTGGAATTCCAAGGACCCAAGTATAAAATGCACAAACTATCATGGAACGTGGACTTAGTGGGGTTACTCATCATGGGCTTTAGTTTCGGGATTTACCCTCTTGGCCATTTCCCCATTTTCAAATGCTCTCTCTCACATCAGTGCTTAAACCAGTTTCCCTTGGGTGTGTAGTAATACTCATGACATATTTTGTTGCAGATCCTATTATTCGTAGGTCAGTGTTTTCCCCGTTTTTCCCTTGAAGGGTTTCTAGTACAGCTATGGTCCATACTGTCACTCAGTGAATTGTAGCCTGCACAGTATTAATAGGGCTGTGCAAAATGGCACTGTTTCATTTTGACTTCCAATTTGTGGGACAGTATTTTGTTTCAAGTTTCATTTAATTTCTAAAGCACCTTCCATTTCATTTCACCAAAACTGTTTCACCGTTTCAACGCAAGTTTCGACATTTCACCCATAGACTATACTGGGGAGACACAAAACTGTCTAAAACTGTCATTTATTGGCAGATTTGGATTAAAACAACAGGAAGGGTACCTCCTTCTGAGGGCATGAAGCCTGCCATGTTTCAAGGAGATAGGTGCAGGGGTTTCTGGGAAACTGCACTTCAAGCTGCTGACAAGCAAATCTCATGTCGTGTGTGTTAAGCCACAGCAGTGTGAAAACTTCTGGGACTGTAGCCCCTGCTGAGGCCATGAAACTGGTCAGGTTTCAAGGAGATAGGTTTCTGGGAAATTGCACCTCAAACTGCAAAACTTGTGACATTTGACTGTGTGTGTGCGCTAAGGCAGAGCTGTTTTTCCATCCCTCCCCCAAAGCACTAAGATTGGAAGGGACCTTAGGGGAGGATCACAGTCACTGGCCAGCTACACATGTCAATATCAGAGCAGTCCTTCCCCGTCTTCCCCCTCTCTCTCCTTACTTTCTCCTTACTTTCTTCAAAACTTGAAACGTTTTGAAACTTTCAAAATGTTTCAATTGCCCTCATTTTGTTTTGAGGCTGGTTCAAAGCTTTTCATTTTGTTTAGATTTCACAGTTTCAAGCTTGAAATGAGTTGACACAGCATCGAAGAGAAACACCTGGTGAAATTTCACACAGCCCTATTAATTACATACTGATTCTAGAATCCATCAGTTCCAGGGTTTGCCAAATGGTAACTAATTCTTTACACTCTCTGGGTCCATGGCACTTATCAAGGTACCTTAGACTACTTTGTCCCATTCCTAAATTAATTTGCTCTATGTCTGTAGTCCAATTGGTGGAACTGGTCATGATTCCTATTACTGAAATATTGTGGACCTGCCCATAAACAGGGAGTCTTTCAGTCATTGACTACTCCACCAGATCCCAGCTTTTAGTCTGTTGAGCTCTTTGTTGTCTATCATAGTTACATATTAGGGCTGTGCAAAGCTTTGATCACTGATACGATTTGGTGGCATTTCGGCCCAATTTGGTGGCCAAATCTCTGAATCTGACTCCAATCAGGAGACCCTTTAATATCTCCTAATCAGATTGGAACCGTCTAAATTGATTTGCAGAGGTGTGGAAAGATTTCATGATTCAGATATAGACACAGCTTTAAATGTTTGTTCTACGTAGTTCAAGGTACCAGGCAGCTCATGAACGCTGCAATGCTGGGGTGGATGGCGCTTCCCATGGGAGTGCGCCCCTCCCCCCCCGCCCCCGCATGCTTGGTGGTGAACCTTGAAGTGGATCAAAAACACTTCTGGTCCACTACTGGGTCTGACAGGGAGTGTGTGGGGCGGCCCCATGCACCATCCCGGCTCAGCGATGGGTTCCTCCTGGGTCTGAGGGGGGCACCCAGTGTCCTCCTGCTGCTGATTGCTGAGCTGGGATGGCTTGCGGGGGCCCCCATGTGTTCCCCGGCAGACCTGGAAGTGGACCAGAAGTACTTCCGTTCCACTCCTGGGTTCATCGCTGAGCATTCCTGGCGGTGGGTGGGGCATGCTCCTCTGGGACACTCCATCCTCCCCACCATCACAGCATTCACAAGCTGTACCTGGTAACTCGAGGTATGTAGAAAAAACATTTAAAGCTGCATCTACGTCCTAATCTCTGACTCTCCAAATCACCATCGAATCTTCAGATTCAGATTTGGCCAAATCACCTCAGGGACAGTCATTTGAATGAACAAATCAAATCAATGTCACCAAATCTGAATCAAATACAGACCATTTTCTACTCCCCTATAACATATTCAACATCTTGTTGACTAAACAAATGAAAAAACATTCAAACTTTCCCTACATAAAATACTCATTGTGACTTGATAGTTTTCTGATTAGAGCACACTCTTGCTGACACATCCAGGACATTTCATTCATCCATCCAGGGGCTTCTATCTAGTGCCTCTCTAGGTCTCTCTAGTGCCTCTCCTGTACAGGTCCCCAAAGCTGGGACTGAAAACACATCTCTGTCACTAGGGAGACCTGCACTGCAATCCCGAGGGCTCACATAGCCCAGTTCCTCCAGAGACCTCAAAGCCCTTTGTGAGCAAGGAAACCAACAGGAAAATACCAGTCTCCTCCTCTTACACAACTTCTGCCTTTCGCCTAGATTTAATACCATTCTCTTCAATATAACTGCTAGAACAGTCCCAGCACTTGAGCTTGACAGAAAACAATCCTAGGGTGGTCAGTATGGCAGGTCATTTAGCAATGGCAAGGCAAATTTGACACCTGAATCCTTGTATTGGGTAGCAGTGAAATGTGCCGACTTTTGGATACAAAAGCATCTGAGGTGGTTCCAGAAGGCTTTATAGGAGACTGAGCTGGATGAAGATAGGTTAAGGCTTGCTTTCAGGTACCTGTCACATTGGGAAATGACAGAGATTGGGAAAGGCTCTGGGAAGTTTTCAGAGTTTTATTGCTAGTATTGTGGATGTGAAAAACGTGACAAAATACAGAAAACTTGTCATTCACCTTCTCTTTTCCATACATGAAGGCTTTTGGTGGGTAGGTGTATGCTAACTCCACTTAGCTTTTTTTATATACATATTTATTTTTTGTAATACAGGTGGTACTATTTTTAAATGATATTATTACTTCTAATTCTCAGTACCACATTCCTATTTCTTGTGTGTATGTTTGTTTGGGTTTTAGGCAATTTTTATGTATATCTTTTTACTTAGTTGTGGAAAGCCAATAATGTATGTTAATAATTTCATCATAAGTCCAATATTCTGTTAAAACAAGTACTGAGATTCTCAGAGAAGTAGGCTGAGGCATTTTGTACAAGTCTCTGTGAATGTACGAAAGGAAGGTGAGAAGGAGAGCTTAATAGGCCAGCTGTCACCAAAAACCCAGTCTTTTCACATCTACTTCCAAGTGGTTTGTATTTTCATAGTCACCAAATGCTTTGGGGCACATTCTTCATAGTGCATAAGTACCTACAAATACAGGTAGGCACCCGGAGAGACTATCAAAAGCATCTTGATTCCAATCTCCATTGAATTTATTCCTACCTGAGATTTGATGGAGTTAATTAATAGATATAAGCAATGCCACTGTTTAGTTAGGCTTATACATGTGTTGGCTTTGGTTATACCTTGCCACACTTGCTAAGAAGTGATGTGGTGAACCTTCAGGCTCATCCTTTTGATTATTTGTTCAGTGTTTGTTCATCCTGGCATCCATAGAGAGTAACAGGGTCTAGTTCAAGGAAACATTATTGGGTCTGGAGCACAAAAACAGTCCAACAGCAACCCCATGTTGTAGCCTTTCAGATTAAGATATATGCATATATAGACTGGGAGTCACATTCAACCAAACATGACAAGGCTGTGTAACACTTCATTCCAAAAGGAGACCTGTGAATGATAGGAGACACTAGAAGATTGTGCTAATATTATTCCTAGGGCATTTTTGCCAATTGTTATTATATGGAGAAGTTGTATGGAGAAATAGCTTCATTGTAGAAAAGTCAGAATGTCAAAAGCATTGCTGTAGATTTATTAAATCTATGTTTAAGTATGCTTTTAAGGGCTTTGTCACAATGCCCCGTGGTTTCTTGTGTTTTCCCTTAGTAAAAATCATCCCCAAAGACACTTTAAACATTCTGCAATCTGTTTTACCACTTTGCTATTTCCTTCATCCTTATACCATCTTCCCCCCAAAGGAGGGACGAGCTATGGAGTCTATGGGAGAGGACAACCACACGGCCGTGACAGAATTCATCCTGCTGGGATTCGGGAGTGGTGCTGGCACTCAGGTGCTGCCTTTTGTGGTGTTCCTTGTGATTTACACGGCAACCGTGCTAGGGAACACTATGATGGTTCTCATGATTCGAATCGACCCTCACCTTCACACCCCTATGTATTTCTTCCTCATGAACCTGTCGCTGCTAGACCTCTGCTACCCCTCAACTATTGCCCCCAAAGCCATGGCCACCTTCCTACAAGGCAACAAAACCATTTCCTACTATGGATGTGCTGCTCAGTTGTTCTTTTTTATTCTCTTTATCACCACAGAGGCCTTTATCCTGGCAGCAATGGCATATGATCGCTACATAGCCATCTGCAACCCACTCCTCTATCCTGTCACCATGTCCAAAAGGGCCTGTGTTCAGTTAATTTTGGGCTCCTACATCAGTGGTGGCACCAGTTCTATTATGCAAACCAGCTTCACCTTTGCACTGAGCTACTGTGGGCCTAAAGAGATCAACCATTTCTTCTGTGACATTCTCCCCTTGCTAAGCTTGTCCTGCACTGATAAGCACATCAATGTACTGCTAATGTTTGTTTCATCTGGCCTCATCATAGTGAGCACCTCAGGAATCATCCTCATCTCCTATGCCTACATCATCTATGCCATTCTCAGGATTCGCTCTGCCAAGGGCAGGCTCAAGACCTTATCCACCTGCTCCTCCCACATGGTGGCTGTGGCTTTGTTTTTTGGGACTGCTTCCTTTATGTATGCCCAGCCGGGTTCTCAGTCGTCCCCACATCGGAGCAAGGTGGTGTCTGTGTTTTATACCCTTGTTACTCCCATGCTGAATCCCTTCATCTACAGCCTCAGGAACAAGGATGTAAAAGATGCTTTGAAGAGAATCATAGGTAGGAAAATTCTAATGTTAGAAAAGCATTAATCTGTCCTTCTGTCTGTCCATAACACTTTTTTCGCACTCTGATTGGTTTTCTGAAACAACCAATTAGAGTGCACCAACACTGTTCCAGACAGGAGGCGGCGGCGTGGCCCCTCAGTTCCCGCTGTCATGGCGGTGTTATCCCCGCTGTCCCCAAGTAAGGCTGGAGCAGGGGAATAAGGACAGTGGGACTGGAGGCGGTGGCAACATGAGGTGCTGGCCAGTGGGGATGGGGGGATTGTGGGGCAAGCTTGCCCTCCTCCCCGTCCCTGGGATGAGGTGGAGTGGCAGGGGGGAGCTCATGGAGCCAGACCGGGGGCACACAGGGCTGGAGGAAGAGCAGCGCAGGGCAGTGGGTGGCGGCGCTCCGACACCTCCTCCCCCCTCATTCTTGGTGGGCAATTGGCTAGTTATTTAAAATAAGCCTCTTCTATGAATGTAGAACTAAACTGCACTTCAGAGCAACCAAATCAGACCTTACTAAGATGTATTTGCATGCTTCTGTTCATCTGTTTGTCTCTACATTATTTTCATTCACAACCATTTTCCCTTTATATTCATATTCATATCTAGCTGCCTTTTTTAGAGCTTTCCTAAATAATGCTGCATCATTATAGGTATAAATGTTTTATTACCCCATATTTTTAAATTATCTTTCCTAGGCAGCACGCAGTGAGTTCGAAATAGGCCCATCCCCCACTTTTGTTGATTCTTAGGTGTTAGGTCTTCGCCTAACATTGTGGCTGAGCTGATATGTTCCCCTGTGTCCCCCTTTAATGTTTTACAGAACTTGTGTCTCCACATATCTGTATTGCTGAGCCCCGCTGTACATTTGTTTGCTGTATGGCTGGGCCTGACACATTTTGGGCCTGGCACAGGTTGTTTGTGTGGCTCTGTGTCCCAACCAATGCAGCATGGTTGGCGCTGGTTGCTGGTCAGGCTCTTTTGCTGTTTGGCTGATTTTTTTTGAGTTCTCCTGCAGTTTCCTAACCCAGCAGAACTTGGATTACTTTGTACATCCTGCACATAAAATAGCTCATGCCCAAATAATTTAACATCTCTAGTTCTAGCATTATGCATGAACACTACTGTTCATCCTGCCTCATGAAACCTGCGTAAAATTGTTTCTACGCATGTTATGAAGACACAGAAATCATTCATTGGGGAGTTTTATCATTGGTACAATATAGCATACATGATACAAGGATAGAAAACCATTCATGTAATGAAAGCCATTAGTGGTAAATTAGATCCAAATCAATTCCAATTAAAAACAAGACACACATTGTTAAAAAAAGAAGGGAAGCAACCACTGGAAGGAGCTACTGGAGGAAGGGATATATTGTCACCCTATGGAGTCTTAAATCCATATTGGGATCCCATCTGGGAGATGTGGCTTACTCACAAGTTAGTCAAATAGAAGCCAGGGAATGGAGGTTCATGGTCTGTGCCACATTGCTTACACTGGGACAGTGATTCTCAGCCAGGATGGCATGGCACCCCAGGTTACCTTGAGATATTTTCAACGGTGCCATGTAATATTCGCACTATTAGGTCTGCAATGGAAATTCTCACCTAGAGATAGAATAGTCTCACCTACACAAACCTAGATTCCCACCTAGATAAACCCAGTGGGCAGAACATATGCCTTCCCCTTTTCCCTTGTCTCTCCACCCCCAGAATGGGTATGTTGATAGACACTCAGGAAGCTGGCCTGAAGCATTTGATTAGCTAGAAAATGCAGCTGCATAAGTCCCACCTGTGCTAACTGATGTGCCACAGCATCGTCTCTCAAGACTTCACTGGGCGTGGCACGTGAAAGGTACCTCCTTAACCGGTGTTATGTGCTCTGGAAGCCTAAGAGCTTGATGCCCCAAGACAAAGAAATGAGACGTTCCATGGAGGGTGTGCTTTTCAGACCTCATCTGTAGACCACGTACTGCCATTTCCAGGCCCAGGAGACAAGCAGACTAGGGTGGGAATGGATAGATCTGAGGAGCTGGCATGATATGTGACTGCACAACTTTGAGATGGGTAGATCCTTGAGCTTTGTGCTGAGCTGCCTCCATTATCTGCGTGACAAGTCACCAGCATGAGGGCACCCAGACCATTGAGAAGTGGGTAGAAATTGTCATCTGACATCTCAAAATGCCTGTCAGGCTCCAGCCCCTAGTTTGTTGCTAACTGCTTAAGCATGGTTAAGTCCACAGCTATACTGGCCATTTGGATCATGTACTCTGCCATCTAGAAGAGGTTAGCACCATAGCTCATCCACTTCACCATCACAGGGTTTCTTATGCCTGGATTTGCCAGTACTGTACTGCATTTCCAAAGCGTATGAGTTTCATTCAAGGCACCCAAGTACATTTCTGGCAAGAGCCCAGCACACATGGTTTGAATGCTTATAATGTTTAAAAATGTTTATTTTCTTGGTTTTTAACCACATTAAAAGCTTTTCCCTTACATTACTAGGTGGTGTCTTGCTCCTAACCTGTGTCCCTGTGCTGGAAGCAGTTAACCAAGACATTCCTTACAAGAATGCTCTGATGGTTGTGGTATTCAGGAGACTGAGTGTTGGAGGCATGATTGGGATGTAAGAGGTCAGGGCTTGACCCTGGGGGGTCCCCACACAGAGGATCAGGGACTTCGGGTAGTTTGGGAAAGCTTCTGCCCCCTGACCATAGTTATGGAGCTGCAAAAAAGCCATTTTTTCTCCCCTCACCCCTGTCAGTGCCTGGAGAGATTACCGTTGTCCTGCTCTAGTCATGTAACTGCTCTGGTACCACCAGGTCTTCCATCTGTGCTCAAGGCCTCCTGGGTTTTTGCAAGAAGTCAAGCTCCTGATGCCAAAGCATAGGACAGACCCAGTCTTGCCCCAACTGGGCTACCGCAATCACTGCAAACTCCTGCTTTTTCCTTTGCCATTCTAATCCATTATACATCCTTTCTATCCAACACCAGACTGCAAACACAAGAGTACAAAACAGTATCTGCCTTTCAAAACTTGGAATGATCGCATACAACATCAAATTAAACAACCCAGGAAAAAATGTGACCATCCAAACACAGAGGCTGGTTATGGGGCTGGGTCACATGAATTTTGAGGAGTGATGGAGGTGACAGTGGTTTCAAAGAGGGTGGTGCTAGATTGTTCACAGTAATGATGGATGAAAAACAAGGAGCAATTGTCTCAAGTTGCAGCAAGAGCTGTTTTTGTTGGAAATTAGGAAAAACTTTCTCACTAGAAGGGTAGTGAAGCACTGGAACAGTTTACCTATAGAGATGGTGGTATCTCCACCCTTGGAGGTTTTTAAGATGTGGCCAGAAAAGCCTTGGCTGTGATGATCTAATTGGGGCTGTCCTGCTTTGAGCGGGGGTTGGACTAGATGACCTCCCGAGGTCCTTTTCAACCCAATTTGGTGGCCGAATCTCTGAATCTGACTCCAATCAGGAGACCCTTTAATTTCTCCTCATCAAATTGGAATCCTCTGAATTGATTTGCAGAGATTTGGAAAGATTCGGTGATTCAGATATAGACACAGCTTTAAATGCTTTTGCTACGTAGCTCAAGGTACCAGGCAGCTCATGAACGCTGCAATGCTGGGGTGGATGGAGCTTCCCATAGGAGTGCACCCACCCCCTCCACCCACATGCTTGGTGGTGAACCTGGAAGTGGATCAAAAACACTTCTGGCCCACTTATGGGTCTGACGGGGAGTGCGTGGGGCAGCCCCATGCACCATCCCGGCTCAGCGATGGGTTCCTCCTGGGTCTGAGGGGCATACCTAGGGTCCCCCTACTGCTGATCACTGAGCTGGGATGGTGTGGGGGGGCCCCCACGTGCTCCCTGGCAGACCCAGAAGTGGACCAGAAGTACTTCCATTCCACTCCTGGGTTCATCACTGAGCACGCGGGGCAGGAGGTGCCACGCTCCTCTGGGACACTCCATCCTCCCCACCATCACAGCATTCACAAGCTGCACCTGGTACCTCGAGGTATGTAGAAAAAACATTTAAAGCTGCATCTATGTCCAAATCTCTATCCTCCAAATCAGCATCAAATCTTCAGATTCAGATCAGGCCAAATCACACCATTTTGTACTCCCCTATTACATATTCAACGTCTTGTTGACTGAATAAATGAAAAAACATTCAAACTTTCCCTACATAAAATACTCATTGTGACTTGATAGTTTTCTGATTAGAGCACACTCTTGCTGACACATCCAGGACAAACTGATCATGTTGGCAAATGATGCCATGTGCTCAACTGGGATATAATGAACTGGTTTCCATCCAGGGTGTTGCTTAAGATGCCATTTGTGCCCCTTCCAGGCCCCACTCCTGACCAGCCAAGCACCTATCTGATAGGAACGACTGCATAGATCTCTTGTTCTTTAACTTCTCCAAGGACCCAAATATAAAATTCACAAGCTGGCACAGCACATGGCCTTAGCTGGATCACCCACATTGGGCTTCAGTCTGGGAGTTTAACCCTCTTGTCCACTTGCCCATTTTCACAGGCTGTCACGTATCAATGCTCAAACCACTTTGGCTTTTGGGTGCATCTTAATAGACAGGAGACATTTTGTCCCAGCTCATAGAATTCATGGGTCACTGTTTTCCCTTCTTTCCCACAGGGACCTCTAACCTGGCCACAATTTATACTGTCACCTGATGCTTTTCAGCCACAATATTATTAATTATATGCTGACTCTAGAATCCTTCAGCTTCATGGACTACCAAACCACTAAGCTTATTCCTTACAATCTCTAGGTCCATACACTTCCAACTCCAGTTCCTCTACTATTTACTCGTAAACCTTGGCCAGTGCTACTATCTCCCTCTAACTTTCCTTTCAGGTTTTGATTACCAGTCATTATTTTCACCCAGAAACACAGGCAAGTAGGCAGACAGAGAAAGAGCAGAGGAAAGGGGAAAATATCCCCAGGGGAACATTAATGCCTACTTTCTCCGAGTGCCATTCATGTGAGTGAGACAATGTTCTCATTTCAGTCATCCAGGGGCTTCTATCTAGTGCCTCTCTAGGTCTGTCCTGTACAGGTCCACAAGGCTGGGACTGAAAACACATCTCTGTCACTAGGGAGACCTGCACTGCAATCCTGAGAGCTCACATAGCCCAGTTCCTCCAGAGACCTCAAAGCCCTTTGCGAGCAAGGAAAGCACCAGGAAAATACAAGTCCCCCCCCTCTTACACAGCTGCTGCCTTTTCACCAAATTTAATACCATTCTCTTCAATATAACTGCTAGAACTGTCCCAGCACTTGAGCTTGACAGAAAACAATCTTAGGCAGGTCATTTAGCAATGGCAAAGCAAATTTGATACCTGAATCCTTGTATTAGGTGGCAGTGAAATGTGCCGACTTTTGGATACAAAAACATCTGAGGTGGTTCCAGAAGGCTTTATAGGAGACTGAGCTGGATGAAGATAGGTTAAGGCTTGCTTTCAGGTACCTGTCACATTGGGAAATGACAGAGATTGGGAAAGGCTCTGGGAAGTTTTCAGAGTTTTATTGCTAGTATTGCGGATGTGAAAAACGTGACAAAACACATAAAACTTGTCATTCGCCTTCTCTTTTAGCTTTGTCTATAAATATATTTCTTTTTTGTAATACAGGTGGTACTATTTTTAAATGATATTATTACTTCTAATTCTCAGTACCATGTTCTTATTTCTTTTGTTTATGTTTGTTTGGGTTTTAGGCAATTTTTATGTAAATCTTTTTACTTAGTTGTGGAAAGCCAACACTGTATGTTAATAATTCCATCATAAATCCAATATCCTGTTAAAACAATTGATGAGATTCTCAGAGAAGTAGGCTGAGGCATTTTGTACAAGTCTCTGTGAATGTACGAAAGGAAGGTGAGAAGGAGAGCTTAATAGGCCAGTTGTCACCAAAAACACAGTCATTTCACATCTGCTTCTAGGAGGTTTGTATTTTTAGAGTCACCAAATGGTTTGGGGCACATTCTTCATAGTGCATAAGTACCTTCAAAAGAGGTAGGCACCCGGGGAGACATTCAAAAGCATCTTGATTCTAAACTCCATTGAATTCATTCCTACCTGAGATTTGATGGAGTTAATTAGTAGATATAGGCAATGCCACTGTTTGGTTAGGCTTATACATGTGTTGGCTTTGGTTATACCTTTGCCAAACATGCTAAGAAGTGATATGGTGAACCTTCAGGCTCATCCTTTTGATTATTTGTTCAGTGTTTGTTCATCCTGGCATCCATAGAGAGTAACAGGGTCTAGTTCAAGGAAACATTATTGGGTCTGGAGCACAAAAACAGTCCAACAGCAACCCCATGTTGTAGCCTTTCAGATTAAGATATATGCATATATAGACTGGGAGTCACATTCAACCAAACATGACAAGGCTGTGTAACACTTCATTCCAAAAGGAGACCTGTGAATGATAGGAGACACTAGAAGATTGTGCTAATATTATTCCTAGGGCATTTTTGCCAATTGTTATTATATGGAGAAGTTGTATGGAGAAATAGCTTCATTGTAGAAAAGTCAGAATGTCAAAAGCATTGCTGTAGATTTATTAAATCTATGTTTAAGTATGTTACTAATGGCTTTGTCACAATGCCCCGTGGTTTCTTGTGTTTTCCCTCAGTAAAAATCATCCCCAAAGGCACTTTAAGCATTCTGCAATCTGTTTTACCACTTTGCTATTTCCTTCATCCTTATACCATTTCCACCCCCAAGGAGGGACGAGCTATGGAGTCTATGGGAGAGGACAACCACACGGCCGTGACAGAATTCATCCTGCTGGGATTCTGGAGTGGTGCTGGCACTCAGGTGTTGCCCTTTGTGGTGTTCCTTGTGATTTACATGGCAACTGTGCTAGGGAACACCATGATGGTTCTCATGATTCGAATCGACCCTCACCTTCACACCCCCATGTATTTCTTCCTCATGAACCTGTCTCTCTTAGACCTCTGCTACTCCTCAACCATTGCCCCCAAAGCCATGGCCACCTTCCTACAAGGCAGCAAAACCATTTCCTACTATGGATGTGCTGCTCAGTTGTTCTTCTTTGCTCTCTTTATCACCACAGAGGCCTTTATCCTGGCAGCAATGGCATATGATCGCTACATAGCCATCTGCAACCCACTCCTCTATCCTGTCACCATGTCCAAAAGGGTCTGCGTTCAGCTCATCGTGGGCTCCTATATCGGTGGTGGCACCAATTCTATAGTGCAAACAAGCTTCACATTTGCATTGAGCTACTGTGGAGCTAAAGAAATCAACCATTTTTTCTGTGACGTTCCCCCCTTGCTAAGCCTGTCCTGCACAGATATGCACATCAATGAACTGGTAATGTTTGTTTTATCTGGCCTCCTCATAGTGAGCACCTCAGGAATCATCCTCATCTCCTATGCCTACATCATCTATGCCATTCTCAGGATTCGCTCTGCCAAGGGCAGGCTCAAGACCTTATCCACCTGCTCCTCCCACATGGTGGCTGTGGCTTTGTTTTTTGGGACTGCTTCCTTTATGTATGCCCAGCCGGGTTCTCAGTCTTCCCCACATCGGAGCAAGGTGGTGTCTGTGTTTTATACCCTTGTTACTCCCATGCTGAATCCCTTCATCTACAGCCTCAGGAACAAGGATGTAAAAGATGCTTTGAAGAGAATCATAGGTAGGAAAATTCTAATGTTAGAAAAGCATTAATCTGTCCTTCTGTCTGTCCATAACACTTTTTTCGCACTCTGATTGGTTTTCTGAAACAACCAATTAGAGTGCACCAACACTGTTCCAGACAGGAGGCGGCGGCGTGGCCCCTCAGTCCCTGCTGTCATGGCGGTGCTATCCCCGCTGTCCCCAAGTAAGGCTGGAGCAGGGGAACAAGGACAGTGGGACTGGAGGCGGTGGCAACATGAGGTGCTGGCCAGTGGGGATGGGGGGATTGTGGGGCAAGCTTGCCCTCCTCCCCGTCCCTGGGATGAGGTGGAGTGGCAGGGGGGAGCTCATGGAGCCAGACCGGGGGCACACAGGGCCGGAGGAAGAGCAGCGCAGGGCAGTGGGTGGCGGCGCTCCGACACCTCCTCCCCCCTCATTCTTGGTGGGCAATTGGCTAGTTATTTAAAATAAGCCTCTTCTATGAATGTAGAACTAAACTACACTTCAGAGCAACCAAATCAGACATTACTAAGACGGATTTGCATGCTTCTGTTCATCTGTTTGTCTCTACATTATTTTCATTCACAACCATTTTCCCTTTATATTCATATTCATATCTAGCTGCCTTTTTTAGAGCGCCCCTAAATAATGCTCAGGAACAAGGATTATAGGTATAAACCATCATTATAGGAATAAATGTTTTATTACCCCATATTTTTTTAATTATCTTTCCTAGGCAGCACCCAGTGAGTTGGGGCTTTTTTTAAAAGCTTTTTTTTAAAGCACTGTCAGCTGGGGCAGGCAGGGCAGCCATGGGGGGTGGGGCTGGGGGAGCAGCTAGGGGAGTGGAGGCTGGGGAGCAGGCAGGGGATGGGGCCTGGCAGGGGTCCCCCATGGTCCCCTCCATGGTCCCCGACTGGTTTATGTCAACAAACATCATTGGAACCTTTCAGGTTTTTTAAAAATACAACATGCTTTCACCTAAATCAGAAACCAGGCCTCTTGCTTATATCTGGAGCAATGGGGAAAAACTAAATTGACTCAAAATACTTGAGGAGTGTGGACTAGGCTCACACTAACGTACCTGAGAGAAGAGGCTCTGGCCCCAAGAGATTTCTACAGAGAAACTAGCTGTATACAATAGTTCCCAATCAGCATCCAATCAGTAGCCTGATAAGCGAGAGTTGCCTGTTGCAGCATTCCAATGAGGCTGCTTTTTGACTTGGGGCCTTGTGATGAGGTTAGAAAAGTTATTGAAGGTTGAGGCCACCTGGTCTGGTCTCTCTTTCTTCCTCCTGGGGCTACTGAAGCCTCAGCACTCATTTGGGAGCCATAGGGGCCTGCTTCCTATGGGGTAGGGTCTCCCCCCATTCTTCACTGATGAAGCAAACTGAACTTAAGTGAAGGGAAAGTCCAGGCAGAGGTAGGGAAAGTCTGTCTCAGGGCCTGAAACCCCTGTTCTCTCCCTCTCCTTTCCTCTTTTGTCTTCTGGGTTCTGAGTGGGATGATGCTGTGTGGAGGGCATCAATCCCTGCATCAGACTGGCCAAGGTTGAAGCCTGGCAGTTTTGCTGGCATGCTCTGGGCAAGGGCTGAGGGCCTGGCATGTTTTACTCGCTGTTGCAACATTTTTGGGTTCAGCATAGGTGTGTCTTTGAATGCCATCATATGTCTTGCTAGCTGCTTTGGCCACACAGGCCTCAAGGGGGAGGATACCATGAGTGTATCCTTCCACAGTTCAGGCTGCCCAAGACTGGGGTCCTGGCAGCTACCAAGCCATGCAGGCCTTGAGTGGGATGATGACACGAGAGTATCATTCCCTAACAGAGACTGACCAGGAAACAGAGTCCTGGTAGGCACTGTGTTGGGGATTGTAGTGTCTCAGCATGGTGGTATAGCTGAGACTGCATGTCCAGGCTGCAGCCAGAAGCCTGGGCCCTTTTTGTTGTTTTACAGCTGCTGCATTTCAGCCCACTGGGGTGGGGCTGCACCCCAGCCATACATTGACTGGCAGGCTTGGGCCAGGGTAAAGCCTTGTCAGTTTTTGTTGCTTATTCAGACCTAAGTAGTGTATAGGCCTGGTTAGCTTTTGCTTGCCCAGTCCAGACCTAGTGAAATAGGCCTGGGCCTTCTTTTGTCCCTTTTGCAGTTTATGGCCCAACCAAGTACTGTGGTTGGGCACGACTGCTAGTTCAGGCCCAAGCCGAGATAGGCCCATCCCCCAGTTTTGTTGATTCCTAGGTTTTCGGTCTTAACCTAACAGTGTGGCTCAGGTTACATGTTCAAGCCACAGCCAAGTAGGCCTGGCACTCTTTCATTGTACGGTCAGGCCTGGGTGCAAGACAGGCCTGAGTCCGCCTTTTACTGTTTTAAAAGAACTTGTGTCTCAAAATATCTGTATTGCTGAGCCCCGCTGTACATTTGTTTGCTGTATGGCTGGGCCTGACACATTTTGGGCCTGGCACAGGTTGTTCTTGTGACTCTGTGTCCCAACCAATGCAGCATGGTTGGTGCTGGTTGCTGGCCAGGCTCTTTTGCTGTTTGGCTGGTTTTTATTGAGTTCCCCTGCAGTTCCCTGACCCAGCAGGTCTTGGATTATGACTAAAAACTTTGGGGTGCTGTATGCTGATGAAAAATGGAGTTCACCCCTCAAATCTATCTTGTGGAAGTGAGGATCAGTGCTACAGTTTCACAGGGAGCAACCTGGGACCCTTTGCAACGCAGAAGGACCTACGCTGTCTAGGACCTCCTTGTGGCACAGTGGACGCACAGAGTAGCTCATTGGACTCTTTGGTGTGGGCCTCCCTTTCCAGTACATTACCAAAGGGCAGGTGTAGGAGTGAAGGCCCATGAAACTACCCTCTGGGGAGTCCCAAATCCCAGACTGCCCGGGCATGAGTAAAGACCCCCCCACACACAAAGAGGGTGCCACTTAGAGACTTTTTTGTACTTTGTAGTGTTTTAAAATTATAGTTAGTGTTTACATTTTTCTTTATGCTTTGTAATAAATTGAGTTTTTGTGTTTACACTGCTTACAAGGGAAGTGCAGTTGGTTTTATAGGACACCCTAGTGTTCTATCTAGTATTTCCCAGGTAGACTGGGTGGGGACTCAAGCCAATGTAAAATACATTTAGTATCCCCGAACTTAAACCTGGCCCTTGGTGCTGCTGACAGGTACTCAGCAGAAGGGTTACACAGATAAAGTCTATTTTGTGATATCACCTGAATCTTTCATAAGTCTGTGTTGATTTACCTTCTACACTTCCAGCTTTCCATCTCAGGGATGCTCCAACCTGTGTCAATGTGTTGCAGAGGGGCTGGCTGGGGCATAAGTGTGCTTCATTGTGGAGCTAGTCAGCAGGCAGGCCACATCTGTCGTACTGTGTCTAGTTTGGGGCCTCCTATTATAGAAAGGAGGTGGACTAGTTGAAAACAGCCCACCAGAGGGCAACAGAAATGGTTAGGGGGCTGTGGTATGTGACTTCTGAGGAGAGGCTGTGGGAACTGGGCTTATGTAGTCTCTACCATAGCAAAGAGGTTTGGCACCCGGGCAACCCTGCAGTGGCAGCCCACCGTTACCCTGCACACAGATCTGGGGGCACGTGTCCACCATGCTTGCCTGGGAGTGCATGCAGGAGCAGGAGACTCCCTTCCCCCCCAATCCTGGCACCCCGCCCACCCCCAAATGAGCAGCTCATGGCTCTGTCCCATGTCCTGCCCCAGCTGGGAAGGGCCTGTTAGCAACCTTTGCTTTGGCACCTGGGGCAGTTGCCCCACTTGCCCCTGCCTTGTTACAGCACTGTATTTAGCATTAAGAGAAGACTGATGAGAGATCTGATAGCAGCCTTTAACATCCTGAAGGGTGATCCAGAGAGGATGGAGCTGGATGCTTCTCAGTGGTGGCAGATGACAGAACAAAAAGCAATGGTCTCAAGTTGCAGCAAGGGAGGTTCAGGTTGGATACTAGGAAATACTAGGAAAAATGCTCTCACTAGGAGGGTGGGGAAGCACTGGAATTGGTTATCTAGAGAAGTGGTGGCATCTCCATCCTTAAGGTCTAGCTAGATAAAGCCCTTGCTGGGATGATCTAGTTGGGAATGATCCTGCTTTGTCAGGGGGTTAGATAAGATGGCCTCCTGACATGCTTTCCAACCCTCATGTTCTATGATTCTATCAGGCTGAAAAGGGAATAATCAATGGTTAAATGTCTACTTGGCAGGTTGTATCAACTGGAATGCCCTGGGGGTTTGTCCTCTGTCTGGTCTATTTTATTATCTTCATCAACAACCTGGAAGATGATATAGATTGAACCCTCAGCAAGTCTGCAGATGACACCAAGCTGGGGGTAGCAGATACACTGGAGGATAGGGTTGGGATTCAGAGAGACCTCCAGAAATGGGAGGATTGAACGAAAAAATTCTCATGAGGTTTAATAAGGGCAAGTGCAAAGTACTGGATTTGGGATGAAACAATCCCATGCTGGGGCCTTAATGGCTGCAGAAAATGGCTCTGCAGAAAAGGCTTTGGGGGTTACAGTGGACAATAAGATAAATATGAGTGATAAATAACGATGAACCTTTCTTTCAAAGAAGGCTAATGTAAGACTGGGCTTCTTTAGTAGGAGCATTGCCACTAAATCAAGGCAAGTGATTTTTCCTCTCTATTTGGCACTGATGGGGCCACACCTGGAGGTGTCTAATTTCTGGCCCCACAATAGACAAAGGCAGTGGAGAAATTGGAAAGAGTCCATAGAGGGCAATGGAAAGGTTAGAGGGTTGCAGCACATGACATCTGAGGAGAAGCTGAGGGAACTGGGCTTATTTAGTCTGGAGAAGAAAAGACTGAGAAGGGATTAAATAGCAGCCTTCAACTGCCTGAAGGCCATTACAGAAGA